>NC_079562.1:18407328-18721500 GCF_015846415.1 Triplophysa dalaica | reverse complement strand
CTTGAATTATGCATTCAGACAGTAAGAGCAAAAAACACAATGGTAAGCAAATCATTTAATTTGTTGCTTATATTATCTGTACTTATTTCCTGGTGTGTTATTTGATATTTATATCACCTGCCTTTTGGTTTTTGCTACATTACTGCTCAATCTTATGATAGTGTTTTGTGCTGTATTTTTTTTCCAGAGGTTGATGATCAGATGGAATGTCTCCATCTCAAGGACAGTGTTATACAGCAATATTGACTATTATCTGTCTTTAGAATAACACTTTGTATTGTGCTTCAGATGAAATCAGAAATCCAAACACTGAAAATTTCAATTGAATAAACTACTTTATACCATAACTTAGTCTCCTATGTCATGGCAGTTTTGGATTCAAGACAAAGCTGTTACCCCCTGATCTGGAGACAGATTTGAAGTAATAATGTATGTGCTGATAAATCATCTTAGCAGGCAAGTCTTCAGGAAATGTTTAGCCTTTTCCCTCATAAACAAAGGTAGACTTTTGAGAGCTGTAGCCTTTCGGTGAGCAAGAACATCGGAGGTCTGCGAGACAAAGAAAGACAAATATGGAAAAAATGATATACTAAAACCTGTGTTTAGGTTGATTCTCAAATACCTAAGTTACACACAAACAAATCATAAAAGGTCCTTAATGACAGATTTAGGAACACACTCTAAATGACCTGATTAATCAAGTTGGTCCAAGAGGGTCTTCATATCATTTTCATGTGCTCAACCGTGTACCCTATACAACTTGATCATCCTAGGTGCATGAATATCCAGAGAAGAGAAAAATGCACTCTTCAGGTTTATTTGTGTGATTCTGTTAAACTCAGCACATATCTAAAAAAGAAATAATTAACAATAAGAATACAGTAAGTGTACAGTTAGTCCACTCATCTTACAAGGAGCAAAACACAAATTAATCTTTATAATTTACTTAATCTTCCAAAAAACAATGCTGGCCATTGTTTTAGGATATCAGCTACAAGAGGTTCTTCTTCACCTATCTTCTTTCTTCTCAACAAGAATGTCAATTCCATTTTTGAGTCAACAAATGCCATGTTGAGACGTTTCTTCTTCAATTCCTCCTGTAATGCTTCCTTTTCTTTTTTAATTTTGAAAGGGAAAGAATCAGTCTGTCCAAGTGGGTTGTCTGGGAGAAAGTTTACCTCACATCTCTTTGCTTTTTTAAGCCGTCTAGTATCCCCAGTTGCTCTATTCTGGTTTACAGCAACTTCAGAGCAACCTACAGATCATAGTTCCTGGCGGTAGTTGCCAACCTTGTATTTGAAGTTCATAGTCTAGCTGTGATAATTTAAAGAGCACTTTCAAGTTATTGATAAAATAAAACACTGCACATTAAATGTTTAAACGCACACACACACACACAAATATATATATGTAGTCTCAAAAGACAAAAATCAGTTTGTTTTTTAACATTCTTAATAGGTTTTTCAAAAGCAAGATGAATAAAAATAACATTTTACACAGTGTCTACACAGGACGCCACATCCAGTGTGGACAACATTTAAAATTATAATGTTTTCTATTGTTTCTTCTCTTATCGCATCCGGTGTAGACACGGTGTTTGTAATCACATAAAAAACAACATTTTAATTGCATAATGCAGACTTGAGAATGAAGCACTTTAAAACACGCAAAATCATTTGGCTACTACGAAAAACCGTAGGACGAACCTTACACGGTGAATGATATGTGGACTTAAGGCGTTGCGATGTTGTTAATTCTGCTGTGCGTTCCCTCTTCACTGGATCTTTTTATATAAACGACCCGATATAGCGCAAACGAGCAGCGTGAATTGTTTCCTGTAGAGAGGTTCAATAAAAGGAAGGAAGGAGACGGGAACCGGCAGACATTTAAACATTTTAATCAAATAATAAAAGCCGGCAGCCCCTCACGGCCGACCGCCGGCGAACAAAACAAATCACAAAATGTTTTGTTTACAAATTTAATATCTCTCAAATCCTACAGAAATGACAACTCTTATCAACTGGACTGTGCTGTGGTCGGACCAACGCGGCTTCTAATAAAATCCTCACGTTTTCCATATTAGTTTGAAGCCAAAGTGGAAAATAGATAACCATTAAAGTTAAACTCGCACCCATCATTTACTGGATCGAGAATACTAGTATGTAGACAAAATAAAAGTAATCATTTATGAACGATATTGACAAGTCTACAACACCTAATCCACCTATGTAACGTTACTTTTATTGTGTTAAATACCAGCGTCTAACCGTGTATTTTATGCACATATTATATGTTAGCAGCTGAACTATGCAGATCGCTAACTCGCTGTCGATTTTTCAATCTTTAGTTAGTGTGTAATGTTGATGTTAGAGCATTGTAGAAATGCTCAATAAAAGGAAGGAAGGAGACGGGAACAAAAGTAATATTAAACAAAGTTTTAAAATAAATAATAACAGCCGGCAGCCACCACACGGTTGACTGCCAAACACAAGAACATACATACAAACATAAAACATGTTCGGGCCCGCTCCTCTCTCATCGACGGTCCGGTCGTTCGTTCCCTTATGCTCCCGATCTCCTACGTTATACGAGACCAGTGCGCGCACAACTGGCGCTCATTAACAATTACTCAGGTCTCGAACCACGGTCCTGCCTACTCCACTACAAGCATAAATAATACCTGCGAAGTGGTAAAGCTCAAAGTTCATTGCCAAGCGAGATATTGTCTTTAACAGAATTCACTTTTCAAGGACTACAGAGAACGGCTGGATCGGACTACAGCCTTCTACTTCCTTATGTCAGTATTCCGAGTGCTTTTAATAACCTCCGCCCAAAGGAATATGCCTTAAAATGGGCGAGGACTTCTTTAGAGAAGAGGAAGTACTCCGCTGGAGTAGTGTTCGGTTATTAGAGATCGTAAACATTTGACTGAGCTACGAGCTAAACTACTTTCACTTTCATCACAGTCCTACAGCTGGTAATAAGAATTCAGCTGCACACATTCTAAGATAACTAATAATCAAATAACAGCTTTCATGACTTTAACATCGGCTGTGAAAGCTGTTCTGTGAAACACACTGATATTGTGTGTATGTGCGCATACCTCTGTCTAAACACTTCAATGAAATGTCATATGAAGTCCTGCTTGCAGTCTCCTAGTCAATCTGCTTGTTTCATTATCCAACTCTGTTATTTGTGATAACCGGTCTGACGCCATTCGGTCTGGTGTCATTTCCCTCGGCATAGTAGAAAAAACGTGATCTCAACAAAGATTGACGTTTGAGTATGCAATAGCAGAGCTCTGTTACACTTCAATTGATCCACATGTTTTAACTGATGAAGTGAAGTTGACGCCATTGTTACTGTTTATTGCTAAAAGCCCAAGCTTATGAATTCACATGCACTGAGAGGGGGACAGACCAATCACAACAACTTGAGGAGCAGAATTTGCGTATATGGTATGGGTGGGACATCTTCACACACACACTCTAAGTGGGGAACCAATCACGACAGACCAAATCGGAAGAAATCCAGTCGTTTCGTGAGAAGAGAGACAGCGTTGGACGATAGACTTGAAACATGTTAAAATAAGTTTTTTTTTTAACTAGAAACAAGAAAATCCATTGTCCTTTAATGTTCGGATAACGAGCGTTGGTTCTCGATTAGGGAAATTAAACGAAATGAGCATCCCTAAAGAAAACATTACTTGTTTAGAGGATTCCAACCCGTTTCAGGATAACCCTTTTGCAACAGTTAGGACCCTGGAGTATTATCCCCAATTTTTACGACACATCTGCCCGCTGCTCTGGCTGTTGCTTGAAAGAAACAGACAAAGTTTTATAGTTGAACAGAGCCAAAAACTCAGTAGTCTGTCTAAAGAAGTATAAAGTAAACATGTTTCATTATATCTGTATTTTTCCAATACGCACATTTTTCGACTAAGAGTCCTTTGATCAGTAAACGGGAGCAGATGAGGAAGAATATGTCTTAAATCAACTGTACCTCTCTTTCATGCAAATTACGTAAACAGAATATTTAAAATTTCAATCTGAATAAGGATCATTTATAAGTTGACATTTTAAGCTTTCTTTAGACATACCTTTCATGTTTGTGTAATACATATTTACAGAATTTTGGATCAGTTTTGTAATGCGTTTCAGAAATACGTTTATATTCTTTATTTATTGTGAGTGTTCACATGTAAAAGTAGGCCACTTACAATTTCTATTAATGTCTAAAAACATATATGTGTACGCCCAGAAATAAAGACTATTTTAAGTCTCTTTGCTCTGATAAGAAAAAAAGTGATGTAGCGGCACCCGTCGACATGGATGTTAAAGGGAAAGTAATGAAAATAATCGGCATGGGGAAATCACATTGGTTGGAGGTTCTAAATGTCGGTTTTGATTGCTTTTCGATTAATTGTTTAGCTCTATATAAATTACCTTTTGACTCATTATACCTGTAAAAGAAATCTTGCTTAATAATTATGCACGCCTGAAAATAACGTTTTTTTTCCACTTCAAACCTAACAATTATATATCACTTATGAATTAAATAATTATTTAGACCGTTAATATTAATATAGTTATTAAGATTGATGTGGTTAGGAATTGGCTAAATGTACTTGGAAAAAAAAGGTTAATTAATTATCAACTTGCATATTACTTATGCACTTAATGTATTTGCTTTGTAAATGTCCCATGCTTGTAGTCATCTTCTAATTCATCTTATCTCTATGTTCTTGAAGGGAAAAACATCAGTGCCAGATGATAAAGGCCGGAAAGACATAGTGTGTAATCCCTGGTCTTGACTGACGTCTCATCTACACACCTCACCTGTCTTGCACCTGCTGTCCAAAGCCATGTCACACATGCCAGGCAGCTCTGTCCGTGACCATATGAAATGGGTTGGTTTTTATGATAGGACGTTTTTTTAGTTTCCCATACTGATAGCTGTAATTGATTTCTAAGGAAATTCCAGGATATGTAATTCTGATGACTACATCAAGTACACCCTTTCTGTAAGAATTAATTGTCTTGTCCTTTTTCTGTCTTGTATATTAAGGCAGGGCTGTTAGGGTGTGAAGCAGTCTTGTCCAGCATGGCTTTGATGCAGGCCAGCTCTATCACTGCTCCTAAAAAGATTATGTCATCGTTGGGTCCAGCCTCAGGCCATGGCTCGGCTCAGCGGGATGCACAGGATCGCGGTATGCAAGGACACATGGTCTTGCCAACGGGCATGTCCTGTTCCCCACTGGTAAGTTGGTTTTTGACAAATACTAAAATACTAAACATGCAATTTAATATAATTATTTAACAGTTATCATGCCGTTTTATTAACTTCATTTCTTTGTATTTTAGTGCAGCATCATGAATGATTAGATAGTGAAGGTTAAATAAATTGCAATGTCTTGGCATCATGTTCACCAAGTTTGGTGCCAGTTGCATAAATTCCATAGGAAGTATTTTTTATCCTTTTAAGGTCAAAATTGCCGACTTCCTGTTAGGGGGATTCTTTGGGTGTCAATGCAAAAGTTGTTCTGGTTAATGAGGACTACAGTATCTCACAGAAGTGAGTACACCCCTCACATTTTTGTAAATATTTTCTCATGTGACAACACAGAAATGACACTTTTGCTACAATGTAAAGTAGTGAGTGTACAGCCTGTATAACAGTGTAAATTTGCCAAAAATTGGGCCCAAAGTATCAATATTTTGTGTGGCCACCAATATTTTCCAGCACTGCCTTAACGCTCTTGGGCATAGAGTTCACCAGAGCTTCACAGGTTGCCACTGGAGTCTTCTTCCACTCCTCCATGACGATATCACGGAGCTGGTGGATGTTAGAGACCTTGTGCTCCTCCACCTTCCGCCTTAGAATGCCCCACAGATGCTAAATAGGGTTAAGTTCTTCACAATTACCCTCAGCTTCTTTAGCAAGGCAGTGGTCGTCTTGGAGGTGTGTTTGGGGTTGTTATCATGTTGGAATACTGCCCTGCGGCGCAGTCTCAGAAGGGAGGGGATAATGTTCTGCCTCAATATGTCATAGTAGATGTGGAATTCATGGTTTCCTGAATGAACTGTAGCTCCCCAGTGCCGGCAGCACTCATGCAGCCCCAGACCATGACACTCCCACCCCCATGTTTGACTGTAGGCAAGACCCACTAAGCTTTGTACTCCTCACCTGGTAGCCGCCACACACACTTGACACCATCTGAACCAAATAAGTTTGTCTTGGTCTCATCAGACCACAGGAAATGGTTCCAGTAATCCAGTCCTTAGTCTGCTTGTCTTCACCAAACTGTTTTCGGGCTTTCTTGTGCATCATCTTTAGAAGATGCTTCCTTCTGGGACAACAGCCACGAAGACCAATTTGATGTAGTGCGCGGTGTATGGTCTGAGCACTGATAGGCTGACCCACCACCCCTTCAACCTCTGCAGCAATGCTGGCAGCACTCATACGTCTATTCCCAAAGACAACCTCTGGATATGACGCTGAGCACGTGCTCCAACTTCTTTGGTCGACCATGCCGAGGCCTGTTTTGAGTGAAACCTGTCATGTTAAACCACTGTATGGTCCAGCTCAGTTTCAGGGTTTTGGCAATCTTCTTATAGCCAAGACCATCTTTTTCATCAGAGAGTTCTTTGCCATGAAGTGCCATGTTGAACTTCCAGTGACCAGTACGAGAGAGTGAAAGCGATAACGCTATATTTAACACGCCTGCTTCCCATTCACACATGAGACCTTGTAACACTATAGAATCACATGACACCGGGGAGGGAAAATGGCTAAATGGGCCCAATTTAGACATTGTGACTAAGGGGTGTACTCACTTTTGTTGCCAGTGGTTTAGACATTAATGGCTGTGTGTTGAGTTATTTTGAGGGGACTCACTTCTTTATATTGTAACTAAGATAAATTTCTTCAGTGGTGTCACATGAAAAGATATAATAAAATATTTACAATAATGTGAGAGGTTTACTCACTTCTGTGAGATACTGTATATACGTACCAAGATTTGAATGTGTCCTTTCATGTATGCGTGATCTATGCACAAATATTTTTTTGACGTTCAAGGTGGCATTACAGAGTCCCCCCTGCACTCTCAATGGCTGACAACTCTGTTGTTTGTGCCAATTTTTGTGCCAAGTAGTTTTTGAGCATGTTATGGCCTCCAAAATGTCCCGAAACCTTGAGAAAAAAAAAACTTAGGAAACAATAGGGCTTTCGCACCTCGGGCCCTGTCATGTATATATGTATGCCGCTTTTGTATGGACCAAATGAAAACGTAAGCGTAGTTCAATAGATCACATTAGTGACATATTATCTGTTCAATAGGAAAACCCACCATTGCATCATCATTATTTATCCTTTCAGATGTCTGAGCCAACTCTCAGGATCCCTATCAATATTAACTCTTGCTTTAGCACAGACTCTGTCACTTTAAATTTAAGTTCAAACGTTTGAACTTCAAAGTGACTGTTGTAGGAATAAATTACACTCCACCACTTGCAGCACCACAGCATTCACAAATTTGAAAAACTCCTCTCTTTTGTGTTTATGGACATTACATAATGAAGGAAAGAGGAACTTGCTTTGCTCAAAAATGTATTTTTATTTATCAATTAAAATTAAAAGGTTGTGGATTGGAGCTGTAAGTTATATATTTGTGTCAGCCTTTCTTTCCCTAGATTTCAGGATTGCCTTTGATCTGCACAAAACCTAAACAGGTTGAAATCTGTTTGATGGTAAACATTTAAACAACTCATTTACTCAGTGTGTGGTGCCTTGTAGGACTTTTATTTTTTGTGTGTTTGTGTCTTATAGCTGCTGCGCAAGGATGGTGATTTTACTGCTCCCCGACTACTGGATGAGAAGGAAATGCGACCCAGTGAAGACATGCAGCTAAAGAAAAAGAACAGGAAATCGGGAACACCCTGTAAAATGAGAGAGCACGATGGGCGAGCAGGAAAGGTAAATGTTGGCGGGGAACAGGGGGCATGTCGAAGTGTTTTATTACAATCCTATGAATGTATTTTCAGTCAGGCATAGACTTCAGAAAGTTTGTGAAAACGAATCTTGTTAACTATGTGATGATGTGATGTTAGAAAATTTATGTGTGACGTAGGAATAGAGATGTAACTGTGGAAATTTCAGATCACGATTATAGTGAAAAAATGTATCAGGGTTATCAATATTATCACCCTTTTATTAAAGTGATCAGGAAATGTAAAAAAAGTACGGATGTAAAACAAATTTAAAATTGAGTTTACCAGTAAATGTTTCTTTGATCTATATCAAATGAATAACATTAATAGAGGTCATGGCACGTTGGGGGCATGAGGTAAAAGTTTCCTAGTTCAGAATAAACAAAACTTTAAAGGGGTGGGTTTTTTTCTAGTTTTACACAACTGTAATATTTGTGGATATTAAAGATCCCATGGCACTTCTCGTAAAGAGTAGGGGTGTAACCCCGGTGTCCTGGCCAGATTCCTTCCACTGGCCCTTGTCAATCATGGCCTTGTTATATTCCCCACCCTCTGAATTGGCTCTCTCTCCTCGCCACCTATAGCTGGTGTGGGGTGAGCGCACTGGCTCCGTAGTACTGTGGCTGCCGTTACATCATCCAGGTGGATGCTGCACACTGGGGATGGTTGAGGAGATACCCCCCACATGTAAATGTAAAGCACTTTGGGTGTACAGCAATACACAATAAAGCGCTATATAAATGCCTCATTCATTCACAACATGAGCGCATTCCTACGATTCACTGTTTGCGTTCACTTTCTATGTCCGTCCCTGTCTCGTGCACACACGCGTCACGCAGCTTCCAAATCCTACTCAACTGCGGATAAGCATGAATGGACGAGTTTGACACATGTCAGAATGTCATACTGTGGACTCGGCTGTCAACATTTGTCTTGGGGATGTACTGAACGCGGAAGGGATGTGCGGACGACAGTGGACCCTCCTGATGATGAAAATTACGTCATGCAGGGGAATCACGATGCCAGCCCAACATCGTGATGGCAGTCAACCATTGGCAATGGACAATGTCATCGTCTATCGGCCCAACCCTAAACGCAACACAATTCAGCAAATCATCTGTCTGCATGTGTTGTGAGATATTGTGTGTACTGTAGGACCCAGGAGAAAGCAGCATGATACCTGCGCTCATAACAACGATAGCAGAAGAAACAAGCTGAATGGAGTTTCAAACTCATCATATCACAATATTTAATGGAAAATTAATAGAAATGATGGGTCTGTATAAAGAAATATCAAGAAAATACTAATTAGTGAAGCACTGTCATTGCAAACACACAGGAGCAGAGGTGAATAAATAGATATGTCTCCCTTTATTTAGTTCTGAATGTCAATGCTCCTGACTCCTACTTTACTTCTGACATTTTTTAACAAAACCCACGTTTCAATATGGATAATTAAAATATGATGCGTTGAACCGTTGGACGGTATTATCACGGTAAAACAGTACATTTACATTTAGTCATTTTGGCAGATGCTTTTATCCAAAGCGACTTACAGTGCACTTATTACAGGGACAATCCCCCTGGAGCAACATGGAGTAAAGTGTCTTGCTCAAGGACACACTGGTGGTGGCTGCTGGGATCGAACCAGCAACCTTTTGATTTACCAGTTCAGTGGTTTAACCCACTAGACCACCATCTCACATGCTAAAGATGTAAACTGGTAAACATTACATCCCTACGTTGGATGCCATTAAATGGGCTGTTCCTGTGTGTTTGCGTTTTTGTGGGGGAGGAAATGACTGGGTTTGGTCGAGAGGAAGGGATAGGGACAGAGCGTATTTAGGCAACGACTGCACCGAAGGGGAAAACAATCCCAACCGTGGAGCCATGCACAGAACCATGCATAAAAGCTGCTGTGTGATAGGGTGTTCAGCAAACAAGCTAAAAACCCCTGAATTTAGTTTTTATAAACTAACCGGCTAAAGCCAGCCATTTAGGAGACAAAAGTGGATACAGGCAATAGGCATGCAGTGTTTACCCTACCATTACCTTAGGGGGATTCCAACGGCACCCCCCGTCCCCCTTAAAGGTCAAGTTAACTTTATTTTCTATATAGCGCCAGATCACAAGTGAATGTTACCTTACCTATAGAACATGTCAATTCCTTGTTCTGTTATTAAAGGAGTCATGGAATAAGACATTTTAACCTGAGCTTTTCTTATGTAGAGGGCATCGTATTCAAGCAAACATCCTCTAAGTGTCAGAACTGAAATCGCCCTTGTTACTGAAATTACAACTGTTATTGACACCAGGTCCAGTGGATGGCAGGTCCTGGGATGCACCCATCTTTGTTTGAACACCGCCTACACAGAAGAATATCAACAACTACTTCTCTAGCCCCACCCACAGGTTCGCGCATGACAGTACTGAAGTAACACAAGTTGTGCCGAACCAGAAAGACGAACAAGCAATAAACATGCTGTTAAAGATCGCAACATGATAGCTGCATAACCTTCCTTTTTATTGAAAGCGACTACATTGCATTGTATTTTACATTTGTTTCTGACTATGTGCAATCTCCTGAGTTCGAACCCCTAACCTTGGCATTGTTAGTGCCATTTACATTTATTCATTTGGCAGAAGCTTTTATCCAAAGCGACTTAAAAGTAGGATAGCATATACATTTTTTGTCAACACACTAAACAGTACCGTTAGTTTACAAGGCCATGCTACTAGGAGGATTAAAGCTGGAGGAAGCAAAGGAGAGAATGAGCGACAAGGTTTTTTTATTTATTTGACAGAAAGACATACAGAACTATTGGTTAGTTATATAAATGTGGAACAGGTATGTTTTGAGCTGTTTTTTGAAAGTTGTGGAAGATGCTGCAGTTCGGATGGAGGCTGGTAGTTAGAGTTTGGGATCGAGAACCGCATCCATTTTAGAACCGGTTCCAAATTTCAAAGAACCGGGGATTCAATAAGACGCGGGCGTTTTGGTTCTGTTTATAGATTCTTTACTTTTTCAATCACTCAAACGGCAGTGAGCATTTTACCTTATCTGTCTGACAGGTGACAAGGACCTTATCTCTTAAGCACACACGCAATTCATTACCAACGGGCATCGGCACTATGAACGCAGCAAATGTTCAAAAGTTTGGTTAAACTTTGTGTACAAAGATGATAGTATTGCCACATGCAATACGTGTGGTAAAGATATTTCGTGAAAGGGAGGGAATACTCTTATACGATGAAACGCGTCATTAATCATAAGAAATACACCGTGTTTAAGTCTCTCAGCCTCGAGTCCTCCTGCTACAACGCACCAGATAACTTACAGCTATTAACAGCGTCTCACACTCAAGTACAAAATACAGATAGGGTTTTGTTTAGGTTACTTTATTTTTTTAAGTAGTGATCACAAATAAATATATCCGGGAAGCAAAAGGACAATATGTTCTAGGTTATTTTAAATTCTATTCATTTGAATTATTTATTCAATCAGTTTTTTTAAATAAAAATTTTCAGTATTTTATTCAATAATAATTGTTTAGCTTATGTCAAAAATCTATTTTCTAGTTAATATATAAATTGTCGATGTTATCGGAACTAAAAGGCGGAATTGTTTTGTGAGAGCTGTACGGCACCTGTTCAGGGGTAAATTAAATACAGTAGGAGTCCAGACTGCAACTAACTGGTCGCATTTTGCGAACAGTTTTCAAGACAGCGTGACAATTTTTCTACAAGTACTCACGCATGTGCAACCTACAAGTTTGGAATTTCTTCTAGTTTTTATTTCACTTGGAAAGATGAGAAGAAACGCCACTGCTCGTAAATCACATGTCAGTGATGTTTCCTGCTCCCTCGGACGTGCACAATTCAGATCCTCATTGCCGAGTTAACACACACACAACAAATCCATTGTTAAAAAGCAGCTGCACATGAGACATATTGACTATATGCAAAACAATTAAAGTCATATACCTGTAAAAACAAGAAAAAGGTGAAAACACAGAAGACAGACATACCCACATAGAAACGCTCGACACACACAATATGCATACATATTTACACACATCGACATAGACACACGGACACACATGCACGGACTCATAGTAAAAGCACACATTTAAGATAAAGGAGAGAGAAACACAGGTCAAATATTAAGCACTATACATTTCTATATGCAATATTAATTATTTAAAACTTCTGAATTCTAAAGCAGCCCCCCAGCCAGGCAAATAGTGCAAAACAGTATGCAAAGGGAGGGATGGGATGGAACCCAAAACTCCAATCAAGAAAAAAAAACTCATGAGATACTAGGCCCAACCAGGGGATTCTCCTTCGGCAAAAGCTGCTGTCTCTGCACAAGCTCGACAGTGCTTGCACGAAAAGGCTAAATAACAAAAATAAATAAGCTTACTAATAATGTAAATTATAGATTTAAGATAATCATTAATAATCTAAAAGCATTTGAAATTTGGTAGTGAAGTCAGGTTGGCGCGTTCTTTATCCAGCTCTATCATCTCAGCTCTTGTCAGGTCACTGTGCCCTCAGGTCTGGGAATGAACTACATCCTGCGGTAACCTTGGAACAATGAGACAAGACTGGCTGAGAGTAGAGTAATGTTCTGCACTCTCTTTGATGCAACAAGTACATCAGTTGTTGTTGGAAGTGTACCTGGTTCCGGTTGATCTAAATATTGCAGCCTAAACCCTCTAGGATTTATATTATAGAAGTGTAGTGAATGCAAGATTACAGTTTTTCTCAAATGCTAAAACACATTTCACAAACGTTTCCTCCATGTTCCCCAATGTCTAATCACAACACCCTTTTCTAAAGCTACATAAACACAACCACACCTTCTCACTTCAAATCTCAAACTTTCACACCATAAGAGCAGCTCGAAGCTTTCAAAAATGTAAACACTATACACATCATTACACACTACAGCAAAACAATTGAAAACACAATGCTCAATTTGTGAGAAGGATCTTTGTTTCATAACTACCAATGCATATTTTTAGAAACTTTACAGTAATGCATCTTCTTGGATCTCTGCAGAGGATTAGGCATTTAGTTTTGTGAGTTTCATATGAAGAGTATAAATCTATAGTAATTTCTGCATGTACACTACTGTAACACAACTCATAGCAGAACCAGAATCTATTGCACACAACAGTACTCTTGAAAACATGTTTAGGGTGTGAAGTTTTTTTTATTTACTTTATTTACACCACAATCACTGTGCGGCATCATGTTGGTGAGCTGCTTCGGGCCACATCACCTCATCCACATCGCAGGCTATTTTGTCTCTTGCCAGACACCGCGGGAAAAACGCCCTGGAATGGCGAATCCATCCTTGGAAGGCCTCCACTGGGATGTCAACACAGGCCAGCTCCATTGCCCTTAGGAGGTTCTCTCTAGTGTATGGTTGTTTGTCATTAACCTTCCATCTCCACGATGAGAAGAACTCCTCTATAGGGTTCAGGAAAGGGGAGTAGGGTGACAGACAGACGTTTAAAAAGTGGTTACTGTTGGTGGTGAACCACTCTCTGATTTGGTTTGTTCTGTGGAAGCGTATATTGTCCCAAATCATCACATAAGTGTGATGTGCGGGCCCAGGATGGTGTTGTTGGCGGTCCAGGAGGATGTCTTTTAGCTCCTCTAGGAAGGTGAGGAGATGTTGGGTGTTGTAAGACCCAAGGACAGCATGCCGGTGGACAAGCCCCTCCAACCCATGGCCGCACAAAGAGTAATATTAACCCCCCGTTGGCCAGTTACCTCAGTGATGGCTCTTTGGCCAATGATGTTACGGCCTCTTTGCCTTCGTTTCTGCAGGTTGAAGCCAGCCTCATCCAGGAAGAGGTACTCATGAGGTCTGGCTATCGCGTCCAACTATAATATCCTCTGTGAAAATGTGAAAATGCACAGGTGTTCAGAACAACAGTCAATCAGGTGGCACAGTATTGTCCAGAAGTAATGTAGGCCACTGAGCAACACGGTATGTCCACTAACTGTAGTGTGAACATGGATGTATACTTTCTTGCACATACTCGTAATGTAGGTCTTTGTGTCGCGTTCAAAGGGAACCCTATAGACCTGTTTCATCCGCATCTTTTGGTGCCGGAGAACTCGGTCTATTGTGACCAAGCTGACATCATCAATGCTCTCAAAGTTGACATTATCGGCAATGACTTTGTCTCTGATCTCCCGGAGTCTGATGAGGTTGTTCTCACGAACCATATCCACAATGAGGGTTTCTTGTACCGCTGTAAATATGGCAACCCTCCCACCTCTATGTGGCATTCTTTCAACTCTAAAGAAAGAAACATGTGTTGTCAATTGACATGTTTTACAATACAGTAACAACTGATTTGAAACCAATAGACTACTTTCACAGGCTTGTAAAATTGTATTGTGACAAAGAAAGCAATAGAGTACAATACCTGTTGTGTTGTATCGTATTACAAGAATGCGCTCTCGCCTTGTAATAATGCGCTCGCGACATTTGTCATTAAAATAACCCCATATGGATACCCATCTTCTTAAGCGTAGTGGAAATCTCTTTATGTGTCTTGACAGTTTCAAATAAGTCTTTAATTAAATAAGCATATGATTCCAGTGCGGCCATGGTGTCAATACGAAATTACAAAAAATAAATACTGAGTCAATCACTGCAAGATTGAGGTTTTTCAGGCTACTTTTAACTTTTTGCAATTGCGGCAAACTTCCAAGTCCAACACACACACTCACACGAAGAAACTTCCGGTTCACGCAAATTGAACAAATTAAATATCAAAATCGGTCGTGCCCCCTTTATTTCATTTCCTATTTTTGATCTGAGCATTAAATCAAAAGTGCGAAAAATGACCCGTTATTTGTTTTTGGTATTACATTTATAAACGAATAACGAAATAACAAACCTTTTCAAATTGTGTCTTTAACTCATTCCCTGCCAGCCTTTAAAAAAAAAGTTGCCAGCCTACGCCAGCGTTTTTTTAAAATATTTTCACCCAATTTTAATGGCTCACAGTACATTTTCTGTAAAGAATATATGGACAAGCAATATGTCAAATGAAAGAACAGCTTTTAAACAAAATAGACCGTTTTCTTCTATATTCATTTGTTCGTTTTTTATCACTCCATAGATGTGGGTAGGTTTCTTCAAAAATGCATCACTTTGATTAAACAGCTGAGATTATTAACGTTTTTTGTCGAAGATTCCGCCCAGATTACACTCAGAACAATCATTAAAAACATAACGATAAACATATACGTTCTAGGTTCTGGGATTCTGTACTTTTTCCTAAAGGTGTGTAATAGCGCCACCTGCTGTAAAACAGTACAAACACTGATTGCCGTAATAACTCATATTTGGCGGGAAGCGTTTTTTTTTAAATGACGAGATAACTCGTCAATGGCGGTGAAAGAGTTAATACACAGTAAAATCACCGTAAGAACATCACACGAAGCCTTCCATTTTGTTTAAATGTGTCACACTGTAAACAATTAAATTACAAACTTTTGGAGAAGCACAATTTCTGTTGCTTCAAATGGACAAGAAACACATTTGTGATCTCTAACAAAGATTGACGTTTGCATATGCAATAGCAGACCTTTGTGACACTTTGATCGATCTGCATTTTTTTTTACTGATAAAGTGAAGTTGACGCCATTGTTACTGTTTATTGCTTAATGCCAAAGTTTATGAATACACGTGCACTGAGAGGCTGATATGGTATGGGTGGGACATCTTCACACACACTCTAAGCAGGAAACTAATCACGACAAACCAGGTCAGTTTTACCAATCAGAGTGTTTTGGAAGGAGGGACTTTATATAGAAGATTTATATATATATGGAAGAAATCCAGTAGTTAAGTGAGAAGAGGGACAGCGGTGAAAAATAGACTTGCTATAATTAAAATATAAAGCGTTTTTTTTTTATTAGAAACATGAATATCCATTGTTAGACACCCATAAAACATAATCAAAGCCTCAAACAGCAAAGATTGGCTCCTTCAACAGGATTAATACTATACTCTGATTAAGAATTGACCATGTAAACAGAGTTTTTTGATTAGCTTAATTCATCTAAACTCATAATCGTAGTAAACGCAAATGGACAGCCATTTTGTTTTAAGGCAAACAACATGGCTTCAAGCAAGAAAGCACATTTCTAGTCCGAACAGGAAACAAGAAAGATGCCAACAATTCTAGAAAATAAATATAAACACCAAAAACTGTATGTGGTACCATGGCGAAGACTAACTATTTGTTGATACATGAAATTATGCAGGGAACGGCGTTGCTTAAGGACGTAATGACGTATACCATTAATCCAACTATGTAGCGTAATATGTAAATCGGGAACATGAAAGGTATATTCTAAAAGCAACTCTTGTAAACACCTTAATTGTATTATTAGGAGACTCAGAATAATAGTGGGGCTGCTTAAGTCCATTTTTGAGCCGAATCGTTCACTTCATGGTACAAGCACCAAATTTGGTACAAATGATGTCCAGGACATACCTTCTAATAAAAGTACGTTGCCCAGCTGAAAATCCAAGAGGGCCGCCAGTTTTCAAGATGGCCGCCTCGTCAAACGCCAAAAAAAGGTTTTCGAGGTAGAACTTGAATTAACAGAAGAATGTTAATGATCCAAGCATCAAAATGAATGTATTATGACTGGAATAACTCGATGGTGTCAATTGAATTCCAATATGGCCACCAATTTTCAAGATAATGGCTATTAAATGACTAAAAAGTAGCGTTTTCACGTTTTTTCTTCAGTTTTCTGCAATGATCTTAAGTGAAAATCTGCAGAATTCTGAGGGATGTGTTTTTTGTGTGAATCATTTGTGAAAATGTGTCCAAACTTTTGACTGTCACTCACCACACACACACACACACGCACACACACACACATACAGCAACACAAGCGTTCTTTACTGAAATAAAAGTACTAATTTAGCAATATAAATGATAATTCATTAAAATTCTGTGGTCAACATTTATTGGTTAGTAATTTTTTATAAGAGTGATGTCAAAGCACAACCAGGGCACACTGGTGACATCACTGCTGTGAGACTCAGCATGGGGTTCAGTGTCAGCTTGTAGTGTACTAACTGTAGTTGTAGTTTACTAACTGTTGTAGTGGTGTACTCACTGTAGTTGTAGTATACTTTAGTGTCCCAAATGCTATCTAATAAGCCCCTGTATAGACTCAACTAGAAGTTTAGTTAGTTGTAGTATTGTAGTTAGATAGCCGCACCTGAATTGACAGGATGTGCCAGCGCGGGATAGCCGAGCCAAGGGTAACGGGGCTTTAGTTACCTGGATGGTGTAGAGATCGCACGGATTTTTGGCACTGGTCAAGTTGCCTTCAGAGACTTTTTCAATGGTCTGGGTGATGAGACTTCCTTCTATAGGCCGATTAAAAAGAACAAAGTTGACTTCTTTCGCCAAGAAGCAGCTTCAGCTTGCAGTGACATGAAGAAGCAGGTACTCAAAGATGACTGTCGCCTGTTCTCACAGCTCTTTATATCCTGCCAATCACGAGAGTGTGACCTGCTTGAGTTCTTTAAGCATGAGAATCAGTCTTTCCCTGCAGCACTGAGCGACACAGGGAAACTCTACTACGGCCAGAAGTCTCAGCTTGCAAACATTTTGGAAGCTACCATTTCTCCTCCTGACAAACAACCAGAATGTGGTGCTATTATCATTGATGGTTCCTCTCTTGTGTATTCATTGTCTCCAAAGACATCAAAGACCTTTGAGGAATATGCTGTCCAAGATGTAGTTCCAAAGATCCAGGCATACTCATCAAAGTATGAGCGAACAGACATAATTTTTGATGTCTACTGGACTTCAAGCCTGAAGGCTGAAACAGGTCAAACAGAGGTAAGGGAGGTCGACGTAGAGTGACCGACAAAACCAAACTACCGCCCAACTGGAAAAGCTTCTTGCGAGACAATGAAAACAAGACTGAACTCTTTGGGTTCCTAGCAGAGAAGATAGTGACCTTGTGTCCTGACAATGTCGTAGTTGTGACCAAAGGAGAGCAGGCTCTTACAAACAAACCCATCAGCCTTGAAGGTTTAAGTCCTTGCAACCACGAAGAAGCTGACTCCAGAATCTTCACACATGCTGTTCATGCAGCCAAGCAACAGATAAAGTCTGTGTTGATAAAGGCATGCGACACAGATATTCTTGTGGTTGCAGTCAATGTTTTTGCGACTCTTCAGGATGCAGGCTTGGAAAAGATCTGGATAGAATTTGGCCAGGGTCAGTCCATTAGGTGGTAGCCAATTCATGATATGGTGGTGAATCTTGGCCCAGAGAAATCCAGTGGCATGCTGTTCTTCCATGCCTTCACTGGCTGCGATGTTGTGTCAGCTTTCCGTGGTAAAAGCAAGAAAAGTGCATGGCAAGCATGGGAGGTTTGCCCTGAAGTTAGTCCTGTCTTCAAAAAGCTCAGCCAATACCCACCTATCATAGAAGATGCAGACCTCAACATCCTTGAGAAGTTTGTCATCACCATGTATGACAAGCAAAGTACTACATGCAAGGTTGATGAGGCAAGACTGGACTTGTTTGCTCGGAAGCAAAGGTCTTATGATGCCATTCCACCAACAAGCGCATCCCTCGTTCAGCATGTGAAACGGTCTGCTTTCCAAGCTGCCTGCATATGGGGCCAAGCAACAGTGTGCAAAATGCAAACTGAAAGTCCTGCAAAAAGATGGTCAGATCTGGCAAGTTCTCTGGACAACCCTTCCACCCATTGCTCAGACTTGTGAGCAGTTGACAAAATGTGGCTGCAAGACTGAATGCCAAGGACGATGCAAATGCTATCGCTTTGGCCTGAAGTGCACACAGTTGTGTGCCTGTGCATGTGAGGGCTAAGAAAATAGAACAACCAAGTTTAAGTTGAATGTTTGAGTTGGATATTTGTATTATTATTATTTAAGTTATGTTGATTCAAGTTCTGGATCGTAAAACATGCAGCCTATGCTTTGACACCTTTTCTGTGTTTTTATACCGTTATCTAAAAAAAAAAAAAAAAAAAAAATAGCCTATACAAAAAAAATAATAATGGGGGAGACAAAGACAGCCTCTACGTGGCCTCCCCTACAAGTAGCTTACAGGTCCAAAAGCTTTAAGTGAAACTAATGTCTTTGTTTGTGAGTGTTTTTTTCATTTAATTCGCATTGTATCATCATAATATTCAATAATTTTGATTTTCTAAATGCAGAGTTGTATTTCTCATGTGCAAAAACACATTTCAATGTATAAACCATCAGAATAGGACTATTCAATCAAAATATAGTTCAAACGCTGTTTCAAACCACTTCGAATGGCGGCCATCTTGAAAAATGGTGGCCACTTTGTTTGTTCAAGTGGGCAACGTACTTTTATGAGATAGTAGGTCCAAAAGCACTTGTGTACCAAATTTGGCGCTTGTACCACAAAGTGAACGATTTTTCATTAATGTGCTCCACTATAAGGCAAATAATTTGATTACTGACGTCAATGAAAACGTGTCATTGGTCCAATCTGTTGTAAACAGTCACGAGCTAAAGGCCTCCTTGAATCTCTGTTTGACAGCACATCAGTATTCAATTCTCTTTTATGCTTGAATGAACAAAACCACACAAGATTATGTCAGAAAGCATGTTTTGTCTAGCATTTTTGTAAGCTCAGACTCAACGTGTTAAATAAAATCCTAATTGAATGCAAAGAGTTGTAAAAATGGGAAAGGGCAACAGATCTGCATAGATTGGCAGCTCTTAAAGGGGCCGCATTCTTAAACCTGCTTCTGTGACTCCTGTTATTAATGTTAATCAAAGAACAAGAGAAAATAGGAATTCAATGTTTTTTGTAACTTCTGTATTAAATTTAGAATTTAGCATTAAAGACTGTAGGGTTTGAGAATTTCAATTTTCAATATTTGTATTTTTTTCTTCCTGTTAGACACTAGAGCTCTCAGTTATACTGTACTTCAATGTTAAATGGCAACAATTAATGTTAAAATAAAGAAAAAATAATCAATTTAACGGAGACATTAGTTGGAGTACAAATATCAGAATGTTGCCTTTTGCTCATAAAATTATGTTGTTAAAGAAATCTGTTGTTTCTACCTTAATGTTGAGATTAAATGTGAAATTCTTAGAATGTTAAAGTATATTTGAAAACATTAATGTTATGTACGATTAATTGTGATTAATCACAGAATTTTTCTTTTTGATTAATCAGATTATTTTTTTAATGGATTGACATCACTAATATTTTTATATATATAGATATGTAAAGATATGTGTTTCTAAACAACATTTGTACTGGAAGATTATTAATTATTATTACTATTTTTACCTTTTAGGGAGTTGTAGATGAAAATGGGAATTGTCCACTTTCCAAGGTGCAGAAAAACTTTATCTGTGATCACTGTTACGGAGCTTTCAGGAGTGGATATCACCTGAAGAGACACATTCTCATTCATACCGGTATGACTATCACAGACAACATCACTTGACAAAGTTAACTATTAAAATAAAAAATCCAGTGTGGCTTTGATTCTGTATTCAGTTAAACGCAGAAGCTTACAAGCCTCTTTTTTTCTCCAAAGTTTTAAATTCAATCAGTTCAAATGTAATTATCGGACAGAAATAATTTTGAAAAGATCTTTTTGTTTGAAGGTTTTCATCTCCTTGGGTCAGAATATGTATAGCCTGTTACCTGTTGTGAGAGCTTTTCTGTGCTTGCACTAAACTGTGTGTGACTTTCCAAGCTTTTGAACAAGCTTCATGACTCCTATATCATTATTATAAAGTGAAAGCGGCTTTCCCCTAACAACAATGATGCTGTTTTTACTTCATTTCGAAATGAGAATCTAAGTATGGAGAACATAATGGCACAAACCAGGCTTGCGGCCGTGTAACATTTTTATGTTGCTGTAATTGATGAAGCTTTTATTACGTTAGACCGTTATTATCATCACAGTGATTACATAAATGAATTACAAAAATACGTCTAAAAAATAAGATACCTTTAGTGTCAATAACAAGTTTAATATCTATTTAAAATATCCACCAATAATAAGAAATAAATGGAAGGTAAAGCTTACTGATCATTTGTCAGGTCTTAAATATTATACGGCCGTATCATATTATTAAATATGATAAATAAATATATATTTGGTTCCATAATAGATTTTTCGAAAGGAGGAACACATGTACTAGTGATGATTAAACTAAAGATGCCCATTTTACTTGCGCTCACTTTTTATGTACAATAGTGTATTCAACATACATAGTCAAATACATATGGCTTGGTATTTAAATGGTCATAATAACTGACACATCACTTAAAAAAACACCTGTCAGTGTCAGTACAACAAAAGTTCTAATTTATGTTTTTTCCCGGATAGCAAGCAGAAGAATAGCTAATATAGTTTAATCGACATTTAAAATCAGCAGTCTGTGGCAAGATATGATAGTGTTGCGTTCCATCTTGATAGATCCAACTATGAGATATGGCTTGTAGATCTTATAGATCTAAACTTTGAGTCCAGTTTCACTAGATCTCTCTCCGTCAGGAACAAATTAAACCTGGAAATATCAACTCCATTGTGAGTCAATCCTTTAACCCAACCACCAGGGAGATATAGAGCTGAAGGGAAGAACAGCAGGCCGGAGACTAAGTGATGTTAAATAGACAGAGAAATGATTTATTGAATAATCTCAGTTGTGCGTTGATGCTCAGTCAAACTCTGCCAAACTTTGTCTGACTAGAAACCGATTCAATATGTGTTTTTAACCATTCAAGATTACAGTATCAAAACATTGTCTCATGACATTATTATGGACCTTGAGATGGAGACCAACGGATACTCATATCAGCATAAGACACAATACAACTCCTAACAAGGTTAAACAACAGGAAAGTAAGGAATAAATAATATGAATAGAAGTGAATAATAAAATGAATGAATGAATACAAATGATGAATATTGTAATAAATGGGATAAATGAAATAGAATAATAAAATGAAATAAACATGAAACAAGTGTATGTTTCTATCCCGATCTATCAATCTTCAACTTGAAAACTAAAATTAATTGTTCTGCCATACTGCCATTATTAACTAAATAATTTACTATTAGCGGTTTGCTGTATTTTATTTGTTAAATTACTAGAACTAAACTTTAGCAAAGCTAGCAGACTAAGCTAACTCTTCAACTGTCAGGAATGCAAATGGCAATAGTCCATGCAATTTTGACATTGAGTCTTTAAAATGAGTCTTTAGCCACTTTTTAAAGGTGTCCACGCTGTCCACAGATCTTAAAACCACTGGAATAGCATTGCATATCAACCTATAAGGCACAATCTCCTCCAGTCTTTAATCTAGAGCAGAGGACAGCTAGCAAGACCTGATTTGGAGATTTCCCATTCCTGCTGGAGTTATACGGTCAGAACAGCTTTTATGGAGCTTGACCATGCAGTGCAGAAGAAAAAAATATAAATTATGAATTGAATTCGAAATTTACAATAATTATGTAATATGTATTAATGTTATATAACTATTGTTTTAACAGAATACTAAATAAGCCCCAAAATATATACATAATACAGTGAACATTTTAACTTCGCTAACTCTCTCAAGGAAAAAAGTCTGAAAACATTGCACCACTGTGTGTGCCTATTTGTGAGCATGCAACGCGGGTATGATTAAGTGACGGACGGATGCATGCATTGCAGAATCCGATCCAGAAACAACGCTTCAAACAACATTTTGGTTGGGTTTTTATGAAAAGTCTAAAAGGATTTTCAGTTCGTTTTGAAACTATGGCGAAACAAATTAGACTGTGGTGAGGCGGTGTTCTGCCAATTTATGATACCCTATCAAATTTTGCCAGAACACCGGCATAGTCTGATGCCTTGTCATACACATACCTGGCTCCGCACTGAATGGGCGGGGCCATTTATGAGTAAAAATGGAAACATGCGCCCTTTCCGCTTTGGACAATGCTCCTCAATGTGAGATTTCTTTGGAACATACACGGCAAATTGCTAATTTTTCATTGTTTCTCGAAGAGTCGTAATAGTTCAACACAGGCAATGACATAACTGCGGCGCCCAATCATTAAGACATCTTCACGCATTCTGGACATTTATAGTGACATCATCAAATTGCAATCGGTTCCTCAGATCGGTGAGGTTAGCAATTACCGATCGAGTCATAAAATGTGATTATCGGCCGATACCGATCTGTGGCCCATCGATCAGAGCATCCCTAGGAAACACATGAGCATCTCCGAGCTGTTCTGAGAGTTTACTTCACAATCATTTTCTTTGAGAAAAGATACATGCACTGAAACGCAAAGGTCTTTGCAGCAGCCTGACAAAATAAACGTCCTGTTAATTTGAACAAATTACGCATAAAAAAACGTTGTGTCGAGCCGACAGATGGGGTTCGCCCTTGAGAACCTATCAACTCTGACTACTATAGAAGTAGCCAATGAAATTAGGCTAATGAAGCAGCATTCATTTACCTTACTATTACTATAGATATGGTCTCGCAGTTTGAGTTAACCGTGAGGTGGAGGTCCACCTTGGGGAGGTCATGGGTTACCAGGAGTGGGAACCAATTCATGAGGTTACATCAGACGGAATAGCCCACGGAGGTGCTGTTACAGACGTCCGGTAGCACTAGGATGGGTTAGAGCTATCTGTGATAGTTCATATGTTCTCCCAACCCGCAGCTCTGCAAATGTCTGCCAGTGCCCAGGAGGTGGCTATACCCTGTGTGGTGTGAGCCCGTACTGCCAATAGCCACGGGAGATCTTGTGAATGGTATGCCACCGTGACTGCATCCAAGATCCAGTGCGCCAGTCTCTGTTTGGAGACAGCCCTCCTCTTCTGCTGTCCTCCGAAACAGACAAAGAGCTGGTCAGAGCTCCTAAAGCTCGTACTGGACACAACACGGACGGGGTTGGGTCCACCTCCCCAATGCGGAGCGACTGCGAGTTCACCACTTGGTCCCGAAAGGGAGTCGTGGGAACTTTGGGCACGTATCCGGGCCTGGGTCTCAGGATAACGTGAGAGTTGCCCAGTCCGAATTCAAGGCAATCCGGGAACACGGAGAATGCTTGAAGATCCCCTACCCTCTTGAAAGAAGCGAGTGCCTTCAAGAGGGACGTCTTACTCGTAAAGTGAGGAAGATCGGAACCACAGAGGGGCTCGAAGGGGGGCCCAGAGAGGCCCGCCAGGACCACATTAAGGTCCCAAGAGGGTATGGGGCGGAGACGAGGAAGGTTCAGCCTTCTCGCGCCCCTTAGGAACCTGGTGATCAGGTCGTGTTGCCCTAGAGACTTTCCATCAACTGAGTAGTGGCGATGGCGGCTACATACACCTTCAGTGTGGAGGGTGAGATGTTAGTCTCCAGTCTCTCTTGTAAGAAGGACAACACGATCCCAATCAAGCACCTCCGTGGGTCTTCTCGCCGAGAGAGACACCAGGACCTGAAAAGGTGCCATTTATAGGCGTATAACCTCCTAGTAGATGAGGCCCTAGCCTGGGTGATGGTGTCCACCACAGAGGGGGGAGCCTACTCAGGATCTCCTCGTCCCGTCCAGAGACCAGACATGGAGGATCCAGAGGTCTGGTCTGGGATGCCACAACGTGCCCTTCCCCTGAGGGAGCAGGTCCTTGGCAAGGGGGGAGTCGTTGTCAAGAGCATTAGCTCCGAGAACCAAGTATGGTTGGGCCAATACGGTGCAATTAGTAGCACTTGGTGCTCCTCTTACCTGACCTTGCACAGTGTCTGTGTAATCGGGCTCACTGGGGGAAAGGCGTACTTCCGCTTGTCCCACGGCCAGCTGTGCGCAAGGGCATCCGTGTCGAGGGGGGCCTCGGACAGGGAGTACCAAAGCAGGCAATGGGTGGTGTCGTGGGAGGCGAACAGGTCAACATGGGCCTGCCCAAACAGCAACCAAATGAGCTGGACAGCGCAGGGTGGATTTTGCACTCTCCGCGAGGTGTATACTGACAATAGAGTGCGTCGGCTGTCTGGTTCAGGTTGCCTGGGATGTGTGTGGCCCGCAGGGAGTGGATTACCTGCTGACTCCACAGGAGGCGGCGTCGGGCAATTTGTGTCACCACAACATGCCTTGTCACCTGCCCAAGAGGGACCCCAGTCCGAAGAAAGGCCATGGAAGACCAGGGGGTTAGGGTGCGTCGGCAGAGGGGTGTAATCACCACTCGACTGCTGCTGGTGTGCCACGCTTTCCTCAGAACTCGACTATATAGCCAGTGTTGGAGCGGTCTTATGTGGATCAACCCGAGGGGTATTACCCGGGCCGAGGACACCATGTGTCCCAGGAGCCTGTGAAAGTGTTTCAGGGGGACCGCTGGCTGCCTGAAGTGTTCCAGGCAGTTCAACACCCACTGGGCGTGTACTGTGGACAGTCGTGCTGTCATGGTGACAGAGTTGAGTTCCATACCGAGAAAGAGGATGCTCTGCACCGGGGAAAGCTTGCTCTTTTTTTGGTTGACCTGAAGTCCCAATCGATCTAGTTGCCGGAGCACAAGGTCCCTTTGTGTACACAACAGATCTCACAAGTGTGCCAAGATAAGCCAGTCGACAGATAGTTCAGTACCATTCTTCCTGAGGGGAGGCGGCTTCCATGATCTTCATGAAGACCCGTAGGGACAGACGGAAAGGGAGGACTCTGTACTGATATGCCCGCCCCTCAAACGCGAACCGTAGGAACGTTCGGTGACAAGGGTGAATCGAGACATGAAAGTAAGCGTCCTTCAGGTCGATTGCCACAAACCAATACTGGGCTGGGCTGCTGGGTAGCAGACGTCGCACGAATCGCAGCGAGGTAGAATATGGCTAATAGCCACTGTCTGCTGAGCGAAGTTCTCGACGGTGTAGCCAAACACCCCCCCTTGCGAGATAGGTGCATCGAGAAAGCGGACTTTCTCTGTGTCACTCACCCGCGCAGGGTTCAGCCAGAGGTGTCTCTCCTGGACCACTAGCGTTGACATTGTCTGACCCAGGGCCTGTGCCATTAGCTTAGTCGCCCGTAGGGCGGCACGGAGATCCTGCATGATACCCTGGTTGCCCTTACCCTCGTGGAGCTCTTTTAACGCCTTGGTGGACCTGCAGGATGGCCATGGCGTGAAGAGTGAAGTCAGCCTGGCCCGCAGCAGTGTAAGCCTTCGACACTAGTAATGCCAAAGTCTTACACACTTTGGACGTTAGGCACGGCAGCCGTCAAAGGTGCACCGCGACCGCTCATTCCACCTGGGGGATATCAACGTAGCCTTTGGCTGCCCCACCAACGAGGGAAGTAAGGGAGCTAGAACTGGTCTGACTGGAGCGAGGGGGAGCTCGGAGTCTTCAGCGTCGGATGCCGACAAGACTCCCTCCGGTGCTGCGAGCGACATCTCATCATCGTCACGCATCGTTTCCGAATATGTGGCGGAGGATCTGGACAGTTTGCCACCGTCGGTTGGGGAACGGTCAGAAGAGCGAGGCTGGTCCGGGTGGCACGTGAGCCATTCATCATTCACATTCATAATTGGTCCAGACAAAAAATAAAATAGAACTGCCATTTAAGTGCCATAAAAACAAAAACACTGACTAAACAGTCAAGGAAGAGCTTGTGACAATGACAATGGAGATTATTATTCATATAGTAAAAGTTTATACAATGAAATGGCGCTCACATGAACTAAATAGAGAAGTTACCTTCGGCATTAATAGCAGATGACGTTTCGTTAGCTCCGCTGCTGCTTGACTCACTTGTTGTTGCTCTGTCGCTAAGTAGTAGTGTATCAAACTCGCGACAGTCCTGCAAATGAATTGCGTGCTGTGTGGCCAAATGTATCTGCATATTGGAGGTAGTTCCTCCCTTTGCCGAAATTAAACTTTTACAGTTGTTGCAAATGACCGCATTTGTGTCTTTTCTAGTGAAATATAACCATGCTTTAGATCGCTTCTGCCTCGATGACATGTTTGCTGCGTAACCAAAACAACGCAGCGCGTGTGTGAGGTCATGTTGATGACACATTTGCAACGAGCGGAACCGATAAGCAGAATCGTTAAGCAGATACGCTAACGGTTCCAAGGAATCGATTCACTGGGCACCGGTTCTAAAGAAGAACCGGTTCTCGGTTCCCATCCCTAGGGCCCACATATATATTTTTTCAGGGGACGCAGAATTCTCTATGTACGGCCCTGCTAATAAGTATGAAGAGAACAACTTTAATATACAAACACACTCTCCAAGCCTGGTCATTAGTATACAGCAGGGCTTAACAATAAGAAACTCCCGATGGCCTGTCGTTTTTTAAGCCTTGCCTTTTTAAATATTTTCAAGATGTTTTTTCAGTTCTCACAGGCTATTTGAGATATCTACGCATCCCAGACAATGCGCAAAATACTCAATTGAGGTCTCTTTAACATCTTAAGTGTAATTTATGGTTGTGCGTAGGACCAACGCCGTAGGCTGTGCATAGCTCTGCATAGCCTGACGTTCACCTCTTCAAAAATTTAACAGCACGGACCCTACGCGGACTGCAAGCGCTGTGATTAGCCTATTTGAAGCCCTCCCTCAGGTAAAAACATCTGTGAAAGCGTCATGTTTACTGAAACGCATTTCCAAATGAATTACTGACAAAGTAAATTATTTGTTCTTCTGTATTTAACATCTCAAGCTGCAACAACAGTGACTGTTTATTTGCCTATGCCTAATGCTTTTGAAACGAGCTGGCTCTTGTCTTGGTTACACAAGCAACACAAGCTTGGACACTGTCTATAGGTCATTGCCTGTCGATGTAGACAACGACTCACAAGTATAAAGGAAAACTGGCGCGTTGTCAATGGCGAAGAGGCTACGGCGTAGGTCGTACTCACGACCATAACTTGCCCTTTACTCTAAAACAGACATTTCCCAGCAAATTATGTTAAAATGTCAATATTGGCAAGTATCCTTGTAAAAGTAGTAAACTATTTTGTAATTAAAAGTAAACATGTTTGGAAACAAAAAGCATGTGAAACAGTATATTAGATCTCTTAAATAGACTGAAGCAACATAAACATCTCTGTTTAAATGTTTTAGCAAACAACAAAGGACGAACACAGAAAAAAATTCACTGCAACTATCTGATTAAATTGTAACTTTCGTAAGATTTAATCTATATAAAATGTATACAGTAAAAACCATAAAGTGTTGTTATACATTATTTCATTTACTGATACTGTATGTAAGGGCATGCTAATGGTAAGTGAAATCTCTCACTTAATGATGGTACATTTTTCTTTTTGTTTGTTTAATGGCTTAACACTTTTTTTCTCACAGGAGAAAAGCCGTTTGCATGTGCCGTATGTGACATGAGATTTATTCAGCGTTACCACTTGGAGCGACACAGCCTTACTCACACAGGTGCGTCTTATTCTTTGTCTTTGGACTGATTTTATAGAATGGTGATGGAACAATGGTGATTTGAGATTTATAAAAAGGTGTTGTTATTTACACAGTGAATCTATCGCTGGTAAATTATCCAAGAAATCTATTTAAAAACTATTGGCTAACAAATGTAATCTTTGTTCCTATTGGTTTCTTGGTGTTGGACCTGAGCTAAACATGGATTTAGGACAAATGGCATTTTAAGGCATTATTTTGAACCAATTTTTTTAAAGTTTTGTGTCAGCATAAAGTAATTTTATGCCACTTTCAAGTCAAGGCTGTTCTCATTTCTTGTGTTAAGGCCGATTTTTACTTCTCCGTCAGACCTACGCCATAGCTTAAGCAGGTAGGCTGTAAGGAGGCTGTACGCCGTAGGCTGACGCGCACCTCTCTAAAAATGTTACAACGCTGCAATTTGACACAGGCCACAAGCACTGTGATTGGTCTGCTTGAATCCCTTCCTTAGGTCAAAATACTCTGCGGTAGCGTCGTGTTTACTCGTAAACATTTCCGAATGAATTATCCAAGTAAACTATTTGTTCTTCTGTATTTATCAACTCAAGCTGGAACAAAATTGACTGCTTACTTGCTTCCATCACTGCTAATGCTTCTCTGTCAATGTACACAACAAGCTGCTGCTTCTTGTCTTGGTTACACAAGCAACATGCCCGTGGATACTGATGACTAGGGGTCATTGCCTGTCGATGTGGACAACAACACAGAAGTATAAACAAAAACCGATGTGTTGCCTATGCCGTAGGTCTGCCACACAAGTAAAAATCAGCCTTTCCAGGTACACAATCACATTACCAAACTTAACTAGCCTTTTTTTATATCATATTTATTGAAGTATTTTGGGATTGTCAGACACATAAACAATACAATCACAGAACAAGACAAAACAAAACAGAACTATGCAGACATTGAAAGAGGAAGAAAAATAAGACGTCTCCTTCTATCAGCTACATTCAGTTTTGCAGTTAACCACATCACCAGGAAAAGGAAAGGGAGGTCAATGAAGTTTTATACTTAAGATATATGACAGTAGGGATAAAGTAAAGTAAAAATAATAAAACAATATAAAACGATAAACTAAGTAACCAGCTAGGCATTATAATAAAAAACAAGGGTGGTACTAAGGAAAATTACATAAAAGATACTAAGCAAGTAGGTTTACAAGTGTCGATAATGGTTGGTTATGGTTATTTTGTAATTTTTTGGGTCGGTTATTTTTTATGGACATATAAAAAAATCACCCGGAAGTTAAGCAAAATAGAAATGAAAGACATTTGGTTTTTGGATATTTATAACAGGTGATTGAATAGAGGCCTTCAAGAAGCATCTATATTTCAACATATACTGTATCTAAGTCTTTCCACATGGAGGAAAGTTCTGTTAACCACGTCTTGAATAGAGGCCTTGACTGTGACTTCCACATACAAAGAATAGATTTTTTGCAATCATCATACCATATTAAATGCCAATCAAAAAACATAACTAATGCGTATTGAGTTGAGGGCCACAAGTTTTTTAATTCTATTTCAATAATTTGAATAATTTCAATTCCGCATTCCCCGCTCATGGAAAATGACAAGGTATTTTATTCCACTACAATAACTGTGCTGTTTGGACTTCTACCCTGTGTTGTTTGAACATTTTTTACTAGTCTTTTTACAACAACCATGGCAGGGGTAGGCAATTGATTTTTCCAAATGGGCCACATGGGAAACTAGGCATAGTGGAGGGCTGAATTTACTTCTATTAATTCTTAATCTCAGTTGTATTGTTAGATTATTATTACTTGCTCGAAGACAGAGGAAAAAGCAGGTTAGTAGTGTTTAAATACAGCAGTAATACTTTTGCAAATCATACTGTGACTGTATCTGTGTCAGATACTGATGTATTTGAATGTACATTCTCCATTAAGCACGCAGCATTCAAAGTCCACTTCTCTTTATTTTTCACCGTTTATTTTTTACTCATAAATGTCAAGGAAGGTAGCCTTGAGTGAACTGAATGCACTACAGACTCACGCCATCTATGGATTTTGTTTGCATTGCATCAGATGACTCATCTTGACCAAAATCTTATTTCAAACGCAATGATACTGCCTCATGGGCTGGATGAAATTGATAGATGTTTGCCCAACCCTGGTGTAGACGATCATTGAATTTGCTACTCTGTATATTTAGGGGTGAAGCCGTATGCTTGTTCCATGTGTGACATGCGGTTTTTCCAACGTTACCACTTGGAGAGGCACAGCCTCACTCATACGGGTATGTGTCATTACATTAGACATTATTGCAAAAAAAACTTATTTTAAAACATTGTTTGATTTACTTTAAAACATTGTATATATTAATATATTATAACTATCACTCTCGCACGCCAAATCTTTCTTGGGTTTTTGATTTTGGCCATATTTTGACTTTATATTTTGAAAACAATGTGAAATATCTTGAAAAACTGTGATCCATTTCAGTGATGTAAATTGCTAAACAGAGTTACAGATCATAGAACGTCTACACTGACCAAAAACAAAGTATGTGAACCAAATAGGTGAAACATTTGCCTTCTATAATAGCGTATATTCCTACTGTCAAAGCAATTCAGCTTTCAAGTACCCTTTTTGTGTATTTTAGACCTGTTTCCCACGGGATGTTATGAGTCTTGTGGTGCTGGGTGACGTCACGTACTGAGTAGCATGTTTGTGATGTCATCGTGTCATGTTTGTTTTTAGATTAGTGTTGGCGCTTCAGATCTATTAAGCTTCTACTCTCTGAACTGTCACATACTGTAATGCCCAACAAAACTGTTTCCAATTGATGTATTTTCTGTTTGGGTTTTCAGATATGAAACAATCATAAAATAGTGACTGAACACCATCCATAATACCACGTGTTCACTAGGACTCACTTTCACTGAAAGTGAGATGTATCCAAATCATAATTTTTTCACCTTTCATGGAAAAGAGTGGCTAAAGTGGGCTGTTTGTGTATGTATGTGATGCGGGATCTGATGACAGTGGGTGATGGTTATTTGTGGGCGGTCAATGTGTGGTCAGTGTGATTTAGAATATTATGTTTTCAACTTGTGAACAAAAATCATTTTAGTCTCCAAATGTACTAAATGAATCCATCCATTTATATTTCATACTTAAAGATGTGTTTTGTATGCTTTTTGAGCAATTTTTTGTACTTTAGTATATATAGGCATAGAAACTGATGTAATCTTTGCATTTAGGGATCAAACCTTACGCTTGCTCCATGTGCGACATGCGATTTTTCCAACGATACCATCTTCAGCGACACAGCCTCATTCATACGGGTATGAGTCCTTTTTTACCCATTGCAACTGTAACTACTTTCATTTGTTTGTTTGCTGTTTTTAAATCGTGGTCTTGTGCTTGCTTATCAGTGCTGCAACTTTCTGCAATTGCTGATCATATAGGGGGCTTGTGGCTCTTTTGTAGCATACATGAGCTTTGATTCCCTTGCTTTGTTAGCATGCTAGATGTCCAAAACATGTCTTCTGCTTTTTCTGTGAAGTGATCATGTTTCATAGTTAACCTATGATAACTATTGCATGTAAACAGCTATTTGCAAATATAAAAATTCAATTGATTATCTTTTTTAAACTCTGTAGATTTTCAAGATAAACATTTATGAATTAAAAAACTATCAGCCCTGATACTATGGAATAAAATTCCTCCCAAAAGTATTGCGATCACCTTAACAAAGAATAAGCGAATTTAAAACCGTGAATACAAACATTAAACACATTTCAAGTTATATTGCACAAAATGAATACATACAGTGGGAACTGAAAGTATTCAGACCCCCTTAAACTGTTCACTCTTTGTTATATTGCAGCCATTTGCTAAATTCATTTAAGTTCATTTTTTTCCTCATTAATGTACACACAGCACCCCATATTGACAGAAAAACACAGAATTGTTGACATTTTTGGAGAGTTATTAAAAAAGAAAAACTGAAATATCACATGGTCCTAAGTATTCAGACCCTTTCCTCAGTATTTAGTTGAAGCACCCTTTTGATTTAATACACCAATGAGTCTTTTTGGGAAAGATGCAACAAGTTTTTCACATCTGGATTTGGGGATCCTCTGCCATTCCTCCTTGCAGATCCTCCCCAGTTCTGTCAGGTTGGATGGTAAACGTTGGTTGACAGCCATTTTTAAGTCTCTCCAGAGATGCTCAATTGGATATAAGTCAGGGCTCTGGCTGGGCTATTCAAGAACAGTCACGGAGTTGTTGTGAAGCCACTCCTTCGTTATTTTAGCTGTGTGATTAGGGTCATTGTCTTGTTGTAAGGTAAACCTTCGGCCGAGTCTGAGGTCCTGAGCACTCTGGAGAAGATTTTCGATATCCCTGTACTTGGCCGCATTCATCTTTCCCTCGATTGCAACCAGTCGTCCTGTTGATGCTGCCACCACCATGCTTCACTGTTTTTTTCAACACATACCGCTTAGAATTAAGGCCAAAAAGTTCTATCTTGGTCTCAACAGACCAGAGAATCTTATTTGTCACCATCTTGGAGTCCTTCAGGTGTTTTTTTTTAGCAAACTCCATGCAGGATTTCATTTGTCTTGCACTGACGAGAGGCTTCCGTCGGGCCACTCTCCCATAAAGCCCCGACTGGTGGAGGGCTGCAGTGATGGTTGACTTTCTACAACTTTCTCCCATCTCCCAAATGCATCTCTGGAGCTCAGCCACAGTGATCTTTGGGTTCTTCTTTACCTCTCTCACCAAGGCTATTCTCCCCCGAGGTCAGTCTGGCCGGATGGCCAGCTCTAGAAAGGGTTCTGGTCGTCTCAAACATCTTCCATTTAAGGATTATGTAGGCCTCTGTGCTCTTAGGAACCTTGAGTGCAGGAGAATTATTTTTGTAACCTTGGCCAGATCTGTGCCTTGCCACAATTCTTCAGGCAGTTCCTTTGACCTCATGATTCTCATTTGCTCTGACATGCACTGTGAGCTGTAAGGTCTTTTATAAACAGGTGTGTGGCTTTCCTAATCAAGTCCAATCAGTATAATCAAACACAGCTGGACTCAAATGAAGGTGTAGAACCATCTCAAGGATGATCAGAAGAAATGGACAGCACCTGAGTTAAATATATGAGTGTCACAGCAAAGGGTCTGATTACTTAGGACCATGTGATATTTCAGTTTTTCTTTTTTAATAAATCTGCAAAAATGTCAACACTTCTGACCACCAAGTGGAGATGGTGGTCTAGTGGGTTAAACCACTGAACTGGTAAATCAAAGGTTGCTGGTTCGATCCCAGCAGCCACCACCAGTGTGTCCTCGAGCAAGACACTTTACTCCATGTTGCTCCAGGGGGATTGTCCCTGTAATAGTGCACTGTAAGTCGCTTTGGATAAAAGCATCTGCCAAATGACTAAATGTAAATGTGTTTTCCTGTCAATATGGGGTGCTGTGTGTACATTAATGAGGGAAAAAACTTAAATGATTTTAGCTAATGGCTGCAATATAACAAAGAGTGAAAAATTTAAGGGGGTCTGAATACTTTCCGTACCCACTGTAAATGCAAAGTTATCGAAATCAAGCACAAAATAATATTTTTTTATTCTCGCTGACATTTTCTGCTTATATTTTCATTTTTTGGACACAAAAAATTTCTCCTCTTGCTTTTTTTCCACAATCTGCGCTTGCTTTTCCAAAGTTCTTTCGAGTTTCATGTTAATTAAGGCGGGATTTAGTGTCACCATTGGTCCACTAGTTCAATCAGTCGAACAGGGCAGTTGACGTCACTCCAAATTATAAAAAAAATTATGCTGTTACTGAGTGTTTGACACACTTATGTCTGTTTTGAGTATTCTCTGCCAGGTCTATGAAAAATTTGTTGTTCGATTCGACCATTTAATCTGTTAAGCTAACATACATATGCATCCTGCTAGCTGGGTTTAGTCAGTAGTGCCATAGTTACTTTATGAATTATTTAAGATTATCAGATGTGTATTTAGAAAAAAAAGACTGAATTGATGTGAATGCGTAATGCATGATTTTAATAGCTCATGAAGATGATTATGCCATATATATCTAAGCACATTTAGATAAGTACACCATGTACTGTTTTAATAGTTTGTTTAATCAGCTCTTGTTGTAAAACTGTTTTTCTAAATAGACAAAGGTGGATGTTTGCGGTTCAGTGCTATGGCATTTTATTTTGGGTTGAAGATTTTATAATTGGAGACCGATATACTTTTACAAATGTGTGGAAGGATTTTATCTGTACAAAGCAGAATCTTACCCCCAATCATCTTTGAATTGTGAAAGTTTCCAGCGGACATTGAGATGTGAATGTTGGCCCTAATGGTTAGAGACTCGGATTTGTGACCAGAAGGTTGACAGTTCGAGCCTTAGGGCCGGCGGGTAACGATTGAGGTGCCCTTGAGTAAGGCACCTTACCCCTTCTTGCTCCACGGGCGCTGCCGTAATAGCTGCCCACTGCTCCGGGTGAACACCACTTGCTGTGCGTATGTGCACTACTCACTGGATGGGTTAAAAGTAGAGGTCACATTTCGGGTATGGGTTACCTGACAAATAGGTCACTTTCACTTTATGATTAAAACATACACACACAATGATGCATCCTTTACATGCATATTTCTATATCTTAGGACCTTTTGGAGCAAGACAGGACTTGACCACTGGAGGAGTCTGAAATGGCTACTTGCTGCATCTTTAGTAGAGATCGCTCTGTGTAAAAAAAGCAAGCGTCACTAAAGGAACGTAATGAGAGACTGGTTTAATTGATTAATTTGTCACAAAACACTAATAAGAGTAATAGAATCACATCTGCAAGAGAATAGTTATATGTTGGCAGTTAAAAAATTCACATTTTGCCATCCGAGTTATCCATACAAGTCCAGTCAATCAATGATTGTAAAAAAGAGTTTCTACTTCATCTTTTAGCTTTCTGAAACTGTTTGAATGGACATGCCAATGTGATGTGTCTTGACAAAAGGACATTTGTCTGATTTCAAGTTTTAGTTAGCAGCTTGTTTTTACTCAAATGTATAGATTGACTTTAGAAGATATTCACACTTTCATGGAGAAAGAATAATTGACATGAACTATGCAAAGCAAAAATACTAATCAATAACTTCTAAGTGTGTTTCAGTTAAGATTTAAGATTAATAGACAAGTTAAAGTTGTTTTGTTTGACTGAAAGTAAAAAAAAACATCTCCCAAATTATTGAACAGTAAGATGATAAAGCGACATTTCAGGCTTATACATTTGGAAAGCATCAATAATCAGTATTTTACTCACCTTAAACATCACAATAGGACAGTGAGCATAGGTTGGTGAGGGTTAAAACTAGTGGTGGGCCGTTAACGGCGTTAACACCGTTAACGCAGTGAGACATTTATCGCGCGATAAAAAAAATGTCGCCGTTAATCTATTCTCAAAGTTGGGTTGGGAGCTGGGTCTATACTACGCAAGCTATGATGACTTTCACCTTGATATTTTAGCGCGGATGTATACCTAGCTTACTTGCACTGTAGGGGGCGAGAACGAGATTTTTCAACTCGCGTGATTCGCGCCACCTCATCTTCTCATAACCAGGGCTTCATTCGCGTCATTCGCGCCGCCTCATCTTCTCATAACCAGGGCTTCATTCGCGTCATTCGCGCCGCCTCATCATCTCATAACCAGGGCTTCATTCGCGCCGCAAGTAGGTCTATTGGCTCTTTGCATTAACATACAAATCACTCGCGCTTGACACGCCATTCGCGTTTGGTCTGAACACAACATAACGTTACTGTGAAATTACCGCATCAAACGTGACCTGCTAACATGGATGCAGCTATGAAGCCGCCGGGTTTGATTCAGGGAATATTAATTTTTAAGAAGCTTCCCAATAGAAACATCGACAAGACTAAGGTTGTTTGCACCTTGTGCAATGCGGAATTGGTTTAAAAAAAAAACTTTCTCTCAACAGGTAGTGGTCTAGCTTTAGTTGAAACCAGTAACTTTGTATTGAGATCTAATGTATTATGGCTCCTGTATGACATATCGCTTGTTGCTCCCTCACTCTTTGTAAGTCGCTTTGGATAAAAGTGTCTGCTAAATGACTAAATGTAAATGTACTGTAGGAGCTCTTCCAGTCTCAAGACCACCTAAACGCAAATCATCCCTTAGCTAATTGCGGAAGTAAACACAAGTTCATCTTATTGAACATAATTTAATTTTCATCACCAATTATCATAGAACATAGAACAGCTTTCTCAAGCAGTTTGTGATGCATTTTGGAAACAAGAGATGAGCCCCTGGTCTAATGCGCCACCTGGTTTGAGAAACCCGTTCTCAAAGACTTACTTTTAGTCATTATTTGGGTATCACACATATTCTGAATGCCTTCGGCATAATTCAAATGAGACATTTTAATCTAGATTAATCTAGATTAATCTTGGAATTAATCTAGATTAATCTAGATTAAAAAAATTAATCTATGCCCACCACTAGTTAAAACTAATGTAAACAATTTTAGCATAAGACTTCAACATAAATTAAAATGGGTCTATGGACTGTATGGAAGCATTGTATTTACATTTACTATTTATAGTTTATATATATAGTTACCAGCTTACTACATGGTGTACTCATCTAAATGCGTTAAGATGCATATGGCAAAATCATCCTCATGAGCTAGCAACATCATGCATTACACATTCACACCAATTCAGTCTTTTTTCTAAGTAAACACCCGATAATCTTAAATAATTCAATAACTATGGCACTACTGACGAAACCCAACAAACAGGATGCATTCGCGTGTTAATTTAACAGACTATGGTCGAATCTAACAACAAATCATAAAAAAGACCTGGCAGAGAATACTCTTAACAGACATAACAAATGTGTCTGACTTACCATAATTATGTTCAATTACCTGTGCTGTGATTGTCCGAGATTTGCAGCTGACCGTTATCCATCTTCACGTGTATGCCGTGAGTCACAGTTGAAGTGAAGTCAACTCCCCTCTTTAACTGATTGAACTAGTAGACCACTGGTGATGCTAAAGCCTGCCCTTATTAAGAGGACACTCTAACTGCAGCATTTGGAAAAGTAAGCGCAGAATGTACAAAAACAAGCAGGGTAAGAAAATGTTTGCAGGATGTGCAAAAAATATATAATCCGAAAATATCAGAAAGCACCAAAAAAATGCCAAATAACCAAGAAAAACATTATTTTCGGTGCGATTTGGACAACTTTGCCAAAAAAAATTTGCAATGTAATTTGAAATGTGTATAAAAGTCTGAATCAAGGTTTTTATCTTGTGATTTACGCTTATTTATTTTTTAAATGCCCTCAACACTTTTGGCAGGAGTTTAGCCCATAGGTTACATGCAAGGCTCTGTTACTGAGGTCATTGTTTTTAAGCACAAACAGATTTCACCAAAAAAAGAATTTGTTTTATGATATATAACAGTTAGATTAGAAATCACTTAGAAAATATTATGTACACAATTAATAGTAATTACTCCCATCTCACTGTCTCTGTCAGCTCTGCCCCGTGTCTGTGTGTCCTACCCCGTGGGCTCGTGCGCACAATATCACACAGTCGCACACACGGGGCGTTAGCCTACTCAAGGAGTTATGGTGTTTTCCCGACAAAAAAGGCCAGATTGGAATAGGAATCCACTTTGTGTCAAAGCTGCAATCCACCGCTCCAAAACGACAAACAAATGAACATGTGAACATAAAATATTGATAAAATGGCAATAGTATCCGCTATCGCAATATTTTTTGATGCGATATATCACCAGACAAAAAGTTGCTATCGCAATAGGCCTAATTCTGCCTGGTTTTACGGATGGGAAACTGTAGCAATATCTGCCAAAATCGATAGTTTGATGATTATCTTATCTCGCATTAACTAAATTCTTAAGATTCAATTAGCATAACTTTCTGAATGTTATTAATTGATATAAAGACTATTTATATTAAACATCAAACAAGTGGTGTTTCTTAACATTTTATATACACAGAGCACAAATCAATATCATTTTGCTGTCCTCAAGATGATTTTTGGTCCTTATCATCGTCAGTTTTTAACTATCCAACTATCGATAGTTGATAATGTGAAATTTGCTTTTATCAACTGATAGAGAATATTGGAAGATATTTCGGTTAATCTCTAATATTGTTTTAAGACTTTGTGGACTATTTAAAGTATTGCTTTTAGAAACATTAAGAATGAGCTTCAAAAGCCTCAGCTATTATGATCATATGTGGGTTGTGAGTCAGTGATTTATTAAACTGTTCAGATTTTTTTCACACGCTTCTCATGTCCAAGCATCTATTGTGCTTCTCTTTTCATTGCAATTTCATAAACATCTGTCATCATGCAACTCTTTAAACTGTGTTGCACTTTTTATACAAATGTGTTGCTTATACTTGTTTAAATCTCACATATATTCTGCTCTGGTCATTTAGGGGTGAAGCCGTATGCTTGCTCCATGTGTGACAGGCGTTTTTTCCAACGTTATCATCTGCAGAGACACAGCCTCACTCATACGGGTATGAGCCGTCTCTTCTTACCCACTCGCACTCTAACTGTATCTGACTTCACAGATGCACAACTGAGCACTGTTGCCAACTAGTCAGCATACTTGTTTTTTTTTTGTGAAGGTAAAGCAAGCTACTTATAAACAGGAAATCATGTTAAATTTTGAAAAACCTCTTAGTTGAAAAAATGTCTCTGTGCCTCCAATAGAAAAACCCACCCTGGATTTTACCTGTGTTAAGGTTTTTTTCAAATGTTCCTCTGTGTTTTTTAAAAGTTGGCAACAATGCTTGATTTCCATAGTTTCCGTTTATACGGGCTTTAACGCAAACATTGACAAACATGGGTCTGGCTGCAACAAACTCGAGTTTGGTCATTGTTGAAGAAAATGCATTGGGGTGTTGGACATATTGCTCTAAAAGTATTGTCGAAGCTTTACACACTGGTCATCTGTTTTTATGGTTGAGACACTATGTTTGTTCCATGTGTGACATGAGTTTTTTCAGCATCATCATCTCCAGAGACACAGCCTCACTCATACAGATATAAGTCAATGAGAATTTGCACACTTCAGGCCCAACTGACATCATAGGACTAGCAGGAACAAAGCTGACTGTGACATCACCTGCTACGGTCCAAAATTTTGTGCTTGAAAGGCACCACAAAAGAGTAAAGCTAGTTGTCTTCTAAAACATAATCGGATGGAAACCTCCAATCTTTAAAGATGGCATGAAATGGAAGTTGCGATTGCTTTTTCTTCCGTATAGTGACGTAAATCTGAGTGAAACAACTTCTGAAATGAGAAGAAATGTATGGCGGGACTTGATTACGTTCATCGATTCCTGATTGGATCGTTAATATAAAGTTGGATGTTGCCAGAGCCATTGAGATATGGTCGCGTCTTCCACGTTGACTCCAATGGAACAATTTTTTCACGGTTTCAATAGTTCCCAGAAATTAGTAGTAGCGCATGTAACTGCGACTAAACAGACCAACTGAGGTAAACTTCAAACCCATTTAAAGACGAAAGCCATTTAATGAATAGAAAAATGAATGAAATAAAGCATTTAAAGAGAACATAACTTCCTGGAACTATCTGAAGGGTCCATGAATTACGTGACACTCCAGCCTTTTGGACTTCAGTTGGCTGAACTCTCTCTCTCAATGGCTCTGGATGTTGCCAACAAAACATCTGTAAAATCCTCAAATGAGTGTGTCAGATTAGAGTGACATTAAATTTAGCAATGTTGGGGCATACTCCTGGTGCAGGATTGGAGAGACTGATTTAGGAGATTCACTCCCAAATTTAAATGCAGTTTTCCCAAAACTTGGCAATGTGTATGTGCCCTAACACCATGTCTACACCAGGTGTGACACGACAATAGACATTAGAAATGCATTAGAATATATTATATTTTAAAAAATTGTCCACACTGGATGCGAGACGCGACAAACCCATTAAGAACAAGAAGGTTGTCATGTCGCCTTTGTGCCTGTCGCGTTCGGTGTAAGGCAGTGTAAGGCATGTAATATCAGTTGGATAGTTAAAAAATAGTTTTGATAGTTAAACATATTTATAAACAAACAGAGGCAGTTTAATATAATTTAGATTCAAGTGACCAAATTGATTTAACTTTAAACTTTCTCTACAGCCTATTTTCCAATTATAAAAATATGTATATTTTTCCAACGTTACCATATCCAGAGACATTGCATCACTCATAGAGGTATTGTCTACTTGTCCCCCTCTTAAACCCCTGCTTCTCTTGTGAACAAACACACAGCTTTGATCATTACAGGTGCAAATCGAATGGATATTTAGATTTTTATTAAGATCAGTCTGTTTTTTGAGGGCAACCAGGTTTTACTCATACATTATATCATAGTGTCACTGACTTATACGGTGTGTGTATTTCTATTTTAATCCTTTGGTGGTCACACTGAGGATACCTGTGCACTGTTGCAATAAAGGAAAAGAAAATGGGAAGATTTAAGCAAGCGTGTAATCCAAAGCACTTTTAAGTTGTTCGAAAACACTTTTTGAGCATTGCCACTTGAAGATGGCAAATCAGTTGTTGAGACACTTTTGTAGCTATGATGCATTGAATGATGTAAAAAAATTGACAAAACTACATGAGCGCAATCAGATAACTATAGCCCGAGCAAACTGACAATGCTTATGCTTAAATGTAAACCTGCAGAGATCACAAATCTCAAACTTGAACACAAAAACCCAGACTGCGTGCGTAAATCAACATTTTCGGGGGAAAATGTCAAAGCAGATCAGATCACTCGCATACAGTATTGACTGCACACGCGGGATGGGATTCTTCACACAAGTCATTTTGACTTTTGGCTCTAAGGGGGCAGGATTCTGTGACTTTGCCCATTAGCCCTGCTCCATTAATTCCAAACACTGCACTGAAGCCCATTCACTTCAAGGTCTCTAATTCATTCGTTTTACAGTTGGTGAAATAACAGCATGTTTATACATTTTAATGATTTGATGGACATATTTAAATGAAATGTTTTACTTAAGCTTTTAATAAATTGTTTTAAAATTGATTAGTTTACAGAAACATCTTCTGATGCACGACCTTGGACACATCATCAGTCTTGTTTCAGGAGTCACTTGGTGTTTCGGGTCTTACCACAGACACCTTCGTCCTGGCGACCCAACCGAGGCTGATCAGACCCCGTCCTGTGTCCAAGTAGAATTCTACTGCCCCCACTGCTCTCCCATCTTCAACCAGAGCCATCTAGATGCTTTCTCTGCTTTCTCCACGTTGATACCTCTTCTTTGGTTTGCACCTGTTATGCCTAGAGTGCCGTAGGCCTTGCACAGGGAGTGACCTCTACTGGCATACACCTGGTCCTCCATCCGTTCCTCCGACAATCCTCCACCAGTTCTTGGTATTTCTCCCTCTTTCTCTCTTGAACCTCCTACATCCTCTCCTCCCAGGGCACTGTCAGCTCCAACAAGATTATTTGTTTTGTTGCCCTGAGACCAAAATGATGTCAGGTCTCAATTTGGACTGGGTGATGTATGATGAAGTTTTATAGTTTTTTAGACGTGCTTGTCGCTGAACAAGAATACAGAAAATGAACAGGCCGAATACTCACGAATTAAAAGAGAAAAAGAAGAATTTGATTAATAAAACGGATGTCATACTAAGCCCTGTAACCTTTCTCTTATTGCTTTGGCTGCTGAAGAATGGGCCGTTGGCGAAAGCACTAGCATTAGCTAATGCTAATGATTAGACATGTTTGACGTACATTTTAAGTTAAAATCTGTACAAATAAAAAGCATCAATCCCCAGTGTTTATCTTAAATTTAGCATTCGAAAATGCTAGCGCTTTCACCAACGGCCCATTCTTCAACATCCGACATTTTGTTGGCCCATCTGCACTCTTGAAGTGATAATAATAAACTCTAGAGTTGGGGTTGTTGTTAAAAATCCTTATCTAATACTACAAATGCTGGTGTGTGAAAACTCAAATCAACAGAGGTAAACCTCTGGGAAGCTTCATAAAATGGAACACTGCAATACTCACGTCAAGGGTATTTGAACGTGCAACATCGAAAACTTTAAATTATAATTAAATATATTTAAATTTATATCATAACAATAAAACTAGTGGTGGGCCGTTAACGGCGTTAACGGCGTTAACGCAGTGAGACTATTATCGCGCGTTAAAAAAAATGTCGCCGTTAATCTATTCACAAAGTTGGGTTGGCAGCTGGGACTATACTACGCAAGCTATGATGACTTTCACCTTGATATTTTAGCGCGGATGTATACAAGCTTAACTGCACTGTACGCGGCGAGAATGATATTTTTCAACTCCGAAGCAGAAGCCGGCTCATCATCTCATAACCAGGGCTTCATTCGCGAGATTTGCGCAGCAAGTAGGTCTATCGCCTCTTTGCATTAACATATAAATCACTCGCACTTGACACGCCATTCGCGTTTGGTCTGAACACAACATAACGTTACTGTGAAATTACCGCATCAAACGTGACGTGCTAACATGGATGCAGCTATGAAGCCGCCGGGTTTGCTTCAGGGAATATTAATTTTTAAGAAGCTTCCCAATAGAAACATCGACAAGACTAAGGTTGTTTGCACCTTGTGCAATGCGGAATTGGTTTAAAAAAACACTTTCTCTCAACAGGTACTGGTCTATCTTTAGTTGAAACCAGTAACTTTGTATTGAGATCTAATGTATTATGGCTCCTGTATGACATATCGCTTGTTGCTCCCTCACTCTTTGTAAGTCGCTTTGGATAAAAGCGTCTGCTAAATGACTAAATGTAAATGTACTGTAGGAGCTCTTCCAGTCTCAAGTACCACCTAAACGGAAATCATCCCTTAGCTAATGCGGAAGTAAACACAAGTTCATCTTATTGAACATAATTTAATTTTCATCACCAATTATCATAGTAGAACAGCTTTCTCAAGCAGTTTGTGATGCATTTTGGAAACAGGACATGAGCCCCTGGTCTAATGCGCCACCTGGCTTGAGAAACCCGTTCTCAAAGACTTACTTTTAGTCATTATTTGGGTAGCACACATATTCTGAATGCCTTCGGCAGAACTCAAATGAGCCATTTTAATCTAGATTAATCTAGATTAATTTTGGAATTAATCTAGATTAATCTAGATTAAAAAAATTAATCTATGCCCACCACTAAATAAAACGCATTTTGCTAATCTATATTACTAGCTAATCTACAAAAAGGTGACCACTTGTAATAGCTTTCCTGTGGCTCAGTGGTTAGAGCATGGCACTTATAATGCCAAGGTCATGGGTTTGATCCCAGGGGATTGCACATAGTCAGCAGCAAATGTATAATACAATCCAATGTAAGTTGTTTTCGATAAAAGTGTCTGCCAAATGTGTAAATGTAATACACATTTGATATGGCTGAATACTGAGTGGAAGTGCTTTAATATAAATGTTTTAAATCTTTTTGTTTTTATGATATCCCCGTGTTTCTAATAAATCCTTTCTGCACGTATTCATTATACTGCATTTGGGCCAACACATAAAATAAAACTTAATGTGAATTCCCTAGAAATCCTATTTTTCCCAATTCTCCAACCATCTCTGGCATTCTGTCATCGCCTTGAGGGCGGCAGCAGCAGCCAATCACAACGGGAGTCCCAGAAAGAAGCAGAGCCAATGTCATTTGTTGTCACAAAGTCTTAGTGCCAAAAATCTAAATGTTTTGCGTGTGTAAAGAATCCCAGCTCTGCGTTGACTCTGGGGTTTGTTATTTACCCCGCAAGTGTTAATTCATGTCAATTCAGGTTTTTGTGTTCAAGTTTGAGACATGCGATTTCTGCAGGTTTACATTTTACGTGCGAGTGTCTTTAGTGTGCTCGCGATGCTTTAATCTGTTTAGGTATTGTGTTTATGCACTCACGTAGTTTCGTCCAATTTTTAACGTCATGAATTGAGTGAACATGCAAGTTACACTCAGTAGCCATTTTTTATGGACTATTTTTTTTTTCATTTTGAATTAAAATTACTTGGATTAAGAAATAAGAAATAAATAATTACTAAAGTGATCTGAATAATATTATATTTTGGGTGTGACGAGATCGAAATGTGTCCTTTGAAATATTTCTTGTTAAGGAGAAAACTGTCTTGTGATATCTTCCTGCAGTACTGCAGGTCAATCAACAGGTGGCAAATGTATTTACACTTGCTCATTCTAAGCAAATGTCAGAGAGACGGGTATTATTAACTGAATGAAGTTCATTGAATGTTACATTTGTGCAAAGTTAATGAATTGCAAAAATAAAAAGATGAGGTAAAAGTTTGAAAACTAAGTTAATGTTGGCTTGTGAAAGAGAGAGACCACAACCAGACAAAATCTACATGTGCTGTATTAAGTTTCTTATTAGAACTTATAAGGATTTATTTATATTGGGGTGTGGGAAACACCGCATTAACCTTCTGAAACTGTAGTTTGAAATGAATAATAACAGTTCTCCCCTTTAATTATGTTCTTCCTTTGAAACTGTACAGCTCTCTTAAATATGATGGTGAACATAATGCACTGTTACTTTCTACATTTAGGGGTGAAGCCGTATGCTTGCACCATGTGTGACATGCGTTTTTTTCAACGCTACCATCTCCAGAGACACAGCCTTACCCATACGGGTAGGTGAAATCTCTGTGTACCCTCTTTCATAAGGCAGACAGTATGGCCTCCTACATTTCTGACAACGTTAAACTTCAACAAACGTAGTTTGTGTGTTTCCTATAGCAAACAAATAATGACACAAACATCCACTCTGGTGATAAAACCTCCTTTGTGATGACTAAATCAAGAAACAATATTTCACCAATTAGGCCTGATTGTTTCACAGAGGAGGGGCTTCATCAGGTGTGATCAATAACTGAAACCCAACGTAACACATCCGCATTTCACATTTTATTTTTGGGTAGTGCAGATGTGACCGCAACAGTAATTTGTAAGATTCTTTCTCAAAAATGATTAATACTGCAGATATTATGTATATTTATATTATACCTAAACTGTTGGTGCTCTGTGCATTTAGGGGTGAAGCCGTATGCTTGTTCCATGTGTGACATGCGTTTTTTTCAACGTTATCATCTGCAGAGACACAGCCTCACTCATACGGGTATGTGTCATGTCAATCCACCACGTTTTAGTAGTTAATGTAAGTTATGTGCATGCTAAGGAGGTCCAACTACAATGACCTGATTGAATATTTTGGCAAATTTTGGACAAAAAATATTATTAACCGGGCGGGAAAGCAATGGGTGAACTGTTCAGAGACAGCTGCCGCTTTTCCACTGTTGGGCCGAAAGTTAAAAGAAAGGGAACAGTAATATTACTGTAATATTTCCACTTGAGCCTGGTTTCATACCGCACAGGGTAATGTTTCATTTAGAGAAAAAATGTCTGAGGCTGTTTGGTTTGTGGATGAAACACTCACACTCCTGCCTGCTCTCTCTTTTACTTTCTGCGTGTGTTGTGTGACAAATAGCAAGTAAATAAGGAGTCCTCACAACAGAAATAATTGATCGTCCTTTATAATGTGGTCACTATTTAAATCTTATACCCTCCGTAGATGCTTGCATTACCAAGGCAACGATTGTTTTTGTACAATTCCAAAGCGATCAGTAATACGCCCCACAGTGGAAAAATAAAAACCATATCCATATACCGGCTGGTCCGGTGGAATACAGAATGGCTGGGCACAGAATGGAATAGTTCAACCAAATGCAGTTTGACCGAACAGTGGAAAAGCAGCAAGACTTGTTTCTTGAAGCTCAGCTTAGTGACAGTAAATTTCGTTTGAAGTAAACAAATGATGTTAAACCTTAAAAAAATGAATTACACATTTCTAAAATAATTTTTTGTTAGCATGTTTTTCATTTCAAACTGCATTTTAAGTGTATTTTGGTATCATTGTTTCATATAAACCTTTACTAAAAAATTGACGCTCTGCACTTAGGGGTGAAGCCATATGCTTGTTCGATGTGTGACATGAGGTTTTTTCAACGTTACCATTTGGAAAGACACAGTCTGACTCATACTGGTATGTGTTCTTAACCCCGAATTCCTAAGGAGACCTGGATTGGGACAGCAATTAATTATTAAAAATATATGTTTAATTTGCTTTCGTTTCAAACCTACAGAGTTTGCACCAAAGGCATTTGTGGTGGTTTTTTGCATGTTTATTTACTGTGAACGTTTTAGTGTAAATTCTGCGTGAATTGCATATTTATCACCTGTTTACCAGGATTTAGCAGAAGTATTACAATATCTGTGTAGGTTCACTGGTCTCATGTTTCTTAGTGGGTGCTTGTGTGTAAAATGTTTATCTTCATTTTTAAGCTTTACTAAATCAGAAATTAAGGTGAAAGTTGTTGAAAGTTTCTGTTTAATCATTAGTCTAATTGTTTCGGTGCTAAATCGAGAATAAATCCTGATGTCTCAAACCAGGTCTCTAATATTTAAAACCAAAACCCCAGTGTTCCAGTTTAGATTAAATTAGGTTTTAATTCCTCTTTTAATTCAACATATTCTACAAACTCGAGTTTGCATGAAGTCACTTACCTTTAACTTATACATTTAAACATGTTTTAGTTTTGATGATGTGCTTATTGAGTATTTGAGTAAATGTGGCTTTTTCTCTGCTAGGAGAGAAGCCGTTTGCATGTGACATGTGTGACATGCGGTTTATTCAGAGGTATCATCTTGAGAGACACAAGCGTGTTCACAGTGGAGAGAAACCTTATCAGTGTGAACGTTGCCAGCAGGTAAGAACTTTTTCTAACATATGAGATGTTACATTTTGCTAATGCACCTTCCTCATGATGATCATGATGAATCTCACACTATGAAATTTGTTTTATAACTATTTGGATCGAAAATGACTTGTCAAACTGATATTCACAGTATGTTACTATGCATGCTCCGATCGATCGGCCACAGATCGAAATCGGCCGATAATCACATTTTGTGACTCGATCGGTATTTAATAACTTGCCCGATCTCACAAACCAATCACAATTTGACTCCGTGATGACTTCTAAATGCAAGAGGATGTAAACGATTTGTCGCTGCAGTCATTTCATCGCCTTTGTGGAACTATTATGGCGTTTTGAGAATCTTCACTTAGAAAAAACAGGCCGTATAATTGCCATGTTAAGCAACCAAATATGGTGTGTTTTGTTCTTGTTGTTGCTGCAGTAACCTATTGCCATGTAACCGCCCTGTCAAAATTGCATTCCTGTTAAAATATAATTAATATTTATTTAAATAATATTAAAATTATAGTTCAATTGTGAAGACATGCTTTGTTAAAGTATCCAATTATACATCTACTGTCATATTGGCAACACGGTATTACAAGGTTTGTAAAGAAATGTGTTCAGTGTGTATTAGATTAGTAATAACCTGATCTCGCTGGAAATCATAACTATTTTACAATGTGGTAATTATGTACAAGTTTGTAGGAAGTGAATTATATAAAAACATACAATTATTAGAAAAAAGCAATAAAGAAGCCCCATTCCTAAATCAAACCGTCACTGGCACAATGTCAGATCGTACAAAAACGTACAAGAGTACAATTTCAGACGAATACGCCAACTAGTAACATTTTTAAGAATTGTGTTGCCAGAAACATGTGTTGATATGTTGTTATTTTGAGGTGATTCCATTTCAAATGTATTGCTTTTTTATTTATGTTGCTTTGAAGTTGAAGAAAAGTGAAACAAAAGATTTTAAAATATAAGAAATAAGTACATAATAAAAAAAAAATCACACTGATCTCTGTTTTCCACTCCAAGAACTTCTCGCGGACAGACAGGCTGCTGAGGCACCGGCGCTTGTGTCAGGGTCGTGGTGTAGCTAAAGTCGAGGCTCAGCCATGCTCTTTCTCGCAGGAACCTCCCCAGGCCCCTCCGACCACCTGGAGTCCCCTACACCCTGCCACAGGTCGTCTGGCTGTCTGATATAATTCATCCAGACCAAACTTGAGAAGACAGCAACACATCTAGACCTCTGTTAGGCACAGTGGTGCCATCTGATGGAGAAATGTGCTATAGAGAAATCAGGAAAGAAGTCCAATCTTCTGATTCTTTATTTGAAGAAAGTGGGGATTTCCCTTTAATTGTTAAGGGTTATTTTAGACTTTTTGGTAATGTAACACTAGGGTAAAAGGGGGAAATATCGAATCACCAGCCATCTAACCAAAAAAGTTAATATATTTCATGATAAACAACCCAGCTTTTATTGACATTGCTTATACTAACAGACATTGATTCCTACTTACTTAATGCAAGTTAAAAATAAGTTCATGGATAAAACTGCATCATATATGATGTGGAGGCCTGCTGTAAAGTGCTAAGGTTGTACCCTACTGTCCAGAGCACTCGGGTAATATCTGACTACAATCATGAATACTCCATGTCCATGTGGAAATGCACAGTGTATATACATATATATTCATTTAAACATTCGCAGGCTATTTCTCAATTACAATTTTGATCTGATATTGTAACTATGATGTGTATATAACCGTTGTTTAACGGTAACGTAAGAGACATATGCATTTCTTGTACCAGCTCATGGCAGTGTCCAAGAACAAACAGCTGGTTTGTTCTCTGGCATCGCCATGAGCTGGTACAAGTAATGCATCTGTGTCAGGAGTCACTGTAAAATGCTGTTAACAAAATGTGCAGGTCATATGTCATCCCAAGTAAAAAGAAAAATACAAGTTTGCATAAAGACATTGTTCTAGGACCAAGTTTTTGCACAACAGTACATCTCTTCAGAAGTCGCACTACAGTCATACAAAAACCATCTCATTTATGTGATGCAACGATTCTTATGCATACAAGAAAGTAATGTCATCAATGTAATGCAGAAAAGGATTTTATGATACAGATGTGATACAGAAAAGATCACAGTATTGGATTAATAAGAATGTAATTGAAAATAATGAAATGGCTGTCAAGCGATTAATTGAATCCAGAATTAAATTTTGGGATAACATAATACTGTATATGTCTGTGTACTGTGCATATTTATAAAGTATCTATAAGCACATACACAAACATGTATGTATGATATGTATTATGTATGTGTGTATATATATATACATATATACACAGACATGCTCAAATTTGTTGGTACCCCTCTCAGGTTTGATGGGTGTCTTCTCCAGGCTGCAAGTTTCCGGTCTTTCCATAGCTGTTCCTTAGGATTCAGAATTTCAGATAAGGACTCATAGAAGGCCACTTCAGAATAGTCCAATGTTTTGTTCTTATCCATTCTGGAGTGATTTTAGCTGTGTGTTTTGGGTCATTAACATGTTGGAGGACCCATGACCTGCGACTTAGACAGAGCTATCTGACACTGGGCAATACGTTTCGCTCCAGAATGCCTTGATAGTCTTGAGATTTCATTGTGCCCTGGCTTTCAAGGCACCTTGTGCCAGATGCAGCAAAGCAGCCCCAAAACATAACAGAGCCTCCTCCGTGTTTCACTGTAGGTATGGTGTTCAATTCTTTGAAAGCTTGATTTTTTCGTATGTGAACATAGAGCTGATGTGACTTGCCAAAAAAACTCCTTTTTGGACTCATCTGTCCAAATGACATTCTTCCAGAAGGATTGTGGCTTGTCAATATGAATTTTAGCAAATTCCAGTCTGCCTTTTAGTGTTTTTCTTCCACCTTGGTCTTCTTGCATGGAGACCACTTTTGCACAAAAACCGGCGGACGGTGCGATCAGAAACTAATGTACCTTCACCTTGGAGTTCAACTTATATTTTTTTGCCAGTTATCCTTGGTTCTTTTTCTACCATTTGCACTATCCTTCTGTTCAATCTAGGGTCGATCTTCCTCTTGCGGCTGCGCCCAGGGAGGTTGGCTACAATTCCATTCACCCAATCAACTAATAAAAGTAAAAAAATCTCTCACGCACCTTCTCCGGATCGGTTCCACCTGTGTTGAATGATCTGCCCGCTGCTACAAGATCTGCAGATTCTGTAGCCATCTTTAAGAATCATCTGAAAACACTTCTCAGGATAACTGGCAGATCTGTCTTTCTTCAGCTTCTTTGCTTTATTCTATGACATACCAAAGGCATGCAAGTATACATGCTACGATAACTTTTATTTTCATCACTCTTCGAGGAATGAAGTATTATTTCAATGAGCTGTAAGGGTACCAGCAAATTTGAGCACGTCTGTGTGTATATATATATATATATATATATATATATATATGCAATATGTTCATGTAATATGTTCATTTATATTTGCCAATAATTTAAATCATCTGTTTAATTTTTTGATTTTTTTTTTCTTAAAAATTTGTATGAATGTGAATGTGTTTTAATACAAAATCATTATGCACAGTACACAGACAAATATTATGTAAACAAATATTTTATTCTGGATCCAATTTTCATTTTATAGCCCTTGACAGTCAAATGCATTACTCTTATGAGAAATCTGGATAACTTGGCTGAATTGTATTCCTTCTGCAAATTTTGTCTATTCAAAATGTGTCCTTTTGATTTGGTTGCATAATATGATTTGGACATGTTTTGTTAGATACTGTTTGCTAATGTATCTAAATGGTAAAAGACCCACACTTTTATGTACAGATTTAAACGTGCAACATATAACAAAGTTTTGTGGCCTTAGGATGTGTTCATGTGTTTGTTTTGTGTGCTTTTTTATTTTTACCTAGGTGATAAAATAACAGCATATTATTTAACCAAAGTATTCATAGAGGATTTTTTTTGTTTTTTTTAACGTTTTAACTTTATTTGAGTATTTACAAGCACAGCTCTATAGAATTCTCTCTCTTATATAGATTTGTGTGTTTTTCCTTTATTTCTGAAAATCCTTATTGTTAATGTGTGTGTCTGCTTTCAGCACATGGGGCCACTGGCAATGAAACGTCAGAAATCTTATATTGAAAGGATTTAAATGGATCTGTTTGTTGTTGTCTATTCTATTGTACACTTGATTTCTGCTGTTCAACGAGGGTCTCTTGTGTACATTTCGATACCAATGGACATGCTAGTGTTTGAAATTGGCATTTAACATCAGATCATGTTGTGGTGTATGTTAGCCACTTCCAGAATATAATTTTAGAGGGAGCTCAATTGTTTAGAGTATTTTATTGATGTACGGTTTTATTTCATTTTAATCTTATATATTATAATATTGACTTGATTATAGCCCCTCTAATTCCATAACAATGCTTTGTTTTTGTTTGGACCTTTTTTTCTACACTAAACCACTGGAGAGATAAGTGTAATCTACAAACAAATACTATATATTAGACGAAGCCTCTCTCCAAAATGTCAGTTTGAGTGATTTGGTTGATATTTTGAGTTTAAGAAAATACTAACTGAACAGAAGACACCCTATATTGATGTTTTTTGGGACAGACACTAGCAATCGCATCTCTTGTAGATGGTTTGTTATTTTGTATTGCTTTATATTGCTGTAAAAACATAATTGTTATCATTTTCTATAGCTGAATGTTTTTTGGAAACTCTTGATTGCAAAAAAACATGCTTATTGTTGTAATAAAGAGCTTAACTGTTTTTTAAATTAATGAAGACAACCTTGTGATGTGATTAATTTTCATTATGTGGAGATAAGAAAGGGGCTTATGCATAAATAAAATAAAAGTATGTTTTGCTTGTTTTGCTTTTGAATAATTCACTTACGGACATAATAAATCCTTTGATTAACCCTTAGGGCAGTTGTGTTGAATGATAATCAAATATAAATCAGTGATTACACTACACATTTAATCTGAATCCATTTTTTATGCACTCAAACTCAGTTAAGTTAAGATCCAGAAATCAGAAATAGTTTATTGCCAAGTTTGCTTGGACACGCATGGAATTTGTCTTGGTAACAGAAGCTTCCAGTGTACATACAGGTTAAAAAAGTGATAAGGCACAGGTAACAAAATGTAAAAAATAAATATGGACAATACACATTTGACGAAAAAGACAATATTAGACAAAAGGACAATAGACAGTGTATTGTATGTACAGTAGCCCGTTTCAATAAGGAGGTTCAATTAAGTCAGTGTTGGTTTACTTTAAGTTGAGTTTTTGGTTTCATAATACCTGATTTGAGTAAATTCAATTTACTCTGGGTAGGCTCACCCTGGGTTGAGAGCATGCACTTCGACTATAAAAAGCTATCATCGATGGAGCTACTGCGGCCACTATCATCTCCACTGTTTTTAAGGTGTTTAGCTGCAGGTTGTTATGACTGCACCAGACAGCCAGCTGCTCAACCTCCCTTCTGTTAGCAGACCTGATGAGACCAATAACTAGAGTCGTCTGCGAACTTCAGGAGCTTGACAGAGGGGTCAGTAGATGTGCAGTCATTGGTGTACAGGGAGAAGAGCAGTGGGGAGAGCACACATCACTGGGGGGGCACCTGTGCTAATGGTACCGCTGTTGGATGTGAATTTACCCGTTCTATAACTTTTGCCTGTCTGTCAGAAATCTGGTGATCCATCGACAGACAGAGCTAGGAACGGACAGCTGGTTTAGTTTGGTCAAGCGGAGTGTTGGGACGATGGTGTTAAAGGCTGAATTGAAGTCCACAAACAGGGTACTTGCATAATTCCCTGGTCTGTCCAGATGTTGTAGGGTATAATGATGGGTATAACATCAGTCCTGATGTTGTAGTCGCATGTTGACTGCATCATTCACAGACCTGTTTGCTCGGTAAGCAAACAGCAGGGGGTCCAGTTATGGTCCTGTGATGTCTTTTTAGGTAAGCCGACACCAGTCTTTCAAAAGACTTCATGGCCACAGATGTTAAGGCAATGGGTCTGTAATCATTAAGTCCTGTGATTCTGAATTTTCGCAAATTTGAATAATGGTGGAGCATTTTAAGAAGGAAGGGACTTTGCACTGCTCCAGTGATCTGCTGAAGATCTGTGAAAAACGGAGGCCAGCTGGTCAAGCACAGGATTTCAGACAGACTGGTGAAACACCATCATAGATCTGCTATAGTAATATAAGCCAATGATATGAATCGGGTGTGTTAAATAAGGGAGACACACAGTGCATCAGTAATCTGTACTGGTTTTCAGTTATTATATAGTTTGTTCACATTGTCATGACAGACTCTGCCAACTAGCAAAGCAGTGTATGCAGGCATGTGACTGGTGTAATCCACAGTATCAAGGCAAGAACCCAAAAAGCACCAGCATGTTGTGAGCATTGTCACATAAGCATTGAGCGCAGCAAACAGAATGTGACTTTTATTGCAGCTTGAGCTATTAAATGGCTCTCACTAAATCCTTGGGGTTTCGAGTCAGATCTGTGGGCGTGGCTTGTTGATTTTGACTAATTCCTTGCTGTTTTTTAAGTCTTATGAAACCCTAACTATCTAAACTACCTATGATACCTAAACTTGTCAAAAAACAGAGGAGCATCTGCCTGCAAACCCGTAGGCTGCACTTTCAGGCAATATTATCCAACTGTTATCCCAGAGGCTGCAATTTCAGAACCTTCACTTTTGGGACCGCACTATAGGACCCTATTTTTTGTGGCAGCGCCACCTACGGAATCGGAGCTCGTAGAACTGCAAGGACCCTGGTTTTTGAGGACCGGAAAAAGTGCACAAGACAGTATTTCTACCCAATCTGGACTAGGCTATTTCTTTTTTTTAAATGTTTATTTTTATTTTTATGTTTTTATTTTATTTTTTATATCAATAAAAATACAATATGACAAAATGTTATATGTCAGGAGTGAGAAATCAATTTTTAAATTAAAAGATGACAGTTTTTTATCAGCAATTCTCTTCTTAAATACTTTTTTTGGATAAATGTGTCAAGGTTATTATGTGTCACAAATTGTTACCCCAATTAAATACTTGAAAAATAAAATTAAACTGAATAGTTTACATTTGTTAGACACATTTTAGGAAATTGTGTGCGTTTTATTTACATAAATTATAAAGTTATGCTCTACATATTTTAGCATACTTAAAAACATCTCTGTATTAAGAAACATACAGAATGAATGTATTCAATTATTCATACAAATTATTTATTTATAAATTTGTTCCTTCTTTTCTTTCCTCATTCATTCACTCACTCACTAACTAAATCCCTGCCTCCCTCAGTCACATGCACTTACTACCTCCCTCAGACACACACTCACCCACTCGCTCATCTATTCATCTACTTAATTTGCTGATAGAGGAACATAGATTTGACCTTTAGATCTTGTTTATCATTACATTATGCCCAAAATGTTTCCATATCTTCTTGATACTGAAATACAAACAAACAGTCATCTTCACCCCTGAGAATTGACCCCACAGGACCTTTCTGAGGACATTTTATTGATCGTTCCTGTACATCCGCAAAAATGGATTCAAATACTCCTGTACGTATATGTGAATGCATGTATGTAGCCACTTCAGCATGCATGCATCTGCTTCCGCTGCCATGTTGAAATAAAGGCAGAGGTGGGACGAAAACCGGAAGGACATAGACTGCAATGGTTTGGACAACCATCGGGTGTCTGTGACAGGAAAAAAACAAATTATGCTTTTAAAACCAAAGTTAGATTTTGCTATGTACTCACGAATGAAACCGGCGTATGGTAATTAAAAAAATCACTAATATGTGATGGTACGGCTTAAGGGTTCAAGTAAAAGAGCTTGTGTGACATGCACGTGGCATGTGTGATATGCTATATGCATCCTACATTTATGATCATAAATCGTTTTAATATCTCCAGGTTGGTTGTCCAAACCATTGCAGTCTATCTGTCCTTCAGGTTTTCTTCCCACCTCTGCCTCAATTTCGATTTCAACATGGCGGCGGGGTGAAATCAGTCTATTGGCAACCCTAAACTGCAGTTTTACCCCTTTGTGGGTTTTGTTTTTGTTTTGTTTTGTCTTGTCTTTGTTTTATTTTAATATGAAAGTCTGTGTTAAGCCCTTAATCGCTGTCTGCGTTTGGGTCCCCTATCTATGCACCTCACCAAAACCCTGACATTGACTGCATGATCCTTTAATTATTTTTATTATTTCCAAGTATTATTACAGATGAGATCAATAAATTTACAACGTAATAGGCCTAATTAGCCAGCCAACAATTACTATTAAGAAAACAAGTTACACTATTAATTGACCACTAACAATCACAAACATGATAAAACGCGCATTCATTTTAATCAAGATCGTTAAGCTCTTTAACAAAAAGGATATTATGTACATAAGATAATATGATCATCTCTTTTATTCCAATTGGGAATAAAGTACATACAAGCCTACTGTTGTATATTTTAACGCAAGTGAACAGGTTCAGAAGAATGTCTTACCAGAAAAGGCCATCTCACATAGGCTAGAGACAGACAACAAAACATGATTTAAAAGAAGTTAATTATTAAAATGAGTAAGAGATGTCTAGTAAGCATAACGTTACGCGTGGTTAGCTAAGGTTGATCATGACAGAACAACGCCATAAGTGGTCAATAAGTATTAATTTTTTTGTCTTTGTGTATAAATTACACATACATATCTTTTAAAATGTTGAAATTGATTCCTATCGATATAAATGAATCGTTTAAAACTATACATGTTGGACGACTGTTTAACAAAAACGCTTATTTACCATAACTCGATCGCGATGGGCGATGAAGTTATCGGTTATCAGCAGGGTTCGAATTGAGGGGTCTGGGGTGGTCCCGGACCCCTCATAAGCCTTAAGGGACCTCTCATAAGGGTAAAATAATGAACTTGGGAGGTCCCCTGGTTTTTAATAGAACCAGACCACTAAAAATGCTAAATTATTTTTGTCAAATCATGCTAAATAAAATACGTTTGTCCGTTGGATTTAGACGAGAAGGCTACCCTTTTGCCCAAAGGAATGAAATTCGTTTTTCGTATTCTGCATTGGTTCATATTAATTATTTGCATATAGCCTACTTTATACAAATTATCAGGAGAGGAATCACATTAAAACGCTCATACGCTTCTGCGAAAAAATGTTACATTTATAATAAATAATGAAAACATGTTTTTCTTATTACTATCAATACGATTTTACAATGAGTGAAATCTCAGCAAGAGAGAGATCAAACCTAGGCAAAAATCTTTATATATTTAAAAAACAAAATGTAGGCTACAATGCAAAATAAAAAAATAACAGCAAGATCTAGAGCATGGTCTGTGCAAAAAAAATAAAGAAATATATCTTTCAATTTTTCCCTAATCTGGATCTCTATTAATTGATTATCAACATTTTATGGACATTTATGCGTGTAATGTGGTCAAATTACTATTAGATCCAAACTATCATGTAATAAATGCTTGTACTGGCCGCTCCGTCGTTTTTTTTTTTTTAAGGACTGGTTGAGGGACCCCCCAAGAGCCTTCACACAATTCGAACACTGGTTATTAGGTCTGTTCTGGTAGTTCATGCTGTACACAGCGTCCCCCTACTGGACAAATAAAAACTAGGGCGTAAAATTGCCTGCTCCAGGTCTTGGCAGGCTTTTGACTAGAAGGGATACAGCTACCTCCCCTGGATATTTTCACTTCGATACCGAATACTTTTTTTTCTCGCTGAAACCAGTTGATTACATTTTTTATTGTAAGGTTAGGTTGGTGTAGGCGTTAGCTAATGTATTTTTTTTGTAATAATATGGAAAGATTTTGCACCACTTCCGACCGTAGCTATATCCCTCTAGCATCAAACGCTCTGCAACCTTTCCTTCTCATTATTTTGGCTAAAAGAATGTGGCCCTGCCCCTGTTTATTGCGTCACTGCGCTTTGTGTGCTTACGTCTGCAGCGCCTGCGCAGTGTATATGTTCGATGTACGGGGTTTGCGCTGCTCTGCTGCCGCAGCATAAGGATCGCCATGTCTAAAGAGGTAAAATGTACAATTTAAAAAGGCTGTTATTAAGATATTATTAATCGAGTGTTTTGTTCACTACATAAATAATGCTGAACTCCAAAAACGGAGGATTAAGTAATCGGAAAACATCGTTTTTTATAATAAGACGCGTGTGTCTTTGTTCGCTGCCGCTGCGCGCTACGTTGCCTGATCTGAAACCACCATTGCTTTTTACTTCAATGAATTTTTTTTTATATCAGTTGTGTTTTACTGTTATTTCATAAACAAGCAAAGTATTTTATTACATATATTAAATGTGTCCTGTGTGAGTGTTGTAGGCCTCGGGATTGCAGCGCCCCTGCATATAGATCGACGTTTTCATTCATTACTGCAACTCCAGGAAATGCCTTACCAAAATGAACCGTTGTTTTTGTGTTGGAACATGGTTCAGAGATGGTATTTGTAGTAAAAGGATGACTGCTAATGTATTCATGTCTTACTGAAGTATTACTATCATTCTTGATATTTTCAAGTTAAACTATGGTAATACGGATTTAATCAATTCTCAAGTCCAAACACGTGGTTGCTACAGTTGTGCTATAATAATAGTTCCTTGGTTAATACATTTTCTTCGTGAAGGAAGTTTGATTGTTTCTGTTTAGTGTGCACTCGCAGTATAATGATTATATGGTATGTGAAATTATAATTGAGCAATATTTTTGACTCTCCAGCATCAGACCCCTCGTGAGCCTGAGCAGCTCCGCAAGCTGTTTATTGGTGGTCTCAGTTTTGAGACAACAGATGAGAGCCTTCGGGCCCATTTTGAGCAATGGGGAACCCTTACAGACTGTGTGGTGAGTACATCTGCATGCATTGACTTGCTTAACCATTGACTTGCATCCAGCAGAAACCAATGTAATATTCACCTTTTTCAAAGGTGATGAGGGATCCTAACACCAAGAGGTCGAGAGGTTTCGGCTTTGTAACCTACAGTTCAGGAAATGAGGTCGATGCAGCGATGGATGCTCGCCCGCACAAAGTGGATGGGAGAGCAGTTGAACCCAAGAGGGCTGTATCTAGAGAAGTGGGTTATATTTGTGTTACTTGTCACTTGATAACGGCAGAGATGTTTTATTAAATACGCACATTAAATTACATGTTTTTTATTTTTTTTTAAACAAAGTTAAAATTGAGTGACTGGGACGCTTGCCATTTGATCCACCTAAAACCCCCCTTTATTATCACTGCATGATAAATTGTAAATAAACCGCACACAACTTGGCGATTGGTTGCGATTTATTCTCCGTGAAGTACAGTTAAACACTGTTGCATCGAAAAGCCAGAGTGCGCTCACGCTCAGAAACTCCAAATATGCCCTGCAGAAGAAGTACCATAACACAAGTAGTTTCTATCGCTGTTTTTCAAGCCTCCTCAGGTATTTTCAAGATGACCAAGTATATTTATAATATATATGAAAGTGAAAGTGACGTCTGCGCTCACTCCTTCTCCTGCTCTCCTGTGGCCGTGCCGCATGCTTTTCTGGGAGAATTGTCCAATAAGGGACTCAGAACATTTGTTCAAAACAGTATAACAATTTTTTTGAAGTATAATTTTATTTAGAATGTCCGTTGCTCACTGGCTTTGAAACATACAGACCAACCATGGGTTACAGAAGGGGTGGGATGTTGATCGGTACTGGTAGTGATGTTATCTGTGACACCAAAGATCTGATGCTTGTGTCAAAAAATGAAGCCATTTTCAGTGAAGCTTAGTATCGATGCTTGATTCCTTGATCAAAATCATGTGATCAATGATGTCCGAAGCTTCGTTTTACACACGCCCATGTGACTGCTTTGTACTTTGATTCAAAATCGGGACTAGAGCCACACCCTCACAGGTTGTTACGGCAACAGATTTACTATAGTCCTGTATAAGTGGATGTGTATTTTTTTTGTGCATGCACCTGCATTTTTTTTTACTTTCTCTATTCATGAGTTTGACTTGTTTACAAACAGGAAAAATGTCTGCATCCACCATACAAAATGTTATGTTAATTGTTTTAAGTTATTAGGAGTAGGGCCTATGTAAAACAGATTGTTGTCATGTACTGAGTATGCTGATTTATTAATTTATTAATCGAACTCTTACATGGACATTTCATTTAAAATCTCTTGAAGACAGCGGAGTTGATGGAACAAACCACTCCATTTCAACTCCCCTCCTTCTGCAATGCACCTATCTATCAGTGCCCTCGCCCCACAAAGACGTTATATGCGTGGGTGTCAGCGGCTTATTTAATGCTATTGATGATAAAGCAGAAGGAAAACAATAGCCTGCAGAATACAAACATTTCCCCTGCTACACAACAGCAATGATAACGAATTCTGATGCGTGTACTGTATGCAGTGTGAGGCTTAAAACATGTTTAAACATTCGCTCTGTAGTTTTGGTTTTATAGGCTATTTGTTTTGATTACATAAGGTTTAAATTGAGATTACAATAAATATTTTTGTTGTAAAAAAGTACATTTATTTGTTTAAAGTGTTTGCAAACCAAATCTTACTTTTGTTCATATAGCAGCACTTTTAAAATAAAAGTGCAAAATACACTACTTTTGAATTCATTATTGAATTTTATGCTTAACAATGCGATTCATAAAAAAAAATGTTATCATTGCCCAGCACTAATTTATAATGATCATGTTTTTTCGGGTGTTCCTTTATAAAATGTGTTTTATAAGCGACCCTAAACTTGCACTGCGATCAGATCAAGCAGCATCGCAGAGCTTCAAAACATAATTGCAGCGATTTGATAATAGCACTAGCCAGCTCAATTGGAGCACAATTTAGTGGTTGTCGTGATTTATTGTGCAGCCCTACCCATTATAGTTCCTATATTATTCAACAATGTTTTATGTAATATCTTTGCAGTTCACAAGCCTGATGTGGCCATGTTTCCATCTTGAGTTAATCTGAGTTCTTCTTTTGTTGCTTTGTTACCTTTGAAATCTTTTAGGACTCAAGCAGACCAGGCGCTCACTCCACTGTCAAAAAGATTTTTGTTGGTGGAATCAAAGAAGACACAGATGAGGAACACTTGCGCGAGTACTTTTGTCAGTTTGGTAAAATCGAGGAGGTGAATATCATGACTGAGAAAAACAGTGATAAGAGGAGAGGCTTTGCCTTTATCACGTTTGATGACCATGACTCTGTTGACAGGATTGTCAGTAAGTGACTCTGGTTTATATTTATGCTGCAGTAGCCTTTTATATTTAAACATAGTTAATAAACTTTCAAACCAATTTCTTCTTTATCTCTAACCCACAGTTCAGAAGTACCACACAGTGAATGGACACAACTGTGAAGTCAGGAAAGCTCTCTCCAGGGAGGAAATGAACAGGGTTTCAATGAATCCACGAGGTGAGACTCCCAAATAGCAGTTATATAGCAACTATACATGCTATAAGTATACGGCAATTTAACAATGCCAGCGTCATTTGAGTTCACTTTGCTGCGGAGCAGTATCATCTACAGTTGTGATGACTGCAAAATATCACTTTAGGTGGCCGAGGAGGAGGAGGAGGAGGAGGAGGAGGAGGAGGCGGCGGCGGCAGCAGTGGTGGTGGAAACTTTGGTGGGAGAGGAGGTGGATATGGAGGTACAGTTTTTTTAATTCTTATAAGGTTTATTCCTACATTAAGATTCATTAATGCATGTTGAGTCAAATAAAACCTAGTGTTCCTCCATTGTGGGCAACACCTGTATTAAATTTAGTTTTAAAACGCATTGTTTTACAAATAAAATGATGTATCGCCATGAAACTTGACATGGTTCATTAAGGCAGTATTCTGGCTTAAGTTTTAAGCCAGCACTCCCTTGTGGTTAAGATATAATGAAATTTATGAAAATGCTTATAACATGAGTTGGTAGGGCTGGGTATATCTTGACATTGATACTGTTACCGGAATGATACTTTGATACCTATTTTTTATGAAATGTAATGTACTTGCTTACCAAAGTAAAGTGTAATGTGTTTGAATTTTTCAATTTCGTGACATTTTAACAGACTCAGTAGCTCCTAATAGCCACACTGACTACACAGTGTCATTAGAAAACCTGCTTAGTCTATTTCCTTATCACACACATAATCACTAATGCAGATTTATGCAGTTTAATCATTTAGCTAAACCATGGGGCTTCCACCATTAGCAGACCATTAGGTAATATACTATAGGAAACTTTTTTCCTCGTCGAAGCAGGGACCAGGAGACGTTGGGATATCTTGCATACAGATTTTCTCTTTATTGAGGACTCGCTGTGCGTCGCTGTAGTCATCCAAGTCTAGACTCTGGTTCAGCACAGTAGAGTTTTATACCTTTCAAGGGGGCGTGATACATAGAGGTGGAGCATTTACACAAAGCATGCAAATGCAGTACAGCAGGTCTATTCAATTGGCAGCCTGCGGGCCAAACCTGGCCCTCAATGTAATTTGTTCCGGCCCTTCAAGCATAGTGTGAAAAAGACTCTCTACAATAAATTAGCTCAGTCGGGAACTGACCCTCCAGTTATGAAGTGACCCGCGTCTGTTCCATTAAGCATGAACTGCAGATGCACAGTTTGGCGCGAGAAAATTACATGCATAGTCAATGCAAAGACGCGCATAGAAGTATATTATTTGCATTAGTAAACTACGGTAAATGTCACGTTATAAAAATAACTTTAAAAAAATAGTAACTTTTTTTACTTGCATTCAAGTAGATTTGTTCCTACTGTATGTTTAAACGTATCTATTGCAGGATTTTTTATATAGTAAATATAGTACTATTGAATAGTGAAGGATGGAAAACACAGAATTCCGAAAAATTCAAACAGAGAAATCGGAATTTGGGAAAAAATTTAATGGATTTCTTATTGTTGTTATTATCCCTTATATTGCAACCCATATCCCTCCGGCCCCTTATTTGGGATGTTTTTCATGAAATGGCCCCCATGACAAACTAATTGAATAGCCCTGCAGTACAGGAATCAGCCGGTTACTGTAATTGTCCCAGCCACGGGACAGGAAGTGAAACACGGTGTACATAACTTTCTTAGTTTATATACTATTACATTGGAACCTAGATATAACATTTTATAAATTTGCAATACCATTAAACAACAATCAAAACCATTTTTTTAACAGCACCATTACTGAAATTAACAGCTTTATTCTTTATAATTTTTTAGCAGACAGACAGAATTATGTGTATTTTATACATTACATACTCGTGTACTGTGAATCAGTCTCATGCTGTGTTCCATGTCAACAACTTCAAACTGCATCTTAAAGGAACAGTTCATCCAAAAAAGAAAATTCTTTATTCAATTACTTACCCTCCAGTTGTTCCAAATCCGTAAACATTTCTTTGTTCTGATGAACACAAAAGAAGATATTTTGATGAATGTCAGAAAGCGAATTTCAAGCATTGTCATGTGGTTGTCCTTTGAAGTAAATTTGTAATTAACTTAATTAATGTCAGAGTACAAAAATTGCATAAATTAGCGCCATGTAATTTTTTTGTTTACTTTCATTTGTTTTCATTTTTATAAGTTCTGTGTTTCCCATTTTTCACTGTAGAACCTTTCTATAGTATTCTACAGTATATACTTATGCAATATTATATAAGCAATATTGCATTTAAACAAGAGTTCGACGGCACTTGTGTAAATTAATTCCAAAACAACATAGGAGTGTCTTTAAAACCCTCTGACTTTTAAAGGAACTGGGAAACTACTTTCTTCTGCCACAAATTACAGCCCGGCATTACAGTTAAACAAACTTCCGCTTCTAATTCCAAACCGTCACTTGTTTTAAATGGGTTTCTCCTCAGAAATAATGAGGCAGGACATGCGTATGAATGAAATAGAGAAACTTAGAAAAGGCAACTCACCCAAGGATCTGTAATTCTAGTTTTCCATTGGTTTTACCTTGCACTTAATTACTGTAGCAAGTTGACACAGCAAATTCTATTATCTTAAACATGTGATCGAAACCTTCGCATCCTGTTCTGTAATTTCTTTTTTAAACCATGATCGCAGAGCTCTGTTAATAAACTGCTAAGAGACACTACCAATACTGACAACGTTTAGTTTCACTTAAGTGTGGTTACAATTATCATGGTTTGTAGTGGCCATTTTCCAGTATTTTGTTATTCCATACATTCGGAATGTTGAGATTTAGATCTCAGTCATCGTACAGCAATAGTTTCGGTTCACCATGCAAACAATCTTTGCTTTGGAGAAAGACATGCCTATAAGTTTATTTACTATCTCAAAGCATTCATATTATGTGTTAACATAACATTGATTCTTCGAAGTTAAACTGTAATCGATGTAATATGATAATGAAAGAAAGTCTGAATGCATCATATGTACACCCACGTGCAGATTGCATTGCACACATCTATGTATACCAAACGAATTAATTGTGCAGTTTGTAATTTCATATCTTGTTTATTGTCTGTCAGTTTTACCAAAAATTTGATAGCTTCACAGAATTAAACATTCTGGAAAGATAAACTGCTTATTAGCTAGCTGTACATCTTTTGAGTGCAAGAACAGCATAGTCAGAGTTAGTTTTAGTGATACAAACAGTCAGTGAAGCGGTTCAACAGTAGAGCAACTTTGGAGATTAAGTTCTTGTGTTTATATCCTCATACAGTGCAGATGCAGACAAATCCACGAGCGTGTAGCACATCAAACTGCTTGGTTAATTCACACAGAACAGACAGATGATATATTAAAATAACAGGATTCTGTGTCCACGAGTCCGCATCTAGTTATTTGGACGGCCGCATTGTTTAATCTCGCATACAAACAACCACAATGACAAACGCACTTCACAGCAGCTCTGTCTAATGCAAATGACAAACTATATCGCAGCCATGCTACACTGGCCAATTTATTCTCAGCATTATTCTTTTCAAGTTACTAGTCTGGTCAGGCTACTAAAATTCTCTCTCACTTGTCGATACAAAACATTTTCTTGTCCCAGGTGTTAAAGTCGAGTCCTGCTATCCCTTTAACTGCAGTAGTAAATGTTAACTAACCATGATGATATCAGAAAATGATATTTGAAGTAAATAACTCGTGATCGTGTTCGTACTCTGTGGCCGCAGATTGTGTTATAAAAATCTGCATGAACTGGTTTGTAATTTGCAGATAAACTTGATGTACGGCTAGATGCTTACCTATGTGAGTGTAGAGTCTGAAGCTAGGTTTGTACATGAAGCGCTTTTGTGCACGGGGGAATAATGATGTCAGCGATACCACTTTTTTCTTTCCCAATCCAATTCCGATACCTGAATTCTGAGTATCGCCTTGATACCGAAACGACACTAGTACTGTTTTTTTCCCCTTATCAATGTACAATAACATATCTTTTATTGCTAGAAGTATTTTTACTATCAAGTACATTTTCAAAGACAGAACTAGTGATGTTTTGTGTATTGACAGATACCGGCACCAGCGGAGGTCAGAGTTTCCATGACTAATTATGCTATATTGGTTTGCTCCTCATATAAACCTATCGAATGACATAAAGAGCTGGGGCCTCATTTATCAACAGTGCGTACGCTCCGATGTGTGCGTAGTGAGTGCATAAGAAAAGTTTCACGCAAAGTGTGGGATTTACCAATTTGTACCAATACTTACAAATGTGCGTAAATACAAGCACACCTCTGAGCGAGCTTACGCATATAACCTAGTTTGGAACAGTGATACCACACAAAGAAAGTGCCACCGTGTGTTTCCTTTGTCCTTTATTTGCAAATACTCAACTGGTAAATTCATAGTTCAAGCTGGACATTTGTCTATTGGTATGAGAAGCTAAAAAAGACAGATGAATAATTTGGCAAACCTTTTAGTGAAAGCACAATATAAAACACGCGCTCAACAGAATAATATATGAAAAAATAAATAAAAGAAAAAACATTGAAAAGAACATAATGAGGTTTGCATATTAATCATCATTACATTTTTTTAAATTTCTTATTGCATTTCTATAACTACATCGCTTTACCTAATCAATAGCATTGCAATTTCACCTAAAAAATAACTCCAAATTCGGTTTCTGTTCTGAACATCTTAATTTTGCTAAATAAATCTATGAAAAATTATGATATTAACAATAAAAACCAAATTGAGCAAAACATGCGTTGCGCAAAGAATCCGTTTTCAAAGACCGCTGTGATCAGAGCACGGAGTACATTCCCGTGAATTATAAAGGAAGGTTTCATCACCATATATGGTTCATTGGGGGCGTTTCCGAATGCAAATGACCATGAATGTAAACGAGCATGGCGTTTAAGAACATGAGGGATTCATCAACAATGATTACTCACTGGTGTGCGTAAGAACCGTGTACGCACGTTTGATGAATACAGATTTTATTGTACTTGACACATTCCCAATTTCATTCTTAGGACAAAATATATAATCTTTTCTGAGCACTGTTGATAAATGACGCCCCATGAATAATGTGCATGAAAACATCCGATTCCACTCTGTGACGTACTGTTCATTTGTCGAACCCGTCTATCTGCACTTATCCGCAATTAATATCCTCAAGCTGTGTGGAAATGTTTGTGTGCTAGATGGACATGGACATGGAAGGTCAAGTATACTTATCTGCTTCACATACTCCTCATCTGAGATATTTTCATATATTTCCCTTTTAGCTCTTCTTGGGCTTGACCCTGTAATTGCTGCTTGCAGCTATATTATCTATGTACTTATTTATTGTTGTGTCATCCACAATGTGTACAAATATTTAATCAAAATATTTTCCGTCAAGGTGGATATGGTGGAGGAAGAGGAGGGTATGGTGGAGGTGATGGATATAATGGCTATGGAGGAAATGGTATATATGGTTTAATAAATATAGGCAGTTAATTGTATTAAAAAGCCAACAGTGTACCGATCAAAATGTTTTAAATTTCCCAGGTGGCTATGGTGGAGGCGGACCAGGTTATGGTGGTAACCGTGGTTATGGAGGTGGCGGCGGCAGTGGTGGCTATGGCAACCAGGGAGGTGGATATGGTGGTGGCGGAGGCAGTGGCGGCTATGACAACTACAACAATGGTGGTGGAGGAGGCAACTTCGGAGGTCAGTCTTTTCTTTTTTTCTTAAAGTGACAGAATGAGGAATTGAAACATTCTCATGTCCGTCATGTGTTTATATCCGCGTCTCTGGTGCAGTTTGCAATCAAACTGCGTTCTGTGCCTGAACAACAAACAAGAAATACATTTTTCTAAACTAACGTTAGAAAGGAAACAAAATGTATCCAATTTACCATTGAAAACAAAACTAAAATATTTTAATGGCTGCAACAGTTTAAACAGTTTCCATGGAATGCATTTAGGTCCACACAGTTAGCAATCAAACTATGCTAGCATCTGATCCACAAAAAAGTATTCCAAACATTTTTCTAAATTAACTTAAAACGGAAACTAAACTAAATATAATATTAGGGGTGCTCAAATCAGGATTTTTTGAGCCGATCACCGATCCTCAATCAATGAAAGCTGTATCGGCTGATACTGATCACCGATTACAGGAGCTATTTGAAGCTTTCTCTATACCAGAATAGAAAGTCTTATGAATTAACAAATGAATATTAGTAAGTAACATATTTGGTAACACTTTCCTTGAAGCATGTATGTATAATGCATTATAAAGAGTTATTTAAGGGTAAGATGCATTATTGTTATTCAAAATGTATGTTGTAATGCATTATATGTAGTTGTAAAGAATTATAACCAATTTAAAATGTGTAGTGTAACAATGAATTGCTTAGTGTTATAATGTATTGACTATAATAAAAATTATCTATAAGACATTACAATGCATTAAAATGTGCATTACAATGCTTTAAAACTACTTTTATAATGCATTGAACATACATGCTCCAAGGAAAGTGTTACCACATATTTTCATAAAACTTAGCAGCCTGTGACATAAGTCCCATGCGTGCACGGGCCGCGGGGAGTGATGGATGCATATGCACCTCGAGTCTCTGTTGACCACATTCGCGTTTACCAAAACTGACCAGGCATTTGAGAGTAAGCTAATGAATAGGAAACACACGTCCCTTCGCGATAGCCTACCTCCTGCCGCTCACAATCACGTTCAGTCCATTCACGATCACGTTCTGATGACACGAAATGATAAATAGGGGAATTACTAATCGCCTTTATTGTAGTCCGTCAAAATGACAGATTGCCTTCAGATTTTTTCGATCACTGCTAGAAAAAATGAATTTTCGGTTGACGCCATCACTCCAGCTGAGTGGTGCTCAAGTTGCTGAACTGCCCCCTCACTCTGCTCTAGGTAACTTTGAAAACTACTCGCACTCCTTTACGTGACTAACCCTCAAATATCTAAAGAGGTTGCTGGTGTAAAAATGTTTTGGGTGCTTCCCACATCGTGGAATTTGCATAGTACACACGTTTCAGATTGATAATGCATTGTCTATTTCACACACCTTGTAGAATCACCAGCGTAAAATAAATGTCTCGCCAATTTTGCGTCATCTGATCGGCTTTTCTGGGTCGGCCTTTTAGAGACCACCGATCATACTTCCCAAAGGGATTATCGACCAATTATGATTGGCGACCAATCAATCGGAGCACCTCTATATAATATGCCATTAAAAACTAAATGGATCTATTTTAATGTGAGGCGCGCCGCTTCCAGCTTGCGATGTTCTGTAGTTTATTAAAGGTTTATTAATTCTGAATATGTCGCGTGTCCATATTGCACCAAAATGCTTCACTCCACTCCCTTGGGTCCGCAGCAACACACCCGCCATGCGTGAAGTAGATTGGATGAACGATTCTCATCATAATAAAAAGACAGACAGACAGACACAGAGATTCCTACCTTAATTGGAGAGAAGAATATGTTCAGCCCCTCCCTCCGAATATTCAATGTTGATTACTACCGAAGCTCAAAAAATTGTGTTTTTACTTTAGAAAATCTTTACTTCACTGCATTATGAAGCATATAATATACTTTTTAATCGCCTACATTTCTTAAATGTTTTTTTACATTTGAATGCTTTATTACATTAAAATCTACCAGTATTTTGACTTTTTAAAAGTAGAAAGGTACTGGTTTTTTTTGTACTTGTAGTTTTTGAAATGTACTGGGGTAAAAATAGGACTTTATGTGCCTTATCTCTAGACTCATTTTTAGCACTGGTGTGACCCACTTTCTCAGTTGGTCTCACCAACTTACAATTTGGTCGCACCCTTTTTAATTGTAATCATAATGACCCTGAATAATGACTTCAGATGATGAATCGTTCTGTTAATTTGTCACTCTGTCTTTTGAAATAGTCTGCTATACATTTTAAAGATGCAGACCTTTTTTGTCCTGACCATATTTTCACTTTTTCAACAAGCCAACTTCACAGCTAATAATATTACAATGATGTACAGCAAGTTAATGTAGGAAACCTTTTCAAGAAATTGAACATAAAAAACATGTGAAACTTGGCTAATACAGCTCCTAATATAGATATTTTACTCAAGTCTACAGCATCTCACTGTGCTGCTAACGAAACAGCTAACTGCCTAACTGCAGTTACAAATGAAAATCTGTCTAATGCATGCAGTGTTTTTTTGTGAAGACACTCCACATAATTCTGAATTTGACTGAGGCGGCTGCCTCAAATGTTTATGCAGGAAAAACCCTGTGTATTGCACAGAATCCAGAAAATGAATTTGAGAAAAAATATAACTGTTTTCATAGGGCCCTACCATTGTTTTTCTTTCAGGCAACTTTGGAGGGGGAGGAGACTACAATGACTTTGGCAACTACAGTAACCAATCTTCCTCTAATTATGGCCCAATGAAGGGAGGAAACTATGGTGGTGGGGGTGGAAGAAGCGGTGGTGCCCCATATGGTGGTTAGTTGTTCATTTTACCATTTTCTCATGGTACAGTGCATTTTATACTTTGAATAATCTTGTTGAGATTATGGTTGAGAAGTGTTTTGGTAATGAATGCAGATAAGGACTCACTGCTGATATTAATATAAAACTTCTTTTTAGGTGGTTATGGAGGAGGCTCCGGTGGGGGTTATGGGGGAGGCTCAGGTGGTCGGAGATTTTAAATTTCAGGGTAAGAATTGCGCCACTTGTGTAAGCGGGTTGTGAGTTTTTACTCTGGCATAAACTTAAGATGCCCAACCGATGCTAATGTTAGTCCATTCATGATTTAGACTGTAAATTAGTAGAACCGTTGATTTTCAGTGCAGGGAATCCAGCAGCAAACCTTCAAACTTTTTAGCTAAGATCCAGTATTAAGACAAATGTTGGTTAAGTTGCGTCCTTAAACGTCTGTCTGGCTGCCTTCACACGCAGACTCATCCTCATTGTCCTAACCATACGGTCTTAGCTGACCTGAAGGTTTGCTTCTGCGCTTCTAATAATTCCACTCCAGATGAGCTCTTAATGAAGACAAAGCAAGGTTGCAAAGTGTAACTGAATTTATGTTCCATATTGTCCAACAGGCCACAGTACTTAGAGAAGAGCCAGAGAGACATGACAGGGAAAGGAGAGAAGCAAGCAGGTTTACACCTAGATCTGCCACGCCAAGAGAACATGTTCAGTCGGGGGGAAATCATGTGGGGTGGGCAGGGGTTATGGTTAAAAAAAGTGTCAAAAGTACTTTAGTCTTGAAGGATATTTTCTAGTTTGTAGTTTTTCCTCTTTTTGCCTGTGAAGTGCAAAGCATTCCAGTGAGGTTTTATTCAGGGTTTAATTTTTGTGTTGGCCTTTTTCTTCAACCAGTAGGTTGTCTTCTGCTTTTACATGTAAACAGTCACCAATCAAGATTAAATAAACCGCTCCAATCTTTTTTTATTTAATTGTATTCGTCAGTGTTTTAATTTGGGAAATCAAAATATTTAGTCAACTAGTCACACAAATAATTGGGTTTTCACAACGGTCCCGTCATATTCCATCTGTTAATATTCAGATCTGTCTTTGTTTGTAACTTAGCTAATTGAAAATCAATAGTTTCAGAAATGAATGCAACATTTAGTTCTAAACTTTCCAGTTGAATTTTAAATCAAGACAGTGCTTGTCTATAAAGTTAAATTGCACAATAATTTACTGGTTGGTCAAAGCAGTTCTTGCCTGTTTCTAGAAATATTGTATTTTGCAACTGCAGGGTAGCATGTTGTTCATCTTTTAGACATATTTAATGACCTCATGTTTTTATTAATGGAATCTGTGGAGGATTTTTAGCAACTCACAAATGCCAACCAAAGCCATTCTCTTACGTGAATGGTCAGATTATCTGATGAGGTACCAGAAGAAATTCTGGCCATTGGGAGGAGCCAGCTTAAAGGCTAGCCAAAGAGAAGAGACTGTTGAGAAGCGATCCGTCCAAGAAAGGCTAGCCGTTGGGATGAGCCAGCTGAGAGGCTAGCTTATTGGAAACGCCAGCTAAGGGAAAGTAGCAAGATCTTCCCTTGGAGCCAGAGCAGCAGGGGACAGCAGTCTTATTGAGAACAGATGATTGCTCTTGTAAGACTAGCGAGAAACAGCTACCAAAGTAAGGTATTTAACGTACCAGACTGGTAGGTAAGAGGCGAATTTTAGTCTTCTATTTCATGTGAATATTTTCATTGTGCTCATCAAAACTGGGTAACCGTTTTTAATATTTTGTTTCTTGGTTGTTTCCGTGGTTGTGGTGAACCATGACTTCTGAACTTGTCCGAGTGACAAATCTTTAATCCATTTAAACTACGATTCGTATCTAATGTTACATTGTAAAATTAAGACACAATGTCCCTGTGTCAGTGGTGCATGAGACACTTGCTGTGCTTGGCTGCATGGTTGTTATGCCTTTCAAAATGTGGTCTTAATTCTTGTTTTTTTTTTGCAGATATGTAATCTGGTGTTTATTTCTGTGAGGTGCTAAAAGTTCAAATCCAGCGGGTTGATGTCTTTGAAGGTAAGTAAATGTGATTTAATTTAAGCATTTTACAATATCAAAATATCTGGTTTTCATAATATTTATTCTTTTCCCACCAGCTTATCTAAAGCAAGCATCTACTCAAACGGCTGCTGCGTGAAGAGTTAACATTTCAATAATTCCTGTTTTATCTGAAATGGTAATCTTTAATCTAAATTTAAGTATGTCAAAGTGTTCATTTTAAAATTTGGTCCTGAATGCTAAAGTTTTGCACCATTTGTTTTAATTTTTTTACAAAATGTCGTTTTACCATTTTCAACATGGTTCTTTCTGTTTTGCAGATTTGCATAGAGCTGAACAATAGCTGCTGGGCAGCATTTGAAATACTTTTGCATTTTTTTTTTGAACATTTTCATGTTTTAAATATTTAAAAACTTTTATAAGCATTTAAATAAACGTTTGCAATACAGGACTGAAATGATTCATTTGGACTGATTGTAACAAGTTTTTTAAACACCTTTTTCCTTAAACAGTCATAGAAATCTTTGTGTAGAATATTAAAATGAATCACAGAACCACACAAGGTTAATAAAAGCTAAGGGTGAAAACGAGTACAAGAAAAGGACATTGTCTGGTAACAGGTGATTGCAATTCATATTCTTATTTAAATGGAGAGTACTTTTTTCATCCAATTAAATCGCATAAATCCAATGAAAAAGCTGAGATTTACCAACATTCTATGTAAAGTTCACATGAGTGACTGAATTAAGTAATTGTTATGTTATATATGAAGCTTGTGTAATACATAAAATTACCATGAGGATAAGTTGTATAAATAAGTTTGACTTGGCCTTAACCTGAGTGTAACTTTCAATCTTTGGCATTATGGTAGTCCCCAAAAGTAATATGTAACAGAAAATCATCTGAATTACAACATTACAGAACAATAACCACTATCAAGTCTAAAGTTTTTTATGCTGCTCAAAAAAACACTTCATTAACAATCTATCTAGGAAGAGCAGAATGACTCATAATTATTGTATAATTATTTACTTGTGCAGACATATAAAGAAATATAAAGTTCTAATTCATGAGTTGTTATTTGGTGTTTTGGATTCAGAAGTGCACCACAATATCTGGATGGGGTTAGTAAAATTTTTGTTTAACTTCGAGCTATATTTCACACAAAAAATGTTTACTCGCCCTCTTGTCATTTCACAACTTTATGGCATGAAAGAGAAGTGCTCAGTTGTCACTTTGCATCGCATTTCTTTTGATATTGTGATTTTGTAAAAACAATGTTTTTGAAATTCATTAAAATTAAATTCTTGCATCTGATTGTGGGGTAACATGCCTCCAATCATCATAACAAAGTAGAAAGTTCAAATACAAATTAGGACTGTCAATTTTAAATTAGAATATTTGTCGAATTTTACAAAAATAAGCAGTTTGAATTCAAAACCTTTGCGTTCAAATTTTAGGTGTGTAGGGAGACGTGCAAGACATGACGAAGTTAAAGCAGTTTGTTTCTTGGCCGATCCTGTCAAAAAGTGGGCATGTTGAGGCGGTAAAACAATCAGGCGCAAGGAAACGCGTCTGATTGTACCTGTTACTTTGTGTACAGGCAGAACCAGAGATGTGCCATCAGGGTTTTTGTGTTTGTACTTTGCATAAAATCGTTTACTAAATATAGCTAAAGGCTTGCACTTTCGCTTAGCTTAAATTGATACTTTAAATGATGACAGAATTTTCAGTCTTGGGTACTCCCCTTCGAGTTGTTCCAAATCTGTATAACTTTCTTTGTTCTAAAGAAAGATGTTTGGAAGAATGCTTACATTTAGAACACAGAAATGTATATAGGTTGGGAACAACTAGAAGGTGAGTAAATGATGACTGAATTTTCATTTTTGGGTGAAGTATCCCTTTAATGCACTTTTATTTCCTCAATTTCATTGCGCGCAAATATAGGACATTATATTTATTCATGCACGTTTGTTTAAACGTTTTGCATTAAACAAAGTAATTTCATTTATGTAAAATTCATTTAAATAAAATAATGCTGTGCTTGATTTTATTTCATATTGCGCATTTTGGTGCGATCTAGTTGGTTTAGGAGACAAAACAGTACTAATTTTATTGTAACATAATGCATGTCTTTAGAATTCGAAAATATTTCGAAGATAATTTAAGTACGAAATTCGAATTTAGTTTTACAGCCGTTTTGACTGCCCTAATACACAGTGCATCCCTTTTAGCGCATTCAATGTTTCTTCAGTTTGTATGTTCAAACCTGTGATCCTATCGTCGCAAGTCTAGCTACTTTCTTTAACTTTCACAGTCCACCACAAGATGTCACTATTATTACACAGATCTGCAGGCCTCTGGACGTGTGCATGTACCTGTCCTCCCGTTTCACTGTAATGATGAGCAGACGATCGGGGAAATCCTCATATCCTAAAAAACACATAATGATCTCAGTGTTGCTGCAGTTGAGTCGCCACAAGCTCTTCATTAGTACTATATTTCAAGTTTAAAAATAAAATGTTACACTGCACTGTTCCTATTTAGGTTTTAAAGAACAAAAATAAAACATAAAGAGTAGTGTTGTAGCTAAGCCTTCTCGAGATCGGTCTTAAAACCATGTTTTGATGGTTTTGTCTTGGTCTCATTCTCTTAAAGTCTTGTGGTTCTATCTTGGTTTATGTGGTCTTGAATAATTATGTGGAACTCTAATAAAGCGTAAACTGCATGACGTTAAGTTCACTTAAAGAAAACTGTACAGTGTATTTGCAATAGAAAAGCAACAAATCTAGTTGTGGGCTGCAAAATACCTTTTTAAATTGTTAAAAAGTGGGCCAATTTTGTCCCAAGCAAGATTTAATAGTACTACAAGTACTAGTACATTTATACTAGTTTTTTTAATTAAACTTAAAACATTAAAAATTTTAATTAAATCATTAATAATTATTCTACAGTTAAAAATGAACCGTAGTTGTGTCTGTATCTCCATTCTTGTGTTTTGTTTTGCTCTGACTCTGGTCTGGTCTTTGCTGCTCATGGGCTTTGCGTTTAATACTAAAACATGTCAACTGTGTGTGACTCCTCAAGTATGACTACATAACATGTAGGATACACTATAAACTTCAACAGTTCCTCATTGTATGAAATTATTCAGATGTATTTACATATCTTGCATCATCACACGTTACATTAAGTTTTATGTCAACAACACTAATGCATGATGGAAGTGCACATAGTCATATGTCCAGGTGATAGGCCTATGAAGAGCTGGAAGATTTTGTTTAAATTTTGTCTTTTATTTTTGTCTGCTCCTCAATCCTCACACAAATGAAGGCATTCACAGACATTTAGTTTTTTGTTCCTCAGTCAGACTTAATCACATTAGTGCTCTGTTTATTTCTTGTTAGATGCCTCTTTACCGCATGCTGTGTCATGGGCTATTGATCGATTTCATTGGGCTGAAAATGCAATGCTTTGTCTTTTTTTGTCCTCAGGAATTTTCTGGAGACCCCTTAGAACCTTTTGAAGGGTCCCAGGACTCCAGTTTGAAAACGTTTTCATGCAATCAGTGGTTAGAATTAGAAAATTAGAATATCATGGATAAGTTCTTTTTCTTATGTAATTTAAAGTAAACTTTCTTATATTCTAGATTCATTAAACACAAAGTGAAATATTTCCAGAGTTTTTTTTATTCTGATGGCTACAACTTACAGCCAAAAAAGATATAAAAATCCAGCTTCTCAAAAAATGTGAATATTTTTCTTGATGAACCAAACAAATTACAAAACAGAAATGTTCAAGATCTATGTTTAAGTATGTTAAATTATGTAGGCTACTCTTTTTCTTGGTTGGGGCTCCTTTTGCACAAATTACTGCTTCAATGTAGTGTGGCATGGAGGCGATGCAGCCCGTGGCACTGCTGAGGCGTTATTGAAACCCAGGTTGCTTTGATAGCGGCATTCAGCTCATCTGTATTGTTTGATCGGATGTTTCTACACCTCCTCTTGACAATACACTATATAAATTCTCTATGGGGTTCAGGTCAGATGAGTTGGCTGATCAATCAAGCATGGAAATATCAGTAGTTTTGACACTGTGTGCAAGTGCTAAGTCCTGCTGCAAAAGGAAATCTGCATCTCCAAAATGCTTTTCAGCAGACAGATACATAAAGTACTGCATTGACCTGTAGCAGAGTATGGAAACGTTACACTTGACTTCAAGCTACTTAGATTCTGTGCCTCTCCACTTTTCCTCCAGACTCTGGCAAAACTTACATTCATCTCAAATAGAAATTTGTTCCCTGGTCAACAGTACAGTTATTTTTCGGGTACTTGGCCCGACTTTGTCTAAACAAGCGTAATTCGGAAATAGAACACCCTGCCTTTAAGCGAATGCCAGATTCTGGAATGCACCTATCTATGACGAGATTGATAGGTTGAACATCGCCTCTACAGAAAAATATCAACAACTACTTCTCTAGTCCGTCCCACTGGTTCGCGCATGACAATTCTGAAGTAACACATGTGTCGCGGAACCAGATAGAGCAAGCAAGCAATAAACAAACATGCCTTTAAAGATGGCTAAATATTGTGCCACCACGGTCGTTGAAGAATACAGTCGCTGCATAATCTTCCTTCGGATTCCGACATTGGTAATGGGTGGTTAAAGTTTATTTTTAAAGATGATTGTTCTTTCATTTCTCTGAGGATTTCTTTGTGAACAAGCCAGAGATCGACACTGGATTTGTGGAATGACTAAAATTAAAAGCAGTGTCGTCAATACTGGATCCGATAGGAATGGTCCAGCAATCTTATGCGAGTAAAAAAAAAGTGTACTAAGCGTCACTATTGCTTTGTTAGAGATCGCTTGATGTGCTATTATCTGGGGACCTCTAGTCATTTGTATTAATTGCAGAGGTTGTCTGTGATCTTAAACTTGTGGGAATCGGCATCTTTGTGATTTGCCGGGGTCATATATAATTTTCAATGGTACACTCGACTTAACTTCTCCAGACACTACACATGATTCCCCACTGGTCACATTCCGACGCAACCTACGATCACTCTCTTCCTCCCGCTTATCCTCTGCAGTCTCTGCTACTCTCCCACCCCCTAAACAGTTCTCTCTCCTTGATGCTAACACCGCCACCCACACCCTTTGCTCCACACTAACCTCCTGCTTAGACATCTTATGCCCACTTAGATCTAGGCCATCTCGTGCATCTCCTTCTGCCCCCTGGTTATCTGAAGTTCTCCGTGAGCGCAAATCAAAAGAACCTACCGACCTCTCTCTCTATCAGTCTACTCTCTCTTCCTTCTCTCCGGATGTCTCCTCTGCAAAACCCAGTACTACCACGCTAAAATCAACAACTCTCCTGACCCTCGTACTCTCTTTAAAACCTTTTCTGCTCTGCCTACCCCCTCACCTCCACCGGACTTAACAGCTGACGATTTTGCGTTGTTCTTTGTAAGAAAAACAACCACCATCAGCAATCAATTCTCTGCGCCACAGTCTCTTGACCACGCCCAATCCCCAGACACATGCTTTCTCCCCTCGTTCTCTCTCCTATCTGAAGAGGATGTTTCCAAGGTCATTTCTTCTAACCACCCGACTACCTGCCCCCTAGATCCCATCCCCACTCATCTCCTCCAGGCCATTTCCCCATCGGTTGTTCCCTCTCTGACCCACATTATCAACTCGTCTCTCACCACTGGAACATTTCCTACACTCTTCAAAGAGGCCTGTATTACCCCACTACTAAAAAAACCTACTCTTAATCCTGCACTGTTAGAAAACAACAGGCCGGTATCCCTCCTCCCCTTCATTGCGAAAACCCTAGAACGTGTTGTATGTAACCAGCTCTCATCCTTTCTTGCCCAGAACAACCTCCTAGACAGCAACCAGTCTGGTTTCAAGAGCGGTGATGCCACTGAATCTGCGCTGCTCTCTGTCATTGAAGCCCTGAGACTGGAAAGAGCTTCGTCTAACTCATCTGTTCTCATCCTACTGGATCTATCTGCCACCTTTGACACCGTTAACCATCACATCCTCCTGTCCACCCTCAAGGCTATGGGGGTCTCCGGAATGGTGCTACAATGGTTCAGGTCTTACCTCTCGGGTAGGTCCTTTAGAGTATCTTGGAGAGGTGAGGTGTCTGAGTCCCAATATCTCGACACAGGTGTGCCTCAGGGCTCAGTGCTTGGTCCGTTGCTATTCTCTGTATACATGACATCCCTAGGCTCTGTCATTTGGAAACATGGCTTTTCCTATCACTGCTATGCAGATGATAAACAACTCTACCTTTCTTTTTGCCCAGACGATCCGACTGTTTCTGCACGCATCTCAGCTTGCCTAGCCGATCTCGCTCTGGATGAATGGCCATCACCTGCAGCTGAACCTTTCAAAAACAGAACTGCTTGTAATCCCGGCCGATACAAAGACTTATCACAACCTCTCCATTCAACTGGGCTTATCAACCATCACATCTTCCAGAATGGGAAGAAACCTGGGAGTGGTGATCGATGATCAGCTCAACTTCACAGATCAAGTTGCCAGCACCGCCCGGTCCTGTAGATTCATATGAATATGACCCTTCCTGTCAGAGCATGCTACGCAAGTCCTAGTACAGGCTCTGTTCCTGTCCAAACTGGACAACTGCAATGCGCTACTGGGTGGACTTCCAGCTTGCACAACCAAACCTCTACAGATGATCCAGAATGCTGCGGCAAGAGTTATCTTTTATGAACCGAAGAGAGCAAACGTCACTCCTCTATTCAATAAGATACATTGGCTCCCTATAGTCGCTCGCATCAAATTCAAGACTCCTGGCCTACAAGACCACCACTGGTTCGGCACCACCTTATCTTCACTTGCTAATGCAGACATATGTACCCGCCAGATCCCTACGCTCTGCAAATGAACGGCGTCTTGTGGTGCCATCCCAAAAAGGTAAAACATTTGAGACCCGCGATCGTTGTGATCTTTTGTCCGGTTTGCGCTCACGGGTTTCAAATGCTGACGGTTACGGTTATATATTGTATCATTAAACACCATACAGCTATAGGCAATACAAACTATACGCAAAGCCTTGCCATCACATCCGGGAAATAAGTCAGTAAATTTGAGTAAAATCATCCCTTGCGAATGCGTCACATAAAATACTTATGTGTGGAGGTCAAATATAAATCACAGGAGGTCTCCAGATAATAATTATGCCGTGCGAAAAACTGTGAACGGTGCTAATGTGTAATCCAACGTTACATCTCTAACCAAATTCACAGAAGGCTCCAACTACGCAAATTGCTATCCAATCAAAGCGGTAGGCTTTTACTTCCAAGTGTCTTCAATGCAGCATGCCGAGTAAAACTGAGCGTTTGCAGAGCTGGCCTCAAAACCTGTGTAGAAAATAACCTATTATTTCTTGATTTTGATGTAAAATTCACGCAAATGTCACAACTAGACCTCATACAACAGTATAAGGGTCAATGACGTGTTTTGTGTCCAAATTCATTATTTTCCTAAAAAGAATTTGAATAAATACATGTCATATATCAAATGGATCTACAATATGTCCTTTATAAGAAACCCTTTTCATTTTATTGAAATTCAATAGATTTTTTGAGTTTTGGTGTTGGAAAGACCAAAAATGTCAGGTGGTGCGACCGTCCGAACATACAAACAGAGAACAAAACTGAGAAATAAATGTTAATTTTCTCAATAAAATTCTTAATAAAATATTTTGGCATGATTTTATATTAAATTTCTTATATATGAGGGGAAAAATACTCAGTGCTAAATACATTAAATGTATATTATTTTAAATTAATATATGGTCGCACCACCTGACATTTTCTTATTTGTCATTGACCCATAAAACAATAAACAAGGTTCATGAGACCTTAAAAGTACTCCATACTAAAGCCACCATTTCTCTTAAAACACATCCTTGCAGAGTGTATGTTATAAAAGAAATTGTGTGTTACATGGTAAGTGTTGACAGAACGTATTTTATTGTGAAAAATGTGATCATAAGAAGTATACATTGCAGGCGCAGATCTTCATTTAATGTACCTCAAATCAAAAGTTAACTCAACTCAACTTTATTTATATAGCGTTTTTTACAATTTTCATTGTTACAAAGCAGCTGTACATGAGACACATTGAAGACAAGAAAAACAACCAAAGGCATATACCTGTAAAAACAAGAAAAAGGTGAAAACAACAAAAGACAGACATACAAGTGCTCCACACACACAATATGCATGCATACTTACACACACAGATGCACACACGCAAACACACACACGCACAGTGAAAGCACACATTAGGGATGAAGGACAGAGAACCACAGGTCAAATATTAAACGGACTATAAATTCTTATATGCAATATGTAATAATTCTCCATAAAATGGAAGGAAGGAGTCGGGAACCGGAAAACATTTACAAACATTTAATAAAGTAATAAAACCGGCGGCCCCTCACGGACTACCGCCGGCGAACAAAACATAAATATAAATACAATTACAAACATAACACAAGTTCGGGCCCGGTCCTCTCTCTTCGACGGTCCGGTCGCTCGTTCCATTTATATGCTCCCTATCTCCTACGTGATTCGAGCTCGGTGTGCGCACAGCTGGCGCTAATTCACAATTACTCACCGGACTCGAACCACGGTCTCGCCCCGCCTACTCTACTACAAAAAATGAATTATGTTTAACTTCTAAATTCTAAAGCAGCCCCCCCGGCCAGGCAAATAGTGCAAAACAATATGCAAACAGTGGCGAGGAACCCAAAACTCCAATCGAGAAAAATAAAAACAGGAGAACCCAGGCCCAACCAGGGGATTCCAGTTCCCCTCTGGCAAAAGCTGCTGCCTCTGCACAAGCTCAACAGTGCTTGCACAACAAGGCTAAATAAAATAAAATAAAATAAAACTTACGAATAAGGTCAATTATAGATTTAAGATTTTCATTAACAATCTAATAGCATTTGAAGTGATGTAGAAAAATCGTGTCAAGTTGCCGCATCATTTATCCAGCTTTATCATCTCAGCTCTTGTCAGGTCATCGCTTCCCATTCTCAGCTCTGCCATCAGGTCTGGGCATGAACTGCATCCTGCGGTAACCTTGGAACAAAACGACAAGACTGGCTGAGAGTAGAGTACTGTTCTGCACTCTTTGATGCAACGAGTACATCATTTGTTGTTGGATGTGTTCCTGGTTCCGGTTGATCTAAATAATGCAGCCTAAATCCTCTGAGGATTAATATTATGGAAGTGTAGTGTATGCAAGATTAAAAAGATGAGTCTTTAGTCTAGATTTAAACTGACAGAGTGTGTCTGCCTCCCGGACAACACAGGGAAGAATATTTCAAAGTTTAGGCGCTAGATAAGAAAAGGATCTACCACCTGCACATGATTTTGAAATTCTAGGTATTACTAACTGACAGGACGCCTGAGAGCGTAATGCACGTGAAGGATTGTAATACAATAGTAGTTCATTCATATACTGCGGCGCTAGACCATGTAGGGCTATATAGGCAAAAAGCAAAATACCACGGTGTTGGGCTGCCATTTTTAATCTTTTTTAAACGCAGAGGAGCAACTGTGACTAATGTTTCCGAGAATGTAGAGTTAAAAGGTTAACTGAATGCTTAACTGTACATTTACACACAGACCCTATAGCCCATACAGTACAGCACTCTGTTGTTTTAACACACACAAGCACTTTGAATAGGCCTACTTACCTGACAAATTTATAAAATCACCAAACTGATGTATGTCCCTCATAATATTTACTAATTTATTTATTACACCATTTAATTTACTGCTTTAAAGGAACACACATCAAACAAAATCAATCAAATTAAACTGCAATTTTAAACATCAGCCCACACGAACATACTGTATAATGTATGTGTACATTTTTAAAGACATTTGTCATAAAGTACATTGTATATGTAAAAATATAATTCATACCTTTATACTGTTTTACATAATATATACACAATTGCATCTGCCTTTGGTATAGGAAGAAGTTTAGTCTCTTAACAAAGTCTTAATATTTTCTTTGTTCATGAATCATGTGGTTATTTATTTATTTGACTTAACAGGAATTTAGGAACATTACTAATGAATTCAAACTACCAGACATTTTAAACTAGCCATCACAAAATATCAATGTTTTAACATTAACTTGATTGTGCGCTAAATTTTATGAACATAAACATTGATTTGACTTTTTCAATATATTACATACTTTCCATTCCTTTTTTGATGATGTCATTTGTTTTATTTGAACTCTGTTTTTTTTTACTTTATTTATTTTATGAAATATCATTTACGAAGCTGCATCCAGCCTAAGGTAAATGCTTTTAGAAATTGCAAATGACATTTCTCGGAAGATAGCCTACCACTGTCCTTGAAACTGGTAAAGGCTGATTGTATTTTAAGACTCAATTTAGTTCTTTAGAAATGATTACTCCCTCCCGTCCTTGCCCCCCCTCCTCTTTTTAACCCCAAGCAACACTGCACTCTGACACTACGATCCCCCCCCCCTTTACAACTGTGACCCGCACCAGTCACTTTGTGCGTCACTGCAGCAATGATCTCTACCTCATCCAGCATTGTCTGAAATCTACCTCTTCTGACAGTCTGATAAAAAGACTGTTCTTTTTTTCTTGCACTACTCTCATCAGCACAGTATTATTTTTATTCAACTGGTTTGCACTTTATCTGCCATGTGCCAATTGTCACTTTATCTCTCTTTATTTTTATTTTTTTATTGTTCTACAATGTCCATATTTGTATATCCATATAGTTTATATGTACATATGGTTAAATCGTATTTATCTTTATTTCAACGTCTACTGTCAGTGTTTAATGTTATTTGTATGCACCAAGGGTCTGAGAGTAACGCAATTTCGATTCTCTGTATGTATGTACTGTACATGTGGAAGAATTGACAATAAAGCACACTTGAACTTGAACTTGAACTTGAACGCATCTACTGAACTGTAACTTCAATAACTGCATAAACTCATCTACTGCACTGTAACTTCAATAACTGCACTAACTCATCTACTGCACTGTAAATGTATAACTGTATCTACTCATCTATTGCACTATAACTTCAATAACTGCATTAACTCATCTACTGCACTGTGACCTTAATAATCGCATTAACGCATCTACTGCACTGTAACTTCAATATCTGCATTAACTCATCTACTGCACTGTAACTTCAATAACTGAACTAACTCATCTACTGCACTGTAAATGTATAACTGCATCTACTCATGTATTGCACTATAACTTCAATAACTGCATTAACTCATGTACTGCACTGTACCTTTAATAACCGCATCAACTCATCTACTGCACTGTAACTTTAATAGCTAATGTCTGTAACTAATGCACACTCAAGTCACTTGCACTATTGTTTAGTCTACATTGTTATCTGTTCATAACCACCTGTATATTAATGTTCACAGTATATAGCCTTCTGTTTATATTGTTCATAGTACATACCGACTGTCATATTTTCATAGTACATGCCCATTGTATAGTATTTTCCTAATATTGTATTCTGTATTTATTCACACTGTTAATCCTGCACTTGCTAATTGCACTTCTGGTTAGACCTAAACTACATTTTGTTACACTGTACTTGTATATGTGTAATGACAATAAAGTTGAATCTAATCTAATCTAATCTAATTTGCACCAGACAAGTTTGCAAATATTATATGAAAGTTTAAGGCACATATAGCTTTTCAAACAAATGGGAAAAATACATTGAAAAAATTCCCTGTGGGTAAATGTAACCATGCAAATAAAACATTAAGGCGGATTGAGATCATTTGGGTCAACTTTATGAATTAACAATATATATATATAAATTATACCTTTCCTAAACTAGACCTTAGCCCATATCATATGCTTGAAAGCATATATTTATTGATGATGCTATACTGTTTAGACTGACTATTTTATAATTCATGTCAATTATTTAATATTACTGTTATCTTTTGTTGACCATTGATGATTTTCTTTTAACAATATTAATCACGACATTTTAAAACACAATGAAACAAATGGATTGCTTCATTATTACAAATGTTAGATGTAACATGAATTGCATTATCATATTTTATATCCAATTGGCTTTATGGCAGTGTAATGAAATTATTTTAAATATAATTTAGATTTATGAATAAAATGACTGGTCTTGTTCCAGTCCTTGTTCACTATGAACCACAAGGTGATGCTATTAAGCAATTTGACTAATATGAGTCTTGGTAGTATTTGCAATTGTTTTCCTGTTGGCATTGTACCAGTTTTACAAACTTTAAAACCTTCAGATCAACCTGAGTTATTATAGATTATAGAGATTAAGATTATCACAATCATTTTTTAATAAGTAAATTGTACAACCATATGTCTGCAAATGTAAAATATGTAAATGGTTAAATGATGATACTGCTTGACATTTGACTTTTCCTGGGAAAAACAATTTCCATTTGAAAGACTAATTTGAATACAACAAATTACAGGGAATGGTCAATTTTAGTTGTATAAATAATTTAAAACTATCATAAAAATAATACAACTGTAAACAAGAACACTTGTTTGCGTTTACAGCCATTAATGTAATAATATCTGGAGCAATGACTCTTGGCTCATTTGACTTGTTTTTTTCTCTCTCAGATTGACACTGTTTGCAACAGTTGTTTCTTGTTAACTCATTTCTGGGCACATTTACAGCCATATATGAATTGTTTATTGTTTTCTGTGTTTTCGTTACAAAAATATTTCTACAGTGAAATAATGAAAATAATAAAAAATAATGTGAGAAAACAAAGGAAATAATTCTTTATGCAATACAAAAAAGGAGAATCTCTATTAGATCTGGATTGGTTAGGCACACAGTATTGATTAAAGACAAGTGCCTTTTAATCTCTTCTGACACAGCATAATAATAAGAATTTATGTGTGTGCTTGTTACATTGAAAATGTGACACTTAAAGTCATTTAGCAAGTTTATTGATACAAAATTAGATTGAAAAGCTATCCAGCTCAATAACGGACCCCTTTAATGGTACTTTATTAAGAAGTGGAAACATTGGAGTTTAGAGTGTGCCATACTGATTACTGAGCAGTGCAATACAAACACTGCATGTCTAACTAAAGTATTACACACTACCTCAAAACACAGCAAGCTAGTGTTATGAAGCATAGGTTTCAGGCTCTTGTGATTGTTTAATTAGACTGTTTTTTTCGCCAATAATGTAGCAACTGTCCAGATAGGCCTACATCCCTATAGAGAAAGGTGTAGATATTTATGCATGCAATACAAAAAAAATACTGTACCTACATGATCTTTTTTATGATGTTATCATGTTTTTATTGTGTTTAACTGTGTTAGTTAGCTGTATTTTTATATGTATTATGGCTTGAATCAAAACAAAACCAACTGCAGAATTAATTGGAATGCAAAATAAAATTCTTTCAAATTCAAATTCTTTAAAAACCATGTAATCTCCTTTTGGAAATAAACTCCTCATATATAAAACATGTGCATACACTTTTACAAAATACTCAGATCTATAGGTATACTATTGGATGTTCATGTACCTATAGATGTTCAAGCAACAACTTGTGAAACACTTTGACACTAATATGACTAACTATCTTGAGTTAATAATGCATGAATAGCACTTGTGAATATCTTTCATACAGTATGCATGTTAGCTTCATTTACACATACAGAACACAGACACTCACGTATACATATAAACTCAATACATACATACGTACAACTATAAACATTTACATATACATTTAAACCTGAATGCATACATCTTTAAATTCTCACATTTACATATAAACACGTTCAATGCAAACACGCATGTAAAACACTCGCATGTACAGAATATAAACATGATCTATTATAGGCTACATCTTAAAATTACTTACACAAACGTTCAAACTCAATGCATGCTGTGTCTCTTATAAAACATCAGCACAAAGATAATTGACAAGAACGCATCTTTTGATTGTATAAATCTGTGTGATTCTTATATGTAGCTTTATGGTGGTATTTGGAGGGAACAATTTTATGTGAGTAAGCGTTACAAAACTGTGGCCACAGATTTTCGGATCTTTTTTTTTGGAGACAGCTGACCTCACAGACTCCTTAGTGGGTTAACGTGTTTTATAAGTGGGGACGAATTATGAAACTGATCCGTGTATGTCATAAACAAGTGTAAGAGCATGCAGCTTTGTATGATTACAAATTACTTAAATTGTGATACTTTGGTGTAGTCTGCACAGTCGAACCCAATGGCAGTAGCATCGTTTAAATTAACTTTTATTTTACGGTATCAACAATTCAATTCCAGGGTGCAAAGGCTGTCAATTCTCTTAAAGAAAATATATTTTCCTCTAAATTACATTTTGTCATTTAGCAGACGTTTTTATAAAAAAGCCACTTACAGAGAGTTCTGGGAGCAATAAGCTATATGTCATACAGGAGCAATAAGACAATATGTGACAAAGACAAAGTTACTAGTTTCAGCAAAAGGCAGAACAATACCTGTGATGAGAGAATGAGAGTTAGTGGGGTTTTTTTCTTTTTTTTGTTATTTGTCTGTCAAGTATTCACAGAAGAGATGGGTTTTAAGTAGTTTTTTTTAATGTTGTAAGAGATATGGTTTACCTGACTGAGTTATGGAAGAATGTTCCACCTGGAAGGAGTTTTGAAGAAGAATGAGTGGGAAAGCGATTTACTGCACTTATGAGAAGACAATACAAGACACCGATCATTTGCTAAACACAGGATCGATGGGGTGTAGGGGTGTGTGAAAGTATGCAAGTGGAGATCCAGTGATAGACCTGTGATTAAATCAACTATCAATATATTAAATAATTGAATATAGATTTCGAAATGCATAGAGTGATTAGTTTAAATTAGAGTGAAGTTAGTTAAAATAACACACAATATATAAAAAAATGCCACTTTTCATATATTAAGAAAAAGATGCACTTAAATTATATTGTGTCAGGCAGAACCCAGACCCAGACAGCGATTTGACAGATTTTATTAACACCCACAAAACCCACGAGGGGCTAAAACAACAAGGAGCTAGACAAAAACAAAATAGACTAGACTAGACTAGACTTTGACTTTGACTTTGACTACACAATGACACAAGATAACCGGCACAAGAAAGCAAACACAAGGGCATAAAATAGGGAGCATATAAGGAGCGCAACAGGTGAGGGGCATGAAAAAGACATGACAAGATCATTAAAGAGGAAATGAGGGGGCGGGACGGGACGGGAGACCAGACAGGAGAGCATATGCCACACCAAAAACAAACAATGGACATGTGCTGCCACACAAAACACGTTGGTCTGTGTTGTTTTTGTGTGATGTTTTGAATATGCCTAAGAGATATTTTCTATAATATGGCTTTAAATGTATGTATTTCCATATGTTTCTGTGTGTTGTGCACAATGTAACCCCTTAAAAAATGGGTCCATGACGCCCTTATATGCAAGTTATAGTTTGTTTGTATGCACTAAATTTCACATGTATTTGCTAGAACATCCGTTTTATATACGCATTCATAAGCAAAGTTTGATTTAAACCCTATATGGTGCCTCAAAGTGCAGGCCTAATACACTATACAAAGATGGGTACAAATCAGTCACAGGAGGAGAAAGTATGACATTGTTCAATCTTTATACTTCTTTATATAGAACACAGACACTGAGTTCATCGGCAACAAAAGAACTGTATGTTCACGTGATAGAAGCTTGTTCACATTGATGTTGTTTATGGAATTATAAAGATTGTAGTACTGCCCTGACAAAACCATTTCACAATTGTACGTTACATATTGTACACAACACAAGAATTGTACCAAATAGTTTGAAATTGTATAAAATAACTTGATTTTCAATAGACTGCCTGAAGTTACCTGGACAATCAAATACTATTTTTATGTTTTGTGATTGTTGTTGATTGAGTCCCTGGTTTAGCCTGGTCAATTGTTCCGAAGAAAAATTCTCCAGTTCCTGTTTTTTCTCAGATTTTCCTGCTCCTCTGCATATTTCAGCCTTTTCCAACATTTGCTGTCTGATGTTAAGATCCATCTTTTCATGTGGGACATCTGAAAGATTCATACACAACTTATGCAAAAGATACAAACATTCTGATGCACAGGAAGGCAACAGGATACACTAAAAAGCCATGCTGGTGTCTGTTAACGTGTTGAACATCATTTTGTTTAAAGATCCTATTAATTTAATTATGCTTTTCAGAAGCTACACAGGATATGAACATGTTCCCCATAAGACAAAACAATAACAATATACACAGCATACGATCATATGTATATACTGTACGTCGATTATAGTATATAATAGCCCTAATATAGAAATCGTGTTTAAAACGCAGTCAAAACCAAGGTCAGCCACATGTAAACTCTTTATAAAAAAGTACAGATGTTCCTGCAAAAGCAGACTCGGAAAGGTAAAATAGGGAACGAACATTGTAACCTCTTTTGATGTATGCATGCGGCAACAGAGGCAGACAGCACTTAATTTGCATGCACAACGCCAGCAACTCTGTTGCTGGGCTGTGTTACCCTTCTTTTGCAATGAGATCCACTGCTTTACTCCTATTGTCCCTCCCGAAAGTCTTTTATCATTAGCATAAAGTTGAGCGATTTTCAACTTTGTCACTAGACACGCACACTTCCTGTCACCAATAGTCACTGTCACTCCTTTCATTGGAAGTCAGCTATCATTGAAATTAATGAGATCATGTCACTCTGTTGCTGCTATTCGCTGGCAGTGTGAACAGGGCGTTAGACCAGAGAGAATCAAACACAGCACAACATTTTTCATTCAACCACACTTTTTCTAAAAAAACGAGGATAAACCTGTTTTACCTGAAAAAACAGAAAATTATTTGAAGTATGTCTTATTATGTACTTTCACTTAATTACCTTTTTTGCATACTAGCATATTATTCAATAGAGAAAAGGCTGTTATAAAAACAAATCATTGTTGTGTTGTAGCCTATTTGTTTTTATCCTCATAAACTTTATAGTAAAAATTAACAGTACGAAATTCGCCATTTGAAATAAACTGATAGTATGAGTGTAAAAATGTTAAAAACTATGTTTAGAAGAAAAATGTAGTAATGTTGCGTCATTCACCACCTCAGGATTATATGACTTAGGTGTTATGCATCACGAAACAAATGAATAGGTAGCGAGACACCACAGGGAACTACGGATCCCAGAATGCCACGCGACATCACGAGAAACTACAGATAACAGAAGGCATCGCGATCTAGTAGTTCTTTTGTTGCCGGAAAACAAATCTCTAGGAATGGAAGCGCCTCCTGATCGTGAGAGGTAAAAGACAATCCTTTAAAATATATAAGCCTACGTTTCTTTATTAGGTTTTACACCAATGCACTGTGATATTCGCTCTAAATAACCGTATTTGTTCAGCCATTACCTGAGTGAGGTAGTCAGCTAAAGCAATGCACGAATACATTTTATATAGCGATACTCTTGCGCTTTGCACGCGCATTGAGCAGATCAGAAGCGGTGACTTAATTTACCCCGGATATGCTCAGTATACAGCCGCGTAAAAATAGAATATATATTTTAGATTCATTCTACATTTCTATATTTTGTATCATTTAATCAGCATTATCTTTCTAGATATAGTGTGTGCATTCCAGTCCAGTGTCTGTCGTATTTCAATAAAATGAAACCCAAGGAGTGACAATGTCATCCAAAAGCAACATGAAATACTGAACAGCATGACAAGACACGTGAAAACTGTGATAAATATCGAGGTTAACCCATAAAAATATTTTTTGAACTTTTCCTAAAAACATAATTAAATACTGTTGTACTATTGCTTGAAAGTGAATATGAACTTATTTTCTTTGCATTATATGAGGTCTGAATAAAGTAGGCTACAGAGCATCTTTTCAGGGTTTTCGGCATGTTTCTAAAGTTTCCATTTTCTGCAAATAAATGCAAATAATAACAATATTTTTATTTGAAATTTGGTCGAAATGCTAGAAGTTCAAAGAATGAAACAAGAATGTCCATTTGACCTAAACAAAACATAGCCTATAATAGTAGGCTACATAGAAAAACTGAACATAATTTTGAAATGAATTTGAATAGCCCTGTTATATAGTAAACAATTTCTTTTTTTGTTGCACATCATAGACTAATGAAGATATGGGTAACATAACCGTGCCAACATGGCAGTAGCAGTGCTACGCCCATATACATCACTGCATAAAAAAATAAGTTACTTACTGCAAGAGGTACATGTACCGAGTCAAAGCAAGAACACCATAGTTGGTGACTTATTATTCATGCAACATCCAGCCAACAATATATGTGAATGAGTTAATTATGAAATCTCTCCTTTTATAGGTTGGAAGAGGGAGATATACCTCAGAGAGAGGAGTCACAGGGAAAAGATCCTGCAGGTCTGTCTGGACCGTCTACTGACAGCTGTATTAGTAGCTCTACAACGGCTTCAAGGTTCCTGCAGGTTGAACTGGAATTGAACGCAAGGTTACGGATGATGTCCTTTGGAAAACCAGTGCGGTACACATACAACCCGCTTGAGTATGCCTGGGACCCACATCAGTGTTATGTGGACACATACTGTCGAGGAGGACAGAGTATTCTCTTTTTGGGCATGAACCCAGGGCCTTTTGGCATGGCACAAACAGGGGTCAGAAAATGTTCCTGTTTCATTTTAAATTTTCAGTTTTGCATATTTCAGATAATGCTTGATGCTGAGTTCATAAAGAAGTGTACATATAAAATAAACAAATGCATATACAAATAGATATAAAAACCAGTCAATTACCTTTCTTAATGTTTTCCTGGTTGTTTTGTTGTGATGCATCTTTTGGATGCTGGTGAAGACAATTTAAAGGCTAATTAAATCAGTCTTTATTTATCAGGTTCCATTTGGTGAGGTAAAAGCAGTTCGTAATTGGTTGAAGATCACTGGAAGGGTTGGACGGCCAGCTGATGAGCATCCCAAACGACGAATCACAGGCCTTGACTGTACTCAGAGTGAAGTGAGTGGAGCCCGTTTCTGGGGATTTTTCCAAGAGCTTTGTGGTGAGCCACACAACTTTTTCCGCCATTGTTTTGTTCACAACTTGTGCCCTCTCATCTTCATGAATGATTCAGGCAAGAACCTAACACCACCCGAACTACCCGCTGTGCAACGTGACGCTCTTTTATCCTGTTGTGATGATGCTCTTTGTCAGGTTGTTACTGCGTTGGGTGTATCCTTGGTTATTGGAGTGGGCAAAGTTTCTGAGCAGCGAGCTCGGCGGGCTCTGGCAGAAGCTGGTATCAATGTGCGAGTGGAGGGTATTATGCATCCATCCCCAAGAAATCCATTGGCAAATAAGGGTTGGGCGAACATAGTCAGGGCCAAACTGGAGGAACTGGGACTTTTGAGTTTGCTCAACAGATGAAAATTCTTACATTATAATCACCCAGCAGTGCTTTGGAACTATACAATATCCATTGTTATGATGCTATGACTCTCTTCAATGAGACACTGATCATTATTTTGTATTTTTATGTACTTTTACATGTGTTTTTTTTGGCCATTTTGAATGTGCATATTATGTTATGCATTTGTTGAGGCTTATTCTATTTAGCCATTATTAAAATATGTATGTGTTTCTGACAGCTCACTTGGTTGAGCCTTGCATTAGCAGAGGGAAGTTCCAAGGCCCCTTTTTTATAAACGTTGCGTACACACAAATTGGCCTTAGAAAACGAGGCACAACATTTTCAACATACAGATCAGGATTTATACAAAATACACTTGCAGTAAACAAGTATGGACACTTTTGACTCTTTAAAGGGGCCCTTTCATGCCATGTTTAGATGCTATTATCAGGTCCCTGGTGCATCCACAAACTCAGAAAACAAAAAAAACAACTCGGTAACTTTGTTTGGTAAGCCGATCTCTAAAAGCCTTTAAGAAAATAAGACGATCAGATTTTGCATCCTTTCTGACATAGGTAGTGGTTGTGTAAAATGTCACTGTGGCACGTTTGTCTGATTACTCATAGAAAGCTATGTATATGGCTTGTAAATACGTGCTGTGTAACATTAATTTCACTTGCAGAAAACATGACAGGTTTGTAATGGGTACTTTTACTTATAGAAAGCAGTGTGTATGGTTTGCAAATACGCAACCAGTTTGTCATGTGTACTTTTGTATATAGAAAATTATATGTTTGGTGTTTAAAGAAGAGAGACTGTGTTTCTCATTCGCTCTATGTGACCTTTCTTGTTTTGTTGTTATCTGCTGGAAAGGGGCGGAGACTAGCAGCTCTTTTGCACTAAAAGGAGTAGTTCAATTTAAAATAAAAATTTGTCATACAAAACATCTGTGTGTTTATTACTTCAGTAGAAAACAAATTGTGGCTTTTGAGGAAAGCTTTGCAAGGTTGTTCTTCATATAATGGGGGTTTGTTTAGGTCCAAATTTCTGTTTCATTGCCGTTTCAAAAGGCTCTACAGTACACCAGCTGATAAATAAGGGCATTTTCTGGCTAAACGATTAGTAATTTTCCAACTAAACAAGAATACTTATCAGTTAGTTTTGTCGATGTATGAAAAAATCCAATAATACCATATTTTCTTTATATTTCATAATAGTCTTATTCTTATGATTTTTCCTTTTGCTATATAAATAGATTTTAATTCAAAACTCTGTATTGCTTAATTCACTGTATTTGCTTTTTATAAGTGTCTGGCAAATACATTAATTTACTTATATAGTAAAAATTATTTGTCATATAGACTCATGAACATGACAAAATGTCGAAGGCTGTCAGTAGATCTTTGTTTACTGTTCATTCTGTAAGGAAGACCTAATTGTTGACTCGAATAATGTCAATAAATTCTACGTCTTTACTTTATCGTCAAAAATAATTTCAAACAGTACATAAAAAACAAACATACCACAGAAGATTTTTAAAATAATGGAAACACCAGTCAGTTATCAAGTCAGCATAAATCATAAATTCATAAATCATGGTTCCTTGAAAGTGTAACAGCTCACCTATCCTTAAAGGTCTACAAACTATGATTGTATTAGCATAATCTATGCCTATTCGCAGTGCATGATCTTAAAAGAAATTGGCAATATTAAGTACATTCCTAACCAAATGCCATTAATAATACACTTCAGTGATTTACTGTTGTGTAATAAACACTTCTACCACACAGCTATGATATCCATCTGTGGTATTGATGTGGTGACCTCATGATGACCCCATTGCTGGACATATGAGCATGTGCATTAGCTTCTGTTGGATAGCTGATGCTTGTCAGAGCCATCAATACTATGACTAATGAGAACTTTGGGTTATTAAGAGACAATTAGAGCGCAGAGGGGGAAACCAAAGTGACAAATGAAGAGGAGTGGAGGAAGACTAAAGGAAGAGATGCAAAGCGCTGGACGGCAGAACAGATTCTCCATGCGGGGCTGAGAAATCAGGTGAAGAGAACAATAACAGGGAACATATGAATAAAAGGTAGAGGGGAAATGATTTTTAATAACACTGAATTGTATTTTACAGTTAGATTTTATTCCTTATTGATGAATTTTAGAAAACCCTGTACACCAATCCTTAATTATTTAGTTTAAGCACAAATTGTATGCTGAAGAAATGATACCAGAGGTGTTTCAGAATTAGAGCCTTATGGAGACCGAAGTGATCTCAAAGCAACTACACTACAACATCTAAGAATACCTTAGAAACAGTGTAGCAGCATCCTAGCAACCACTGGAAAGATGAGAGCTTTGTGGAAACAAGTTTTCTCGACAAGCTGTTAAAAGTAAATTGTTTTACAAAATAATTCTGCAAAAGACCGCAATAAACTAAGGTACATTATAATCGAGGAGCAGTTGATGTGGAGAACTGCAATGCCGGTAGAAATGTCTGGTAGGTGGTTGCTTTTAAACCTTTGTTACAAATATAAATGCATAACCACTTCATGCAAGTGTCCGAATATGATGTAATTCAGACTGATACATCCAGAGCGCTATATTCATTTATGGTCCAGTCTTATACTTTTACGAATTGACTCAGTGTGCAGGACAGTGTGCACCGCCTTTTTGTTTCACAGCTTTTATTGGTGGGTTATTGATATTTAAGTTAATGTCTCTTCAAATTGTAGGTTGCCTTTGTTTTCATTACACCCCATTGAGTCATGAGCAGAACTGAGTGGTGTCCAGTGACTCCAAACTGCTAATTACCAATGTTACATGATTTCAAGACAAAAGCTTATGAACTGACCAGACATAACACATTTCGATCAATTATAATTAAGATTAAACATAAGAATCTTCTCCCCAGTAAAAATATGCATCAGTGTATTTTGAGAACAAATATATTGTATTCAATTTTGTGTTAAAAGTGTTTAAGTAGTAAAAGAGTCATTGTTTCCATACAAATGAACATAGAAAACTCAAAAAATTGATTTGTTGAATATACTTAATAAGGCTGCGACAAGTGGTTCCACGCAACAATATTAAGCGCTTTGAACCAATAAAACTTTATTTACATATAGATATAACAAATTTAAGAAAGGCTGACAAAACTTTTTGTTGTATATCCAAGCCATTACGATTGAACCAGTTTTTTTAAGTTAACCTTAACTCAAAATGTATCCTGCTCAATGTTTCTTTTAAGTGTCATACATGAATTATGTACAGACTAACAGCAGCAAAACACATTAAGCAAATGAGATGAGAAGCATTTCAATACGGTCATTAGCACAGTTATAGATCATTGAATGGCACACATAAACCTAGCATACCACTCTTCAAAACAATGGCAACCCTAAAACTAAAAAATACAACAAACTTTTTTAAACCTCAAAGATAAATGAACATTAAGGAGAAACAAGTCTTTTTTTACTGAAAAACAATTAAAATAACAATAAACAATAATAAACAATAAATGCAGTCTGACGCAAAGCATGCTGGGAAATGTCAAAAACCCAGTTTATGATTAATAGATGGATAAGACGTAATTAGGTTAAAAAATAGGTGAAACATCTGTAAAAAATCAATACGGAAAATTTCCTCAAATTAATACAGTACATTGTGCCTTATTTCTACTGACTCGTTTTATACAGTATGAATAAAACAATCGTTGGCAACCCTAAAAGGAAATATAACCTTTAAATAATCCGATAATAATAAAAATAAATAAATTATGCAGTGATTGAAATATATAAGAGATTTGCAGGAATCTATAAAGAGTCTATAGACACAATCCGTTTTACAGACATAAACTCAATCTTACAATGTATATAACGTAGCCAAAATAACATGGAGTTTTGGTATATTTGAATGTAGTGGAATTTATTTAATTACACGTCATAAATGAAGTAGCCGACACTTGTCTACTTTAGGATACAGTTTTACGAGAAATGTATTGCCTTGTCAATAAATCTCCGAAAAGGACTTTAAAATGACTAAAGATCAATGAAGTCGAGGAAATGGGAGGAACAACAGAATAAATGTGAAGAGTGTCTTCTATTCTGCTTGAAAGTGTTTTGTTATTCCTTCATTTTTAAAAATAATGAATTAAACACTGTTAAGTAATAACCCATGGTGAATTTAATGAGGTATCTTAAATTATTATGATTATAATATCATAATACAAAATGCTACTTTGTAAACATATCTTCGTGCTGCCCTTTATTTTAAGTTACAGTATTATTAATATACCGAGTATTATTAACAATATGTACTTATATGTACTTAATATAAGTATGGTTTAGGGTTTCTCTTTTTTAGGCTGGTTTACTAATAATGCTAATCTTGCTGTTATTACTATTTTAAGAACATGCATCATGTAGAACTTCGACACCTCAAAACAAAGTGTAACTATTGTTCATCTATTTTGCTCAGGGTTCAAAACGTTCATTAAAAGTTTTTGGTTTAAAAAATGCAAGCTTTCTCAACCCTTTTTGTAGCCTATACTTAAGCCTGCACATACGCATAATTTGTGAAGGAGCCTACGCCGTTGAAATATTATTTTTAGAATCATCTGCATATATGTTTTTCTATTATGTGTACATTAACAGCAGCAGCATACATAACAAGTAGAAATTGTGAGCCGTAATAATTTACAGGAAAGCAGTTTTTTAGTTTTTTCTTAAAATGTCTTATTTGATTTGTATTTTATTTATTACAACACTGTTTCCATTTTACTCGTTATCTAACATTACACATGTTAAAATAGCATGTTGGAATACTGTATTAAAGCTTACACAATACTGTATGAACCATTACATTTGGAATGTATATTATTTACAGGTAATGATAACAACTCATACAAATAAACGACAATGAAAAATATTACGTATACACCAAAAAGCAACATCAGGTTTTAATTCAGATGTATTTAGAATTTGATATAAGATATTGATATCACAAAGAATAAATGTCTATAATCACTGTACAGTTAATGCAGATTTTAACTTATCTCTAGAATAAGGCAATATGTAACGGAGAAGTTTTTGTTCGATATGTGTAATTTGGGGAATGGCGGTTTTATGCATTTTGATGGGGTTAAGATGTTATTTGTCTGGTTACAATTTTTCTGTTGGTGAATTGTGTCAAACAATTAAAGTTCGATTTGTAGTCTTAGTTACAGTGTAGTAAAATATAGTTTCACATCCTTTATATGTTGCAAAATTAGCAAATTATCAGTTTTTCTCATTCCCTTCGGTGTTTTCCTCTGCTTCTACTTTGTCCGTTTCCTGGCCAGTGCCTGCTGGACATTCATTGAGGGTGGATGTTAAATTGCTCTCCTTCTTCCACTTCATTCTTCGGTTCTGAAACCAAATTTTGATTTGACGTTCTGTGAGACAAAGCGCATTCGAAATTTCGATTCGTCTGCGCCTTGTTAAATAACGGTTATAATGGAACTCCTTTTCAAGTTCAAGAGTTTGGTATCGCGAATAGATTTGGCGACCTCGCCGTCTATCAGACCCATAGCCAACTCCTGTGAGAAAAAAATATGTAGACTTTATTATAAATATTACAGTCGTAGAAAAAAGCTCCATAAACGATTAATGTAAAAAAATTACTATACCATGTTTAAATCAAGTTGCTCAATGCAGATATATATATATATATATATATATATATATATATATATTTTCGTTGAAGGCGGATTGGAACATGCTTTTTATCGTCAACCAAAAATATAAAACCCGTCATAAAAAGGACATCCTTTTTACGACGGGTTTTATATTTTACCCTATCATTGTGAATATATTTGGTTGACGATAAAAAGCATGTTCCAATCCGCCTTCAAAGAAAAAGAGCTTTTATTGGATCTTCACTTATGCCACGTATGGTTTATGGAGTGATACAACAAGGGTAAAAATCAAACCCATCTCTAGTCTTTATCCTCACCACTATGCGAATTCATTCGCTGCATCCACGGATATATTTGAACGGCTCCTTTTGTTTCTGGCGATGTAGTCTTGTATTGGTCTAAAGCGTAATCCTGTGTCTGTCCAAGGTTTTGCCTACAAGTAGGTAGCACATCCTTGTCCTGGTAGAATACATGCGATCCGAACTCGTACGGTGCTCGTCCAGACCCGAACATAGCATTTTCTTGATTTGAATAGAACGAATTGGAGTATATCCTGTTCGGGGCCACAGCGGTGCCATAGGACGAGAATTGTCGCACCGAGTCATAGTTGGTCGAGTTAAGGGCAACGTTTGGAATAATTTCCTGACCACCACTTAAATGACATGAGAGCGATGGGTTCGTAAAATAGGAATTCATACCTCCTGCCCCCAAAACCGTATTCCCGTGCTGTCTCCCTCACTCTGAGAAAGCTATCTTTTCCTATCACTTAAACTTTTTCCTTGTCAGCTTTCTTTAATTACAGGTGTTGTATTAATATATAATGTTACGACCTTTCACGGGCCTGCACAACAACAGCTTCGGGAACATAAACACACATGCACATCCCTTTTATTAAGACATTTGATTATTGATTCTCTCTCTCTCTCTCTCTCTCTCTCTCTCTCTCTCTCTCTTCAATTAGTCAATTTCAAGGCACTTTATTCGCATAATTACGAGTTCTCAAAATACTGCCAAAGCATTAAACACATTACGAAAAGACATACAATAAGTACAAACATTAAAGTGAAAATCAAATGAGGTGCTCAGTTGAAGATAAACTAATAAGTACAATATGCAATAAAGTGTATGTAAATAGAACAGAAATATACAAATAAACATAATCCCTTATATATATATATCTATATAGCCCTAAGGCAGTACAGTTTGTTTCTGAGGGTGTGTAGTTTATAGATTAATTTAACCTCAGCTGATGTGTGTCCCTTCTCCGCTTTCTCTGTACGCACGCACGCACGCACACACACACACACACACACACACACACACACACACACGATAGGCTAGCATATATTTATTTTTGCGGAATGGTCTGTTCTGGGCAACTCTCTGCCCGTCCATGCAGCCTTGCAAGAGCGCAGCAATACATGTCCCCCAAAACAAAATCATTCCCTCAGACAAATAGCATGTCTAAATAGCATAAAGAACATTCCTCATAATGCAGACACTGGGTTTAAGTAGCAGTACGGCTGGCAGGGGAAGCATGCAACCTGCAACGATTTGCACGAGTTGGGTTAGCAAGCTGTTAGGTGCCGAATGGGTTAAATTAGTTGTAATCTGTCAGGGGAAGCATACACCCTGCAAAATAGCACTAGAGTTGCATGAGCAATTATTGACGTTACGAATAGGTTAAAGCAGTTAGGCTCGTGGGGAAGCATACGCCCTGGAACAATAGCACCGGAGTTATAGGAGCAGTTGTTAGCAAGACAGAAAAGGTTAGACGAGCAGTAAAGCTGGCAAGGTAAGTATACACTCTACAATAAATAGCACTGGAGTTATAGGATCAAGCTGTTAGCAAACCGAACGAGTTAAACGAGCAGTAAGCTGGCAGTGGAAGCATACACTCTGCAACGAATAGCACTCGAGTTATAGGAGCAAGTTGTTAGCAAACTGAACAGGTTAAAGGAGCAGTAAGCTGGCAGGGGAAGCAAACACTCTGCAACGAATTTCACAAGTTTTACATGAGCCATGGTTAACGAGCTGAATGGGTTGATCTAGCAGTAAAGCTGACAAGGTAAGCATACACCCTGCAACAAATTCCACTGGTGTTACATGAGCAAGTTGTTAACGGTTGAAATAGCAGTAGCTGGCAGGGGAAGTAGTCACCCTGTAACAAATAGCTCCGGAGTTTACATGAGCAAGTTACCAATCCGAACAGGTTAAGCGAGCAGTTAGCTGGCGGAAGAAGCATACATCCTGGAACAAATAGCACCGGAGTTATAGGAGCAAGTCATGAGCAAACCGAAGGGCTTAAACATGCATTAAAGCTGACGGTGGAAGTATACACCCTGCAACGAACAGCACAGGAGTTAAATGAGCAAGTGTTAACGAGCTGAAAGGATTAAACTAGCAGTAGCTGGCAGGGGAAGCTTACACCCTGCAACAATTAGCACCAGGGTTACATGAGCAAGTTGTAAGGGAGCCAAATGGGTGAAACAAGCAGTAAACTGGCAGGGGAATCATACACTCTAGTCCCACATAGTCAGACCTTCATACTGAAAATTCTATTGGTACTATTGGTACCTGGATGATGCACTCATTCGACGAAAATATGTAATGTGGAACTCTGGACACTTCTCGCACTGAAGCTAAACTGTCGCAGTTCGCTTATTTGGCGGAAGGCAGGGTAAGCATCAGAACTGCTCGAGCAAGTTCTCCTGCATAGTGATTATCTTGCTAAGCTTGACTTCAGTCAGCATTAAATTGAAGTAAGTAACATTATTTGTACAATGTACAAATTGATTTAATTGACATGCATTGGCGTGTGAGATTGACATCGTTTACCCTCGTCTGGGAAACCACGCACACTTCGGGTTAATATTCCATTTGGGACTATATTATTTTTCTTAAATGCATACACTATCAGGCCCCCTCAAAGTCCGGACTGGAAGGGAATGGCACAGGTGTACATGTGCACACAGATGCACGCCACACACACAACCCGGTGTAGGGGGCCGATCAAATGGAAGGGGTTTATTTCTGTTATACGCGCCTTTTTCAATTGTTTCAGTTGGCAGAGAACCTTGCGCCTTGCTAATGCATGCCGGGCGTCTCGCATTTTCTCTGGCTTGCTGTGGTTACAGTCTTCTTCGGTAAAGAAATGTTGTTTGCTTTTTTGACGCATCTCGCCTTTCTCTTGCTCTATCTGTGCAGCGACTGCCAGAGAACAGCAGCACATTCAACTGACCAAACAAAACGCAGTTTTCAAAATTCTGTCAGTGTAACAGCCTGACTGGGCATATGAACATGAACGTAGTTTGTCTGTAAACATTTGTGTAGTTTGTTGCACAGACGGACATTGTGCTGAATGATTCACTTAAAGTAACACTGAAGTACTATTTCATAAACCGAAAATATGTAAATGAGAACGGATTTTTCCTTTTGTTGTATAAAAAATAGCACTAACCGTAAATGAAGTACGACTAGATGGTGCGATGAATATGATCATAGCATATGACATGCTGATTTGTTAAAAATAAAACATTTTTTTTACTGGGCAATCAAATTAACATCAATGAAACTGCAATTCGGTCCTTTGAAGGTCAACTTTGAGAAACCCTGCATAGTTTAAATGGCTTATTTGTCATTTTTGAAATTGGGAACAAGGCCCACCAAGAGGACATATGACCGACCAAATCAAGTTTCGATTTGTGCCAATGTAGCCTGTTTGTGTTTTCCGCCAATTCTGCCCAGAGCTGACAATCTGATTGATGTGGGAGTGGGTGTGCATCTTTTAGAGTCCTGGCATTGAGCCATCTAAAGTCGGTGCAAATTCTGAAACTGCCATCTTTTCATCCATAACATCACCAGTGGTGATGCATATTCGCTTTTGGATTTACTTATGCCCCGATCCTCCATCTCTGTCAAGACCTGCCTCAATTTTTGGTAATAAGCTGGTAGAACTCGCCGGTAAGGATGGCGGAATGGTCGTTCATCCATCAGGCGAATGCGACGAGAGAAGCCTTTTGCCTCACCACAATCCAAAGCATGTTTTAAGAAGATGTCGTTATAGCTGATTAACAGCTGAACCAACTCCCTTTTGATAGAGTGACTGATTTAGCACGACTCGAGGTCTATATCTTTCAAACCAACTTCTGCAAGTTCCTTCTTAACATCCTCACCGTTGGCTTTGGAATAACACAGTGCTTGATCACTATATTAACCTGACAGGAGTTCCGGAAAACTATAAAATCTTCGGCAGCCACACAAGGCGATACATCAGCCAACTTGCAATTCCTCTTCAAAGTCACCCGCTGATCAGAGAGATTCACTATCCTCGTACATATCTGTCCCCACATGGGTGTAATCACCCGACCAACCAGAATGTTTCGCGGCATGGATTTTGAAGATGTGGCTTCGACAACCACTGTGCTGCCGGTAGACATAGGGGTGTCTTGCAGCAGTCTGCCCCAATCAAGATGTTCATGTCTAACCAAGGGTGTTAAAATCTTGTGTCAACTTCACAGTCCCAATCTTTAGTATCGACAGCCTTCCATCTTGTCAACCCTGGCATCATATCAAGGAATTGAGAAGTGTCAGGAGACAACAACATGCCACAGCTCTGTATGATCACCTTCCAATACTCGTCATTGCTCTTCATTTGATGCATGATGTGCTTTATGACATTAGATCAGAGAATGAGGTCATCTTTCTGGCATGGGACCACAAGAATAGGAACGATACACTGTACACCGTACACCTCTATATCCACTTCATATACACATTTAGGGTTTAATGACCCCCACAGCCAATCAGGATGACTTGCTCATTTAACTGCTTGACTGTAGTGATAACCTTTACTTCTAGCATCCTAAAAGCCGTTGCATCATATACTGTACAAGCCATGGAGCCAGAGTATAGCATTCCCTTGACTCTGAATGTCTTATTCATGATCACTGGAGCATAGAATAATTCACTAAATAGATAAATTCTTTGTGAATTCTGCAGAACTACCTAAACACCTTCTGATTGTGATGAATGCTCATACCATTGCTCCCAGTCATCATCATCTTTTTGTTCGAGGGTTTGATTTTGTCCACCTGCACATACCCTCTCCATATGCAGGCTTGTTAGTTTAAAGCTGGTTGTTCCTGGTTTGATTGCATATCAGGACCCCTGGCTCCAGATCCTGCTTTACGACGCTCTCTCTTCCAATGCCTGGCTTTGCAGCAATACAAACACAACCCATCTCGCCTGCAATGCATGGTCAGTCGCTTTGCAAACTTTGCAAAGATTCCGGACAGTGATTGCATTGAGCCACCGGTAGTCAATGCATGGACGTAATCCCCCATCTTTTTGACCACAAAAAAGAACCCTGCTCCTGCGGGTGAAGTGGAGGATGTGATGATGCCTGCAGCAAGTGCGTTCTTGATGCAAGTATCCATGGCCAGGGGAGGACAGGGAGAAGATCCGGCCCCTGGGAGGACAGGTGCCAGGAAGCAGGTCAATGGAGCAGTCGTACGGCCTATGGGGTGGTAGCATGGCAGCCCTCTGTTTACTAAACACCAGCTTGAGATCATGGTAGCATTCGGGGACACGGGACAGATCAATGGGCTCGGAAGGCTTGGGAGGGGAACTTGGGGAACTTGGGGAACTTGAGAAAACACAGGTGGCTTGACATGTAGGGCCCCACTGCATAGCCAGGGGTAGCGTAGTTCAAGGGGAAACTCTGAATATGAAATGAGGTGGAAAGTTGTCGTTTTCTGGTGTTGGTCAGGATGCGGTAGAGGCTTGAAACTGGGAAGGGTGGGTGCTGGGATGAAGAATCTCCGGTCTTGCTATCTCTCTCTTAGACGGTGGTCTATGCGTGAGGCTAGTTTGATGATAGTCTTGAGACTATCCGGTGGTTCAAGAGTAGCCAACTCATCCTGGATGGTGCCTGTAAGACCTTTCAGGAAGCACACCGTGAGTGCCTCGTCATTCCAGCCACTGGCCGCTGCTACCGTGCAGAATTGTATGCCATAATCCGTCACGCTGCGCCGACCCTGCCGGAGAGTGAATAGTTGTTTCGTTGTCTCCGGACCACTAACAGCATCCTGAAACACTCGCTTGAACTCTTCGGAGAAGGCTAAGTACGAGGCACAAAAGGGACTTTGGGCCTCCCACACAGCAGTAGCCCAGGCCAGGGCTTTGTCTGACAGCAGGGTGATTATGTAGGCAATCTTGGACTGGTAGGTGGGAAATTAGGAAGGTTGTAGCTCGAAAGAGAGAGAGCATTAGGTGAGGAAGCCCTTGCAAGGATTCGGATCACCTGAGAACCGCTGCGGGGGTTGAAGCCAGGGGATTAACCTCCACAGGTACTTTGATTGGAGGGGCTGGTGCAGGAAAGGTTGCTAGGGGAATCTGAGCACTTATCTCCCTGATGGACGTCAGCATCTCTGACATAAATTGTGAGTGTTTTCCCATTAAGGCTTCTGGAGACTGACTGGCTCTAAATTCTGTCAGGGCCTAGTCTCGAACTTGGGTCGTCAGCGTGGAAAGTGGTTACTTTCCTGACTGAGCCACTGGGAGTTGTTTGAACCCAAAAGGTGAGGCAGATACAACGATGCTTGAGTATAGTTTTAATGGTAAAATGAAAAGATAATCCACCAAGCAAAAAATCAGTCCCAAAAGATAATTTGGGACTGGATTTACCCTAATTTGGATTTACCCTTCCACAGAAGGGTAAATCCACACAAGGTAATTCCAAAATAACAAGAAGATTTCTGAGCTCACCGTAACATAGGAAGGGTTACAACATACAAACTTAAAGCGAGGGACTAGGGGAAAAAACTGGGTATATATATTCGCTCAAACAAAACAAGGCACAGTTGCAAACAATAATCAAATCAAGGGTGAAACACGTCACCCAGGCCACCTCTGGTGGCCAAATGGTGACAACGAGGGCCTATACCAGTTCTGTAGAGTTCCCTATGGGCTGTGTTCAGGACCATCTGCTTTTCAGCGTATGATGTCAATGATCCTAAAAGGCCTTGAAGGTGTACAATGTTACTTGGATGATGTAATTATACATGGTGCGTCTGAAGCCATTCACAATGCAAACCTCAAAGCTGTTTTGCATAGGATCAGTAAAGCTGGCTTGAAACTAAATCCAGACAAATTTAAGTTGAATTTAACTTCTTTAAGCTTTCTCGGATACAGAATCTCATCTACTGGCCTGCACCCTGATGAAATCTAGACCACTGCAATTACAAATGCACCGCACCCTACAGATGCAGCTACACTAAGGTTGTTTTTGGGCCTCACTGCCTGGTATAGCAAGTTTGTTCCTGCCTATGCTACTCTGGTCGAACCTATGAGCGCTTTACTTCGCAAAGACTGTGATTTTCAGTGGACTGTCGCAGCACAAGAAAGCTTTGATCAGGTCAAAATGACTATAGTGAACAGTCCTGCACTTTCCTTATTTAAACCCAATCTCAGCACAATACTTTCCTGTGATGCTTCAGATTATGGTGTTGGTGCTGTCTTGACTCATCTTGATGACCAGGGAATAGAGAGAACTATTGCTTTTGGTTCGCGCTCGTTATCTGATGCAGAACGAAAATACTCCATCATAGAAAAGGAGGGTCTTGCCTGCGTCTGGTCTGCGGAGAAAAAGCGTACATGGCTATGGGGAAGTAAATTCATGTTACGCACAGACCATCAAGCTCTTACTACTCTACTCAGCAGCAAAGGTAATAGCCGTCCTGGGTTACATGTTGCCAGATGGTATGCACGTTTGCTGGAGTTTAATTAGGACGTTGACCTGGCTGCCTGAACAGTGTTGCTGATTGTTTGTCAAGAATGCCACTCTCGTACACTGAGCATAACTATGCTGAAACAATTGAATCAGTTGCTTTGATCTCATTTGCTTCTAGTACAATCTCCAAATGTGATTTCCAGACTGCATGCAAAAACTGCCCAGTGTTGACTAAACTCTCTACATATCAGCAGACAGGATGGCCAAAATACAAGAAGGATGTCAACCTGTATGTACAACCCTACTTTCTAATCCGTCATGAGCTTGCTGTAGTGGAGGGATGCGTAGTCAGAGGTACACATAGTCTGGTGGTCCCTGAGTCACTACAGAAAAAAAGTAGTGACTCGCTGCGGCGATACTGGCTTCAGGGAGGTGATTGGAAGGGTTTCAGTGGGTGTTTTACCGGAAGATCAACTCCGTATAAGTCGGTACAGGAGGCGGCATGGGGTCCGCTTCGGGTGCTAGCATCCTGAACTTCTGCCAAAATCTGCACTCTGATGCCGCTTGATACAGGTGGAGGTTCGATCGCAGGCGCATGTGGAGGCGCGGGCACCCCAGCCGCCGTGGCCAATGAAATCGCGGGACGTACCTCTCGGAGAGCATGGAGGGAATGGCTGCCGCTTGCACATCGTGCAGAGACTTGCTCGCGCTAGCGTCGGTCGCGGAGCTGAAGAAATGAGGACTGGGGACCGAAGCCCGTGACTCTAGTGGAGGCAGCCTCATGCTAGAGATAGATTCCGGGGCCTCGGGCCATGAACCTGGGGCGGGGATAGCGAATCTAATGGCGGCCGCTTGTGCGTCTAGCTGAGCCAGGCTCGTGCTAGCGGCGGCAGCAGAGCCGAAGACTCGTGGTCTGGAACAAAGGGCTTGTATCCCCATCGGAGGCAGCCTCAAGCTAGAGACGATTTGTTGAGCTTGGGCTCTTGAAGGTTGTCGGCCTGCCTTGCCTTGGTGGCCAGCTGCAGTCGAAATGTTGTACTGCACATCGAGCTGGGATGCAGCGGGCTGCTTGAGGTGCTCGGCAGGGATAACCATGGTTTCCATCTGACCCGGAGCACTGCCTAGACTCGCCGAAGGCCTGCTGCGGCGGCTCGAGTGAGGGAGGCCATGCTGAGCTGCGGAGGTAGATTGCCCGTGCCGGGAATGGACGGGACCCTTGCGGAATTCTGGTATTTTGGGGATCGCAGAGGCGTATGACGACGCCGAAAGTTCACACAACCAAGATCTGCTGTGCAGAAGAGAGGTGAGGACTCCTATCTCTTGGATGATGGTAAAATATGGAATGCGTCACGTCTTGCTGGAGTGCCAGAAACGTCATATAATCATTGATGTAGGTTGGAGTTGTCCCCTGATCTTCCGACTGCTGTGTGGTGCTGCACTCACAACAGCTACAGGTGGGATTTGCGAGACCGGAAGTCTTTGTTAGTTACCGAGAGGTAGGCAGCTGTACCCTGGACTGATTGATACTTGAGGAGATAATTTTCGCGTATCTGCTTTGTTTTTGTTTGTAAGTTTGTTTTCATCATATTAGATATATTGGCTTGTACTTGTTTCGAGAGCGTTAAGAGTCGCTCCGGCCGCCCAGCCAACAACTTTGTAGAAAGAGTCTTGGGCGCGCTGACGCTCTGACGTAGATCAAAATCTTATACTGCATTTAAAGGGGCCGCAAAGTAAACAAGCTTGTTGATCTTGTGCAAACTGTCCACAATAAATAGATCGGTGGAAAGAACTTTATTGTAGTTACACGTTTGCTAACAAAATAATATTCTGCAGCAATAACAGTATTGTGAATGCGCTGGCGCTAAAATTAACATGAAATTCCCGCTTATTTACAGAAAATGTATAACGTTAATGCACATCTTCAGCAACTCAGAGATCTTTGTCCCGCATTTTTTTATCATTATTTATGTCCCTGTAAATATATTTAATGTCCCGCGTCGTATATGATTGGGAAAACCCGCCACAGTAATAATCAATCTCTCCTCCCTTTTGCTTGGGAACAAATGTGGTCGGAACCACAGTTTACAGGGCTTTGTTCTCTGGAATCCTCTCAAGCAGTAGACATCTATGTTCCGTTTGGTTGCAGCCGAACCGCGTCATAGCTCAATACCATAAAGTTTATGAGGTGTGATATGTGCAAATTTGGCTACTCGCTAAGCAAACTGACGTGAGTACAAAGTTAACCTGATTTCAACTCTCCTTGATGCCCTCAACGGCCAAGACGCGCATCTCCTCGCCGCCGGCTCACTTTGAAGATGAATGACTTCCGGCCACTTTGACGCTCTCGACGGCGGCGGTCTGAACGCACAGTCAGGGTTCGGTTATTACAATTCAGGAGACTTGGAATATAAAACCCCTTTGATGTGGCTGCACTGCTGCTTTGCTTGGAGCTTTGTTGCTGTGTCCTGCGCTACATCGTCCCTTGAAGGTTTCAATTCAAGTACAACCAACAACTTTATTTTTATTTGAATTAATTTTAGTTATGTGCATTGGTATGCATTTGTAGTTCCCCTTTCTGTCTTTGTGACTGTGGTAGCGTAACCAATAACTTTTTTGCCATCCGAATTCATTCTTGCTTCCAGTGTACATTGGCAGGTGGCTGTAAACTCCCTTGTTCATTCTATACCGACTGCTTTTGATTTCGTTTATTGGTTGTGCTGTTTTGATTAACTTTGTGATTTGAGTTGGTTTTCTTTTGTGTGTGTATGTTTTGTTTCTTTTAGTTAATCTCCGTATTGGTGAGTTGAGAGACGTTGGCTGGGGGTATAAATCCACAGATTCCTCTGCTGGAGATTTTACTGTGTTTCAGAGTGTGTTGTATCGAGCGTGCGGTGACGATTTGGCGACCCCAGCTGGCTATCTCTCTCTCCTTACTGATATGACTTGTGTTTTTGATTAGGCCTTGTACATAATTGTCCTCCTTTCAGATTGTGTTTTTTTAACCTGTATGCTTAAACTATGAGTTCCTGGTATTTTCTGGGTAGCGTAGTCGACTAGTTTAGTTATAAATAATCCTTGTCCAGTATTCTTAATCCACCCTTCACCACAAAGGGAAGAGCTAATTAATCTAAATAAGGCATTCAGTTTCTTTTAAGTATTTCCTTTGGCAGTTGTTGGAATATATGATAAGGTTTGATCCTTTGAACACATGAGACATGACATTCACATGACATTCAATCACATTAGACTAGACTGACTGAGAGTAGAGTACTCTTCTCACTCTTTGATGCAACAAATACATTAGCTATTGTTGGAAGTGTTTCTGGTTCCGTTTGATCTAACTAATACAGCCTAAACCCTCAGAGGATTTATATTATGGAAGTGTAGTGTACCCTTTTTTGGAAATTGCTTTGTTAGTGCAATCTGGTGGAAAAAAAAGTACAAATATGTGCAATGGGATGTGTAACAATTAGGTTCCTGTATATCTCTGAGTAGAGCAGAGTAGAGTAGAGCAGAGTAGAGCAGAGCAGAGTAGAGTACCCTTGTTAGTCAGATCAGGGGTGGCCCTGGGGGTGCGATAAGGGGGCTGAAGCCACAAGTGTGTTCTTAGTAAAGCCTCAAATGTTTTATTACCATGCCGTGTATGAATCATTTAGGGGCCATTTACATTTTTTGTTGTTTGCTCACAAAAGTTTTTTATTTTAAATGTAGACTTGCGGCAGGTGCACTCAAGCAGAGAGCATTGCCGTTGCGCATGCATGTGGTGCGATATGCTGCTTTTTCCAGGTATGGAGCTGCTGAAAATCCATTTATCCTTTGCCAGAACTTTCTCGTCTTCACTGCGAGGTAGGCTCATGGTTGCTTGGCAACGGCAGATGCCACGACAGCCCAAGACCCAAGATGCTTTAAAAGAAGTGGCACGGCTCACATTTTTTCATTCACTTTTGGACACGAAATGTATATTTGAACCCATATGTGGAGGTCTCTGCGCTAAGCGTGAATCTTTTTGTCAACTTTTAGATATTTTTGGTAAAATAAGTACCTTGCTTTACAGGGCATACATAGTCTCACTTTAGATGAGCTCACAAAAATAGTTAACTGACAACTAGTAAATGTTTTATAACAACCTTAATTAATCATGAATTACAGCAGGAATGTGTGTTAAAAAGCATTTATTAGCAAATTAAGTAACTGTTACTACATGTCAGAATAATAAGATGTATAAATGTGCATTCAAAGAGTTTATTAATCATTTACTTACACTTTCTAAATGATCTCATTAACCACAGAAAACTCCTAACTAACTGGTTTGTAAGTTATGTAATCCTTAATTTAGAGATGATGAATTCATCCTTAATAAAGTATGAAAATTTGATTATTAAGCATATTATATACATGCTTATAAATCAAGAACAAAGCATTTATAGCTGTATTTATAAACTGCTTACTAATGTCTATTAATGTGGGGCCAATGCTTCATAAATGATTAATTAACTATGTACTGATGCTTAACTAATGATTCATAGCGTGCAGTTATTATAAAGTGTTACCAAAAACTCTAAATGGTCCAAAAGGCGGCAGCTTGAGTTCTTACACGTACAAAAAGGTATGAGCTTATTAGCCCGGTTCTGTCAACCTTGCACTGGTAACCTATAAAGCATCGCATTAACTTTAAGATCTTGCTTATTACCTATATAGCCCTACATGGTTCAGCTCCACAGTTTTTGAGCGAACTTCTATTGTGTTACAGTCCTTCACGTGCATTACTTGATTTTGAAATTCTAGGTATTACCAACTGACAGGATGCCTTCAGGCAGTTGGTAATACCTAGAATTTCAAATTCAAGTGCAGGTGGTAGATCCTTTTCCTATCTGGCACCTAAACTTTGGAATAGTCCTCCCTGCACTGTCTGGGAGGCAGACACACTCTGTCAGTTTAAATCTAGACTAAAGACGCATCTTTTTAATCTTTCATACACTACTCTTCTGTAATATAAATCCTAAAAGGGTTAAGGCTGCATTATTTTGATCAACCGGAACCAGGAACACTTCCATCAACAACTGATGTACTTGTTGCATCAAAGAGTGCAGAACAATACTCTACTCTCAGCCAGTCTTGGCAAATTGTTCCAAGATTACCGCAGGATGCAGTTCATGCCTAGTGTGGCAGTGTGGAGAATGAGAAGCAGTGACCTGACAAGAGCTGAGATGATAGGGCTGGATAAAGGACGAGCCGACCAGACACGACTTAACTACAAAATTTAAAATGCTATTGGATTGTTAATGACAATCTTAAATTTATAATTTATTTATTTATAAAAAAAAATATTTAGCCTTGTCGTGCAAGCACGGTCAAGCTTGTGCAGAGGCAGCAGTTTTTGCCAGAGGGGAACTGGAATCCCCTGGTTGACCCTGGTTTCTCCTGAGGTTTTTTTTTCTCGATTGGAGTTTTGGGTTCCTCGCAACCGTTTGCATACTGTTTTGCACTATTTGCCTGGCCGGGGGGGCTGCTTTAGAATTCAGAAGTTTTACATAATTTATATTGCATATAGAAATGTATAAACTGTTTAATATTTGACCTGTGTTTCTATTTCCTCTATCTTAAATGTGTTCTTTCACTATGAGTGTGTGCGTGTCCGTCCGTCTGTGTGTGTGTCTATGTCGATGTGCATGTTGTGTGTGTGGAGCGTTTGTACGTGGGTATGTCTGTCTCCTGTGTTTTCACCTTTTTCTTGTTTTTACAGTTATATGAATTTAGTTGTTTTGCTTATAGTCAATATGTCTCATTTACAGCTGCTTTGTAACAATGGAAATTGTTAAACCACGATTTTTTTTTATTCTGTCACATTTCAGTTCTTGCCATGTTACTGGGTATTTGAGTGTTTAGTTTAGTTTTTTTTAAGGTTAAGGAAACATGTTGGTAAAGCAAAAAAGAAGAGGCCCACAAGCAGGTGCTAATTGAAATCCCAATGATGCTTATTCTTCTGCTATTCTTCAAGTTCCAATGTGCTAATAGCTGATAGATAGTTTTTTATTCACCACGGCACAAGTGCAGTTGGTGATGTGACATAAAAGTAATTTAATTTATTGGGCAGCCGAACATGTTTGATTATGATAATTCCCCACTATGCTGCTTCTCATGCTGCTAAGAGGAAAGGAAAGAAAGAGATTGAGGACAGTGACAACATCCTGTGGACAGCAGTCAAAAAGTCACCATTTTTGCAGGACCACAACCTCCAGTTTAGCGAAGATCTGTGCAAGATGGATCTTGACAGGGTAATGTTATTATAGCAAAACTTTGAAAATGCATGAAAATCTGGTCATAAAGCCTAAAGGCTAGTAAGCTTTTATAGAAGGTTTGTCCGGCCTCCCAGAAATAGCTGAGTAAGAGTTTTAGACTTTAAAGTCCCCTGTTTCTACAGATTTTTTTAAACATATTGTTAATATGTTTTCAAATTGTGACTTGTCAGTTGGTTATGCACAGTGCTGAGTGTTGTAGCCGAGTTAAGTTTTCTGTTACAAGTTACTTCATTTGATTGTTTATGTTTATGACATGTCTTTATCCATTGTCTCTGTAAATGCAAGGGTGTGGAGATGTAACATAATAAGAAAATCGTCTTGGTTACGTATGTAACCTCAGTTCCCTGATGGAGGGAACGAGACGTTGTGTCGAGAACGACAGATGGGGTTCGCCCTTGAGAACCAATCAACTCTAACTACTATAGAACTACTACTTTTTTTTGGCGTAGGATGGCGGCGCGTGAACATCGCGAGGCTCAGCGTCTCTCCAGTTTTAGCAATTATATAGTGTTTTTCTTTCTCATCTCGGGCCTGTTCGTTCAGAACAGTTGTGCATTCACATCGTACACCCGGCATGAGCTTTTGTATATATCGGTTTGCGCATTCCCGGAAGTTATATCAGCAACATTCAACTCGTTCCTGAGATCGCCAAAACACCCGATGCTACGCACCCCACACGGCCGGGCGGAAGTGCTCGCCGGCGGCGTCGAGATCATAAAAAAAGGCGGGGAAAGGGCGGAGGGCTAAGAGCTAGGCTAAAGCTGACACCACACCGGCTCTCTTTACCCAGCATTTTCCTTGCTAATGTACGATCATTAGTGAACAAAATGGATGAGATTCGACTTCGCATCATCAACAATAAAAGACTTTTGAACTGCAATGTCATAATCTTCACGGAAACATGGCTACACAGCGGCATACCGGAGAACGCTATTGAATTAGCGGGCTACAACACACACCGGGCGGATAGAACGGCAGAGGAATCCGGTAAGACAAGAGGAGGTTGATTGTGCATTTATGTCAATAAAGCTTGGTGCACGAACTCTGTTATTGTCGGGAGACACTGCTCGGCTAACCTTGAGTTTCTCACGGTTAAATGTATACCATTTTATCTGCCACGGGAATTCACTTCCACCATTATAACGGCAGCTTATATTCCACCGGATGCTGATGCTAAGCTTGCTATGAAAGAACTTCATGCAGCCAACAGTAAACAACAGACTGCTCACCCGGAGGCTGCATTTATTGTTGCGGGAGATTTTAATCACTCTAACTTAAAGACAATGCTCCCTAAATTTTACCAGCATGTTTCCTGCCACACAAGAGGAAACAAAACTTTGGATCATGTCTATACAAACATGGCTGAAGCTTACACCGCGACCCCCCTCCCCCACCTGGGTCAATCTGATCACCTTTCTTTGTTCCTCACCCCCAAGTATTCACCTCTCATTAATCGTGTGAAGCCATCAGTGAAGACCATCAAGGTGTGGCCTGCGGGGGCAGACTTAACACTCCAGGAAAGGTTTCTACACACAGACTGGAGTATGTTTGCTTCTCAGGCCACCAGTGGCTCTCACACGGACATAGACCTACACCTCCTCTGTATTGGACTACATCAATACCACCATTGATAGTGTCACAGCTCAAAAGCAGATCACCATATACCCGAATCAGAAGCCATGGATGAACAAGGTAGTGCGCCTCCTGCTGAAAGCACGCAACACCGCCTTCAGATCAGGTGATGCACAGGCCTATAGTACTTGCAGGGCAAATCTGAAGGGGGGCATCAAAAAGGCCAAGCACTGCTACAAGTTGAAGTTAGAGGAGCATTTTACCAATTCTGACCCTCGACGCATGTGGCAGGGCATCCAGGCCATTAGTGACTACAAACCCAACCACTCTATCCCCATAGCCACAGATGCTGCCTTTCTGAACGAGCTTAATGACTTTTATGCACGCTTTGAGAGGGACAATAAGGAACCCGCCACCAGGCTCACACCTTCTATTGACCACCCAATCATCACACTAAACTCCACAGATGTTTACACTGCACTAAGCCGGATAAACGCACGCAAGGCTGCTGGTCCTGATGGCATCCCTGGTCGCGTACTCGGGGCATGTCCGGAGCAGCTCGCTGGGGTCTTCACGGATATCTTCAACATGTCCCTCGCCCAAGCAGTGGTTCCAGCATGTTTCAAATCCACCTCCATTGTGCCCATTCCAAAACATTCCAGCCCGACATGCCTGAATGACTACCGCCCTGTAGCACTCACACCCATTGTTATGAAGTGCTTTGAGCAGCTGGTCCTGTCACAACTAAAATACTCTTTACCATCCACACTGGACCCATACCAATTTGCCTACCGTAGCAACAGGAGCACAGATGATGCGGTGTCCATGGCGCTGCACTCGGTGCTCACACATCTGGATAATAAGGACACTTTTGCACGCATGCTGTTTGTAGACTTCAGCTCTGCATTCAATACCGTCATCCATTCCAAGCTAATCATCAAACTTGGAAACCTAGGCATTAACAATTCAACCTGCAACTGGATTATGGACTTCCTGACGAACAGGCCTCAGCTTGTTAGGTTAGGCCACATCTGCTCCACCACCATCACCCTCAACACTGGTGTACCACAGGGCTGCGTACTGAGCCCCTTTCTCTACTCCCTTTTCACACTCGACTGCAGACCTGTGAATGGACCTAACTCCTTCATCAAGTTCGCAGACGATACAACAGTGATTGGTCTAATCAGCAACAACGATGAGACTGCTTACAGGGAGGAAGTACGGCACCTGGCCACATAGTGCTCAAACAACAACCTGCTCCTTAACACCTCCAAGACAAAGGAGATCATCGTGGACTTCAGGAAGGCGAAAGGAGGCACACACGACCTCATCCACATTAACGGGACGGCTGTTGAACGTGTTTCCAGTTTTAAGTTCCTGGGGACCCATATTTCGGAGGACCTGTCCTGGACCACCAACACCTCATGCGTGGTCAAGAAGGCTCACCAGCGTCTCTTCTTTCTGAGGACACTGAAGAAGAACCAACTGTCTTCAACTATCCTGGTGAACTTCTATCGCTGCACGATAGAGAGAATCCTGACCAACTGTGTCACAGTCTGGTACGGGAGCTGTTCTGTTGCTGAGCACAGGACACTGCAGCGGGTGGTGAAAACAGCCCAGCGCATCACAGGGACTACACTCTCTTCCATTAAGGACATCCAAAAGAAATGCTGTCTGCGTCGAGCTCGCAGCATTCTCAAGGACTCCTCTCACACCGCTCATAGACTGTTTAATCTCCTGCCTTCTGGCAGGCGCTTCAGGTGCCTCCGGACAAGAACCAGCAGACTAGGAAACAGCTTTTTTCCCAGAATTGTTTCATTATTGAACTCTGCTCCCCACTGATTCCACTACCCCTCATAACTTTAACTGTAATGCTGCTATTACATTGTTTATATTGCACTACAGGGCTGCCATGCATGACTGAACTGTACACACCAGTACTTCATGTGTCTGCTCTATCGGACTGTTTACACACACGTAGCATCATTTGCACTCTATACTGCTCACTTGCACACCAGGAATATTACACTGAATGCTCATTTGCACTAATGGACTACTCTCATAACTGCATTACCTCATCTACTGCACTGTAACTTTCATAACTGCATTACCTCATCTACTGCACTGTAACTTTCATAACTGCATTACCTCATCTACTGCACTGTAACTTTCATAACTGCATTACCTCATCTACTGCACTGTAACTTCAATAACTGCACCAACTTCTCTACTGCACTGTAACTCATCTATTGCATTACTGCATCTATTGCATAACTAACTGCATCTACTCATCTATTGCACTATAACTTCAATAACTGCATTAACTCATCTACTGCACTGTGACCTTAATAATCGCATTAACGCATCTACTGCACTGTAACTTCCATATCTGCATTAACTCATCTACTGCACTGTAACTTCAATAACTGAACTAACTCATCTACTGCACTGTAAATGTATAACTGCATCTACTCATGTATTGCACTATAACTTCAATAACTGCATTAACTCATGTACTGCACTGTACCTTTAATAACCGCATCAACTCATCTACTGCACTGTAACTTTAATAGCTAATGTCTGTAACTAATGCACACTCAAATCACTTGCACTATTGTATAGTCTATATTGTTATCTGTTCATAACCACCTGTACATTAATGTTCACAGTATATAGCCTTCTGTTTATATTGTTCATAGTACATACCGACTGTCATATTTTCATAGGACATGCCCATTGTATAGTATTTTCCTAATATTGTATTCTGTATTTATTCACACTGTATATCCTGCACTTGCTAATTGCACTTCTGGTTAGACCTAAACTACATTTCATTACACTGTACTTGTATATGTGTAATGACAATAAAGTTGAATCTAAAATTGCTCGATGACATGACCAGCAACATGGGCACTATTTTCTCTAATACATTAGAAGCGGTCGCACCTATGAAGTCAAAAAGGATAAATGAAAAGAACATAGCACCATGGTATGATAACACCACTCGCGCCCTAAAAAGAGAAACGCGTAAACTGGAGCGAAAATGGAAACAAACCCAATTAGAGGTCTTTAAAATTGCATGGAAAGAGAGTGCAAGCTGTTACAAAAAGGCAATAAAAGCAGCAAAAGCCGAGCACTTCCGTAACCTCATAGAAAATAACAAAAACAATCCAAGGTTTTTATTTAGTACAATTGCTAAATTAACAAACAAACAGACTCCACCTGACCTGGGTATTCCGCCGCACCTTGGTAGCAATGAATTCATGAAATTTTTTACAGAGAAAATCGAAATAATACGAGACAACATAGCTAAAACCAAACCTCCAAGTTTGTCGGAAGAATTAGTTTCAACCGTCAGACAAAAAGAAAAGCTAGAGTGTTTTTCTCCTATAAATCAGGAAGATTTAATTAAAATTATTGCAACATCCAAACCGACGACATGCTTATTAGACCCCATTCCGACTACTTTATTAAAAGAGTTACTACCTGCTGTAATTGAGCCCATTTGTAACATAATCAACTCGTCTATTAATCTAGGACATGTCCCAGGACCCTTTAAACTGGCTGTAATTAAGCCTCTTATCAAAAAACCAAATTTAGACCCAAATGAACTTGGAAGCTATAGACCGATTTCAAATCTCCCGTACTTGTCTAAAATACTAGAAAAAGTAGTGTCAACTCAACTGTGTACCTTCCTACAAAATAATGACATGCACGAAAAGTTTCAGTCTGGCTTTAGACCGCATCACAGCACTGAAACTGCGCTCGTTAGAATTACAAATGACCTTCTTATTGCTTCAGATAAAGGAAACATCTCACTCTTAGTCCTGCTTGACCTTAGTGCTGCTTTCGATACTGTAGACCATAAAATACTACTAGATCGTTTACACCATTATATCGGTATTCAGGGACAGGCACTGCAATGGTTCAGATCTTACTTAACAGACCGATATCAATACGTCCATTTAAATGGGAAATCGTCAAATCTTACGCAAGTCAATTATGGATTACCACAGGGATCGGTTTTAGGACCCTTGCTTTTCTCCATATACATGCTGCCCCTCGGCAACATTATTAGAAAACATGGAATTAGCTTCCACTGTTATGCAGATGATACTCAGCTATATATCTCATCAAGACCAGATGATTCCTTTAAGCTATCCAAACTGGCAGAGTGCATCGAGGACATAAAACATTGGATGACTAGTAATTTCCTCCTTTTAAACTCTAGCAAAACAGAAATATTACTTATAGCACCAAAATTAAGTAAACCGAATATCTCCGATTACAGCCTGCAAATTGAAAGCTGCACTGTTACTCCAACAAATACAGTTAAAGACCTAGGCGTTATATTAGACGGCAACCTGTCATTTAAAAATCACATCTCAAATATCACAAAAACAGCCTTCTTCCACCTTAGAAATGTTGCCAAATTACGAAATAGTTTATGTGTTGCAGACGCAGAAAAGCTTATTCATGCATTTGTGACCTCACGGCTTGACTATTGTAATGCTCTACTTAGTGGTTGTCCTGTATCATCGATAAACAAACTACAGTTAGTTCAGAATGCAGCTGCCAGAGTTCTTACTAGGTCAAGAAAATACGATCACATAACCCCAGTTTTATCATCGCTTCACTGGCTACCCATTAAGTATCGCATTGATTTTAAAATTATTTTAATTACTTACAAAGCCCTGAACGGTTTAGCACCTACTTACTTAACCGAGCTTTTATCACGTTACAACCCATCACGCTCGCTGAGATCTCAAAACTTAGGACTTTTGACAATACCTAGAATAACAAAATCCACCAAAGGTGGACGAGCTTTCTCATACGTAGCACCTAAACTCTGGAATAGCCTTCCTGATACTATTCGAGGGTCAGACACACTCTCCCAATTTAAATCTAGATTAAAGACACATCTTTTCAGCCAAGCTTTCACTTAATGCATAGTTAATGAACAGCAGCTACGCTAATTATTCTCTTTATTCTCTTTCCGCCTCTGCCTCGGGATGCCCATCCCGAGGTAGGAAGAAGTTCCACCATGTCCAGACGACCGACAGATGCCCATCCCGAGGTAGGAAGAAGTTCCACCATGTCCAGACGACCGACAGATGCCCATCCCCAATTTGAGATTACACCAGATACAGCTGCAGACTGACTGACCATCCCAGCTCCATCTAAGGCAATTCCACCAGCTGCCAAGAGAAATATGACCATCGGACCATCCCAGCTCAGACCACTACATCCCCAACCAAGAGCAAAGACGGACTATTTGTCTTATTAATGCTGAAGTTACAATATTTGGTATTAAATGCTAAACTAAAATCACATGTCACCAGTCTGAGTGCAGCTATGACACGTCAGAGGGGATCTGGCCCTCCCGGTTGAGCCTGGTTTCTCCCGAGGTTTTTTTCTCCATTAATCAATCATTGGAGTTTGGGTTCCTCGCCACAGCAGGGCAGTGTTGGCCTGCTCACCGGGAGACTGCATTCATTCATTTATTTATTTAGAAATTAGATGTTATTTATTAGAATGAACTTACTCGTTGTATAAATACCATGCACTGTGCTGTGTTTTAACTTTTCTGTTTTTCTTGTTTGCCCCTGTAAAGCTGCTTTGAAACAATACACATTGTGAAAAGCGCTATATAAATAAACTTGAATTGAATTGAATTGAATCTAATCTAATCTATTCTATAGAAAAGGCCAATGAAATTTGGCGAATGAAATTTGCATGCCGGGCTCCGCCCCCGGATATCCGGTATAAAATGAAGCCTGCGTGCAGCATTCATTTACTTCTTGTTCTGAACAGCCTGTCCGAACAGCACCCAAATGAGCTGGACCGGGGTGGAGACGCCACTCTCCGCAAGGCGTATACTGACGAGAGAGCACGTCGGCTGTCTGGTTCAGTTTGCCTGGGATGTGTGTGGCCCGCAGGGAGCGGATCACCTGCTAACTCCACAGGAGGGGGCGTTGGGCAAGTTGTGTTAGCTGCCGTGAGTGTACGCCACCCTGGCGATGTACGCTACGGCTGTCGTGCTGTCCCGGAGGACCAACACGTGCTGGCCCTGCACTAGAAGCCAGAGCCTTCTCAGCGCAAGCCGCACAGCCCACAACTCTAGGCAATTGCATGCCAGCGCAGACGGGGGCCCGTCCAGCGCCCCGCTACTGCGTGCCCGTTGCACACTGCACCCCACCCCTGCAGCGAACCGTCCGTCGTCACCACGACGTGCCTCGTAACCTGCCCGAGGGAAACCCCATCACCATCCGCCTGCTGTCGGTGTGCCACGCTGTCCTCGGAACTCGACTCTGTAGCCAGTGTTGAAGCGGTCTCATGTGCATCAACCCGAGGGGTATTACCCCCGCGGAGGATGCCATGTGTCCCTGGAGCCGCCACTTCAACACTGACTGGACGAGTGCTGCAGACAGCTGCGCCGTCATGGTGACAGAGTTTAGTTCCATACCGAGAAAGAGGATTCTCTGCACTGGGGAGAGTTTGCTCCTTGCTCGGTTGACCTGAAATCCCAATTGATCTAGATGCCGGAGCATCAGGTCCCTCTGTGTACACAACAGATCTCGCGAGTGTGCTAAGATAAGCCAGTCGTCGAGATAGTTTAGTACCCGCAGGGACAGACCAAAAGGATGCCCGCCCCTCGAACGCGAACCGTAGGAACGGCCGGTGTCAAGGGGGATAAAGACATGAAAGTAAGCGTCCTTCAGGTCGATTGCCACGAACCAATCCTGACCAGTTTTACACAGCTCTTCATGCACCTCCGGGAAAAACATGGCACCCGGGTTGGGCGCGGTTTGCACCGCGCTCCGACCTCAGGAACCACGACCGTTGGGGGAGGAGCTCGGATAGCCAGAGTCGGATGCCAGTCTCCCTCCGATGCTGCGAGCGACATCTCATTTACGTCACACACCGTTTCCGAGTGTGTACGTGAGAATCCGGACGGTATGCCACCGCCGGTTGGGGAACATTCAGAAGAGCGAATCGGGGTGCGATCGGCCCGTGAGCACTTGGCTGGCGGGTTTACGTTCTCAGAGTTCCCCATATCACTAATGATGCTAACGTGGGTGGTCATCGGGGCCGTAGCCACAGATGTCACAGCCCAGGTAGCAGACGAAATGGTGGCTGGTTCCCGTAGGAAGACAGCCAACCGTGACCGCAACTTCTGAATGACAATCTGCCCGCAGTGCGGGCTTTTTAGAAAAAATCTCTAATACCTCTGGAACCGCCGAGACGCCCAGGGGAAGGTCGCTGCAGGTTGGGACGATCCGCTGCAACACGTCGTAGATCCGGCAATGTAGAAGAAGAAGAATTCATTGAATTCGTTCTGTTCGTAGTCATGAGCAAAGGCTATGAAGAACAAAAGGTCAATGAATGCTGCACGCTGGCTTCATTTTATACCGGATATCAAGGGGCGTAGCCCGGCATGCAAATTTCATTCGCCAAATTTCATTGGCCTTTTCTATAGTACATTTACATTTACATTTAGGCATTTGGCAGACGCTTTTATCCAAAGCGACTTACAGTGCAGGTATTACAGGGACAATCCCCCTGGAGTAAAGTGTCTTGCTCAAGGACATACTGGTGGTGGCTGCTGGGATCGAACCAGCAACCTTTTGATCAGTTCAGTGGTTTAACCCACTAGACCACCATCTCCACGCGTAGTCAGAGTAGTCAGAGTTGGTTGGTTCTCAAGGGCGAACCCCATTATTCGTTCTCGACACAACGTCGAGAGATCGACAGAAAGGGAACTTGTTGTTTAGTTGTTAAAAGGTTTAAAACTTATTTCATATTTATTCCGGAAAGTTATTCTACTATTCAAGATGTACAGTTTTGTAGGTCTCAGTGGTGAAATAATATTTGGTTTTCACACAGTTCAGAGCACTCTGCAGGTGTTTGTATCCTTCAGAATAATTATTCGGGTTCTGTTTCACATTACCTGATGTGAATGTGAATGATAGGTTTCTAAATATTTGAATAAAGCTAAGTAGGAGAATCATTTTAGCCTTAATTGGGAATTGTTGAAATATGAAGTGGGTACATTTTAAAGAGCATATGGTATGGTGAATTAGCAAAAATGAGAAGACCTGAAGAGAATGATCTAATTAATGATGTAATTAATCTCAAAAAACATTTAACTCCTTTTCTGACTAGGATAACACAGATTTGTCCACTTTGTGGACATTATGTCTAGGCAGCAGTGGCTGGAAAACTCTTCATATTTTTTCAGGCTTGAGAATCGAAATTATGCCCTTAATACTAATAATAGATCAAGGAACTTTACCCCAACTTGCTCCATGGGCAGCTGCAGTGATAGCTGCCCACTGCTCTGGCTGTATCTCTATACAGCTCTTCTTTGATTCTTTACAAAACTTTATGATGTTTAATTAACAAAGTTCGGGAGGAGCCGAAGCATATAATCAGCCGGCTGGTCTACAATCAGCAATCACAACGTATACACAATCAGCCCTAGCGAGCTCGCTAATAAATAAGGAAACCATCTTACCTGTTCGATCTCATAAGATTAAGCATCAACTTGAAGTTCGACGCTATGTCCGAGACCCCCGTCATCGACGACGCACCGATATACCGCAACCCTTCAGCGCCGATGAGCGCGTCCCATCTTTCCAGCTCGGGATCGGATCCAGTAGAAGATTCCCCGGCTTCATCACGCGGCCGCCAGCTCCGACGTTCCGCACCTCGCAAGGCTAAAACCAGAGGTGACACTTCATCACCTGCCCCAGAGAGACGTCCGCCGCCTTCACCGGCTTCTTCCTATACCTCTACTCACGAAACGATACCCGCCATCCAGAAATGGACCGTCCAGGGCCTACGGCTGGCTCTATCCAATGCGGACGTCGAGTTCCATAGGCGGATGACCAAGGCGGAGCTTTACTGCCTCTACGTTTCTTCCCTGGCCGACACCGCCCCACCGAAGTCAGCTCCACAAAAGACCACTGACAAGCCGGGCAAGGCTCGTGGTTCCCCCTATTCCCGACCCGGGCAATCCACCAATGCGGCTCGTCGTGGCCGTCCGCCGGCAAGCCGGCACAGCAGGCCCTCCGCGAGCGCAGGTTCCGCCACGGATTTCCAGGACGCCACGAACCGTCCGGTCGAAGGCTTCCAGCAACTCGTCCCTCTAGCTGTAGGCCAGCTCCAACCTCCAGCCAACATCCCGCCAGCAGTAAACAGTGCCGGCCGCATAAGAAACATTGGCTCGACAGCACCCGGAGCTCCGGTGCGTTCTCACCCATTCCCCGCCCCTGGCTCTTGGCCCGCTGCACCCCCATCGACTACTAGCGCGAGGCTGCCTCAGCTAGCGATGCAGGGACCGGTCCTCAGCCAGTTCACCGCCCCCTTAGAAGCCACCGCTAGCGCGAGCATGACTCCGCTAGCCGCTCAGGCGGCTGCAATCCCCTCCATTTTCTCTCTCCCGCAGAGCCGACCAAATTTCACATTGGCTACGGCGACAGCAATGCCAGTGCCGGTTAACGCACCAGCGTTGGAACCGCCTCCAGTTTCCGGGAACATCAGATCGCAGATCTTGACAGGTGCGGACACAGATCTTTATTTACTCCTCTCACCTTTATCACCTCCGTCAACCGAGCGGCAGATCACTTACGGCGATCTGTCGCTCACGCTAAAAAATCAGTCACCCAGCCACACCCGCACGCTTTCTTTCCCCGAATTTACCGTTGCTTTTTCCCGCTACACTGACGTGATCTGCACTGCGTTCCCTCATAGGAGACGCGAGCTGGGCGATTATCTCGCTATCGTGGCAGAGCTCGCTCTCTCCTATGGGGGCGCGCATTTCTACACGTATCACAAACTTTTTTCTGCCAAATGTGCCATTCGTGTGGCTCAGTGGAACCAGTGCCCCTACTGGGGAGCATTGGACACTGAGCTGCATAACAGGGTTTTCCTGGGCGTCCGCAATATTTCATGTGCGGTATGTCACTCAGTAGCGCATACCACAATCGATTGTCCCCTAGTCACCCCCTCTCTTCCCCCACGCTCAGCTTCGCCTCCCAAATCTACCTGCTCTGTTCCGCGCCTGCCAACTCGCCCAGTTCACCAAACCCAGGGGCAACCCACCAATTTGGAGGCTTGCAGGAATTTCAACGTCGGAAGATGCGCCAGGCAACGTTGTCGCTTCCTGCACGTTTGCTCATTTTGTAGCGGAGCACACGCTCGAATCGTGTGCCCGTTGCCTCAAACACAGAATAAAAACCTAAAAAATTACCTTTCGACTCCCGTGAACATTTCTTGTTTGTCTTCCGAATTGTCCTCGCACCCCGACTTTCAGTTCACTGACTATCTTCTGACCGGTCTCTCGAACGGTTTCGACCCAGGCGTCATCAGTCTTCCATCACACAGCTTAATATGCCCCAACCTCCAGTCTGCGCTCGCCGAACCAGAGTCAGTCGATCTCCTCATTAAAAAAGAGATCGACGCTAATTTCATTATTGGCCCCTTCGACGCTCCCCCTTTTACTGCATTTCGCATCAGCCCCATTGGCATAGCAACACGTAAATTCTCTGGAAAAAAGCGCCTCATTTTTGATCTCTCGTCACCACACGGCTCTGCCTTCCCTAACATTAATAGCCTCATTCCGATCGAGGAATTTTCCCTGCACTACCATAACATCGATCAAGCCATCACTTTAATAAAACATGCCGGTCGTGGCGCTTGGCTAGCAAAAGTAGACATCACATCCGCATTTAAAGTTATGCCAATCCACCCAGACTTCTGGCACCTTTTCGGCATTCGATGGCGCAATAAATTTTACTTTTCTGTCCGTCTCACCTTCGGTTGCAGAAGCAGCCCAAACATTTTCGACATGTTGTCAGAGGCAATTTGCTGGATTCTCTCTAACAATTATGCAATTCCGTACCTTATCCACCTACTCGATGATTTTTTAATCATCTCGTCTCCCGACTCGTTCCCGGCGGCACATCTAGCAAAAGTCCAGGAGGTTTTCAAAAATCTCGGCGTTCCCCTCGCCCCAGACAAAACTTCAGGTCCAAGCACGTCCATCGAATTTCTCGGAATTAAATTAGACTCGCTTAAATTCCAGGCTTCTCTGCCGAAAGAGAAAATCGATAGAACGATCTTGATCGCGTCCTCCCTATTAGCAAATCCCCGCTGCTCAAAACGCAAGCTTCTGTCTGTTCTCGGCCATCTAAATTTCGCGATGAGAATAATCCCGCAAGGCCGCCCGTTCGTTTCACACCTCCTCTCACTCGCATCATCCGCACACGCTTTAGAGGACTCGTTATCCATATCCAGCTCCTGCCTCGATGAGCTGAGCTTATGGATAAAATTCCTCAAACAATGGAACGGCTTGTCATTTTTCTACAGTAACATGGCCTCTTCCCCCGTCGATATTCACCTATTCACAGACGCCGCCCCTTCCGTCGGTTTCGGAGGCTTTTACCAAGGCCGTTGGTTCGCGTCCACCTGGCCCCCCCAGGTCCTAGAGATTCCCCAGGCTTTAGCATCTTCAGCTCTTTTTGAGCTATATCCACTGGTCGTCGCAGCATCCCTATGGGGAAAAGAGTGGTCAGCTTCCAGCATAATCGTGCACTGTGACAACGAGGCAACAGTCCATTGTATCAACAAAGGCCGCTCTCACTCCCCCGCCATAATGCCGTTCCTCAGACGCCTCATCTGGATCTCAGCCTGCGACCAGTTCATTCTAACTGCCAAACACATTCCCGGATCAAAAAATCAGACTGCTGACGCCCTTTCTCGCTTTGCCTTCCAGAAATTCAGGCTGCTGGCACCCGAAGCAGACCCTTTGCCAACACCGGTACCTCCCTATTCGGAGCTGATATTCCGGCTAACCACCCCCTAAAAACCCTCCTCGACGCCTCTCTAAACTCCATCATCCAAGCCGTCTCCCTCAGGACCCTCCAATCTTACCTCACTGCATGGAAAAGCTTCAAGTCTTTTCACCTAGCGTTCAACATTCCCTTTCCGGATTTTTCTGTCCTCACCATCACCTCCTTCATCTCCTTCCTAAACTCTTCAAAAAACCTCCAGGCCAGCTCAATTAAAGGCTACATGAGTGGAGTTCAGTTCTTCCACAAACTCATATTCAATTCGCCATCTGAAGCCATAGCCAGCTCCCAAACATCTATGCTTATCAAGGGCATTCAACGCACCCAGCCTGCTCGCCAGGATGCAAGGCAACCTATAACCCTGGATATATTGACCAGATGCATTTCCATCCTCCGTAAAGGATACCACTCCAAACACGTCGATCGCACACTCGACACCATGTTTATCCTAGCATTCTTCGGATTTCTAAGATGTTCAGAAATTTCCACAACATCCATTTTCAACCCCCTAACTCACCCAACGGTATCCAACCTGTCAGTAGTCGATTCAGAGACGATGTCATTCTCCATTAAACAGAGCAAGACGGACCAAACCAGGAGAGGACATTTCATCTATATATTCAATCTCCACTCACCAATTCAACCTTACCAGACCCTCCTAGCCTACCTCCACTTCAGGAAATCCCAGACCAAAACCGCAACGGATCCTCTATTCGTCGACGAGTCTAACCGCCCAGCTACACGCTTCTGGTTCCAAAAGCACCTAAAAGCTGTCCTGCTCCTATCCGGTATCCCCGCAGACCACTTTTCCGGCCACTCCTTCCTCATAGGCGCAGCAACCACAGCAGCCCAAAAAGGCCTCTCGCAGTCTCAAATCCAAGCACTAGGGCGCTGGACATCAGAAGCTTTCAAGAGCTACATCAGGTCAGATCGCTCTATCATCAGGGAAGCCCATCGAACCCTCATTTCCAAAATCATCTAGAGAATCCATACTTCACACACACGAGCTCGAACATCCTCCATGCCAGCCTAAATCTCTCTAACAGGAGATCTCACCACTGCTTCAACCGGCTCAGGGGCCAGTGCCCAAGTCTCAGGCTCTGCAGCAGCAGATTTAACAGCAGGAGCCAACATCGCAGCAGCGACTACCCTGGCAGAGACCAGCACTCCCATTCCAAGCAAAGAAGTCAGCGTCACAACCGCCTCAGCCAAGGCCAGCATTTCCACTTCAGGCATGGAACCAAGTGCTGCAACTAGTAATCATCCGCAGCACTTCTGTCACAAGCGCCAAAGCCAGCGTTGCAGCAGGGATCGGCTCCACAGATGCCCATGGTTCCATGTAAGGCACAGAAACCAGCGTTGCAGAAGGGATTGGCTCCTCAGACGCCTATGCACCTACCACAAGCGCCGAAGCCAGCGTCGCAGCAGCGATCGCCTCCGCAAAGGCCCGTGCTTCCATCTAGGGCGCAGAAGCCAGCATCACCGCAGTGACCGCCTCCACAGAGGCCAGCGCTTCCATCTAATGCGCAGAAGCCAGCGTCGCCGCAGCGATCGCCTCCACAGAGGCCAGCGCTTCCATCTAATGCGCAGAAGCCAGCGTCGCCGCAGCGATCGCCTCCACAGAGGCCAGCGCTTCCATCTAATGCGCAGAAGCCAGCGTCGCCGCAGCGATCGCCTCCCAAAGGCCAGTGCTTCCATCTAATGCGCAGAAGCCAGCGTCGCCGCAGCGATCACCTCCGCAGAGGCCAGCGCTTCCATCTAAGGCGGCGAAGCCAACGTCGCCGCAGCGATCGCCTCCGCAGAGGCCAGAGCTTGCGCTTCGCTTCCTGCCACCTACGACTTTCCACGGAAGCAAGCATTACAGCATGATCACCCCAGCAGGAGCCTCCGTCAGGCGCTCCACTACAGCCGGCTCCCTCCTTCAGTCGCCTCTTTCCAGTATAAGTCTCAACAACAGGGACACACACGAAGCCATGTTCATTCTGGACGGTTCCCGAAAAATCCATATTAGGAACTCTCCCTACGCACTACTACCAGCCACTCGTGGATTCAAACTTCTCATCACTGCAGCAGACACCTTTCACCTTCTCAGTCTCAACCATCCTCGGAGGAACCCCTACCCCTTCTTGTCTCATAACGAACCACATCTCCTAAGGAGCCCTCATCCTCTCGTCTCTACCCGAACGCAGGCCACGCCGCCGCAGCGCTCAGCATCGCTTTGGGGGGTATGCGTACTCCGGCGGCTGTCCCACTTTCTCGCTTTATGGGGGTGTGCTCTGGGCTCAGACTGGTTCCGAGCTCGGCGCACTCACTCGTACCAAGGTAGAGTGTTTCGGGCTCGGATAGATCTGGCGAGCTCGGAGCCCGCTTCCCGGACAACACGCCAAATACGCATTACCTTCATAACCAAGCTCTATCATTATCCCTATCAGCATCACTGTTATCTGTGTAGGTGAACTCGTGAAATGATGTTTAATTAACAAAGTTCGGGAGGAGCCGAAGCATATAATCAGCCGGCTGGTCTACAATCAGCAATCACAACGTATACACAATCAGCCCTAGCGAGCTTGCTAATAAATAAGGAAACCATCTTACCTGTTCGATCTCATAAGATTAAGCATCCCTCCTCCACCCCGGCTCCTCTCCAAAGCTCAATATCCCGCAGGAACCCCGGGGGGTGTGCTCTGGGCTCAGACCGGTTCCGAGCTCGGCGCACTCACTCGTACCAAGGTAGAGTGTTTCGGGCTCGGATAGATCTGGCGAGCTCGGAGCCCGCTTCCCGGACAACACGCCAAATACGCATTACCTTCATAACCAAGCTCTATCATTATCCCTATCAGCATCACTGTTATCTGTGTAGGTGAACTCGTGAAATAAAAATTAGTGAGGCGGATAGATATTTTTGTGATCTGAATAGTTTGATAGAACTTGTCGAATGTCATTGGAGCTATTAACAATCTAAACCTTAACAGATCATTAGGAAAGGATGGACTGGTAGCCCTATTTCTTTTAAATGTTGTATAGAAAGTATAATGGCATGTTTTCTTCATCCTAGACTATCTCAAGATCTTTTTTCTCTCATATCCTAAAGCCCCAAAAAGATGGTCTCTTCGATATTTGACGTCCGATATGCTTGTTCAATAATGATTATAAAATTCTTGGAGTTAGTTCTGGCTAAGCATCTGAGGAATGTGGTCGATTCTGTTATAGATGAATCTCAGTTGGGACTTTTGCCTTGGAGACATATTTCACTAGAACACTTAAGTCAAATACGGGAATTATGTCATGAAAGCAGTCGAGTGGAAAGACCTCAGGTGGGTGCAGCCTGAGCTTCATTCGCTCCTTCAAGTGGACTATATTAGTGAATTATTGAAGGGTATAGTGAATAAGGGTATAGGGGACGGTTTCGGACAGATCGTGTATTATCTATTCAAAAACAAAATATATGACAACTAATCACAAACATTAATGCCATGTTTGAATTTTGTGATGTCATGCTTTCCTGTAGCTCAGTGGTAAGAGGATGGCGCTAGCCAAGGTCATGAGTTTGATCCCACATCACACGTACTCAGATAAAATGTATAGTATAATAAAATGTAAGTCGCTTTGGGTAAATATGTTTGGTAAAAGTCTCATGAATCTGGCAAGCCATGAAGGTGAATACATTTGTTTAATCTGGATAAACTATTGATTGTTGGATGTAGAAAAAGGGATGTCCTAAAGACAAACTAGAAGATTTAAAACATCTTTCTGTGATTTAGAAATACAGGCAAATTGACCTTCTTGTTGCAAAACATTTAAAGTATGACAATACAGAGTTTGATTAGCAATTTATTTATAAAATCAAAACACAAAAATACAAAACACAAGAAAGTATCAACAAAGTAAGGTTGTGACATGGACACGCTATAAATACCACTGGTATCTTAATAGTCTTCAGTTGGACATGTCAAATGCTTGTAATAGTTTCCATAAGAATTGTGCAAAGCGATCTACCACAGGCACAAAGCTAACAGAAACGCTAGATGAAAAGGGTAAAATGAGACAAGCATGGAAATGGTGCCAACGATTAAATCCATATATAAGGAATCCCCCCTCCCCACAACATATAAAAAAATGAAGTAAAAAAAAAAACTAATAAAAAATGCATTTGAATCATAAAACAAATCATATGTGTTGTCCTTAACAATAATCCTTTAAATGGAAATAAAAATTAAAATGTTTCCTATGTTTAAATTCCAAAACAACTCGCAGCTGGTCATATACACAGATCTTATAGCCATCATAATAACTTTCTTCATAAAAAAACACAACACAATTTACAAAGAATGGAAAAACAATGACACTTTGCCATGGATTGCTATATCTATGGGTTTCTACTGACATTAAAGGGGTAATGCAATTCTAGAGAGGATTTTATATGTAAATTCCAGCAATATGTGTTCCCTTGGTTCTCACATGATTTTGTAAATGTTTTTGGAACATGCACACATTTGTGGTCACATAAACAACATGCCTTGCTTTGGTAAACTTGGTAAAGACTTGCCGACTAAACCTATATGTTAGGTTCTGTCCATCAATTCTGCAAATATAATCAAGCTTTGGGGCTGTGTCCACCGAGGCGCATTTACGCGGCTGAAAACGTCAGGAGCTTGCCTGAAAACATCCGCTGAAAATTTTTCAACTCTGGGAGCTCAGTTGAACGTTGGCGCCGATCGTGGGAAAAACGCATAGCACCAGCACAAAGCGCCAAAAGAATTGTCAACTGATGGCTTTTTTTTATAGCGCGGCGTTACCTTTGAAAACAATTGAAAAACACTCCGGTCGCAGGCGTAATCGCCTCTGTGGACACATGGATTTAGACGTGGAAGTATAGAGTCTTGAAAAGTGAACTTCATGTCACTTGAATTAATAATCACATTGCAACATAATAACAATGGTCCTGAATGTCATGTCTACCCTGTCACATATCTGGATCAGTGCAGGCACATTGCTTTATGACAACAACAGATTCATCCAGCATACAATCACTGTAAAACTCAAAAATGTACCAAATGAATTTTTTGAGTTGGAGAGGTCATACATTTATTACAGTGATGCTATAATCTGGCATACTAAATACTATTACCTATTATTACTATAAACCAATCATGCATACCATTGGTTTATGCAAACTATAGACCAATGAAAAATATTAAGTTTGTCGATTGAGTGTTAAACTACGTATGTATGTATTTTATTTTATTCTTCTTTTATAAATATGCAATAAATAAAATAGCATTTCATTTTGACATGAATGTTTGCATATTCAGATGGACAATGTTTTAAAAAATAACTTTTTGTTATACTGTATTGCTGAAAATAGTTTTGGGGAAATCAATCAAAAAAGTACAAGTCTGCATAAAAAATAATGTTACACAGTATGGCTTAATCCCTACAATTCGTCCTGTGCTGCCTCTATATTCCAATTGAAATGTTAGTGGAGCAAACATGAGCTTATGATGATTTTGTTTGTTCTGGTAACACTGTATCATATAACGACGTATGTAAACGTTTATGCATATGCTTAGATGCTCATCTCATATGTATTATCACTATGAGTACCTAATCATGTCTTTCCCATAGCAAATATTTCATTTCAGCTTTTCATCTTGTTTATGCTAGTTTACAACAATTTATAAATAATGTACAGTATAATGTATGTGGAAAAAGTGTATGCTGAGATATCTTTGGTCCTCGATCTGCCCTGAGAGCTATAACCTGGTATAGATTAATGTATGGGCTACATACCTCAGATGAGTTTACACTATTACTTCTAATGCTCTAATGTACCATAAATGTGATAAAAGGCAAACATTTGAATGGACAAAAGGGTTTCCGCCAGAGCATTAATTTAGTCAAACATTTAGGAGTGTTTGGTAAAAAGGCACATCATATAGGACAAAATATGCATAAACAAAATTAATTATATATAACGGCTTTCGTACCACAGAAATTCAACTGACGAGAGTTCAATTTCAAGAGCTATGTAATGTCAGTTCAGAAAAGTTTCAACCATTTACTTTGTTGTTGACTTTTTTAAATTTCTCATTCATTTCCAAATGCGTATGTATAATCCATGTCATCAAATGTTTCCCCTAAAGAACAAGGCCTTGGGGATGCATTCTCAAGTACTTGGTATCTCCAGATATTAGAAGTTCAAACAAAGGGATATAAAAAGGAGCTTCCCGAGATGGTCTCAATATGGCACAGTAGCTAACGTCCATTCTTTTCCATTATTTCTTTCAATCTCCAACCTCCATCTCCACTACAAGGTCAGAGATTTTAGTGCATATTAGAGGAGCACTATTTGTAGTAACAGTGCTAGTATATGTAGTCTATATTTTGTCCATTTTTTGGTCATTTCTATTGCTTTTGTAAAGTAAAGGGATAGTACAATATGTGCAAATTTTAAGTTATTTTGGGATCGATTAATGTATCATTTATTTGAATGACAAAATAAAAATCTATTTGTAATAGCCGATCAGAATTCTGACAGCAATTACAATGTCATCCGGGGATGTGTCTAACCCACATATGCTTTCCTCCTATTGTGAGTCACTGAGCTCTTCCTGTCAAACTCTTTCTGGGTCCACCCATGTCAACCTGCTGCAGACCCAATTCCTCATCCTCACTGCCTCCTGCTCTCTCCCGTCGCTCCTCCGCACACTCATCCTCCTCATCCTCTTCATCCTCCAGAACCGGATCCTCGTCCCTCTCACGTTTGATGGCTTGAATAGCAGGGAGTGGGAGGGGGGCGTCAGTGGCGTTGTCTCCAGAATCAGAGCTCTCCTCAAAGGCCTCTGGGTTCTCCAGCATCTCTCGTATCAGAGGAGGCATAGGGCCTGGGATCTCCATCTTGAGTGTGATGGCTCGCTCAGCCCCTAAAAAAGACACCAAAAAACGTGTACGTTTCGAATGGCAAATTATAGTAACTACTATTTCTTAAAACAGTAGTTGTATTTGCCGTACCCTGTGCAGACTATGTAGCACCTCTATGTGGTGTTTAAATACATTTTAAAAGTAACATTTGAAAGCTTATGGCATCCATGGTTAGTAAGTGTGTGTTCATACCCCTCTTACCTTTAGTGCTGATACCGCGTAGGTCAGTGACCTTCATCAGCATCCGTGGAAACATGTGAGGTTTGTTTGGCCGTCGACGCCGAGCATAGATCTTCAGTGCCTCTAGCAGAGGCTCCTGCAGCTGGTCAATTTTATGAGGTTCCTCCAGATCCATGCGGTCTACACATCCAACCAATCACAGGGTACACATCAGAGACGTGTAAATAAGAAACAAAAACAACAACCAAACTCAGTCAAACTGTTAGAGAGTGATATCTTAGTTATCTAAAACATTCTTGCAGAAATTTTCACAGAGCGTTTTATCAACATTTTATTTCATTGCTAAGCACTTTTAAAGTATAAAAACTGCAATTACCATATTGTTAGACAAACATTTGAAAACAAATGTTACCAAAACATTCTGAGAATGTGTTTTTGTTTGCTGGGAAGATGTAGCATCGACTACTGAAAAGATAGAAAATCCCACAATTACCTCCACAGATGAGGCAGATGGCGCTAAGGAGTCCAGTCTCTGTATCATCCATTTCCAGAGGCAGAAGCTGACCAGCGAAAGCAAACACCAGGTCAGTGAGCGGGCCAAAACCAGCATTATGCATCTGTGTCCGGTTGAGGGTCAGGCCATCCGAGAAGGTCATGGTGTCCTGCTCTGGAGTGTAGCGGGTGCAAATCCGCAGCATCTGCAGTTATGGTTAAGGTAACATTTATTTCTAATATGATGAGACATTAAGACATTCAAGATTTTGTTGGTGAAGTTTTGCATGTATTTACCAATATATCAAGGCAGGCAGACTTCAGCAATGTAATTTGGTCGGCAATGGTAAGGGAGGTAAAACCAGGCAGACGCTTTGCAAACTCCACAATCTTTATAATGCATTTGGTGGAGAGTTCACTAAATTTATCCCATAGTCCGAGATCTAGCTGAACCCTATGATCCGCACTGGAGTTCTGAAACAAAGAAACGTCCATAATGTCTCCAAACATTATCATAAATTAATAACAATCATCATTATAGGCAGGGTGTCTGATTTCTCTTTGCCGTTGTTGATGTTCAAATCACCAAAACAAACACACCCCTACCCCCATCTTTCGCTTTCGTCAGTGTTCGGCTCGGCTAATGTCTGTCCAGTGCACTGTGCACCTAACTGCTGATTGGCTACAAGGTTGTTTTGGTACTTGGCCTCACTCAGTTGTCTAAAGCGTAATTTGGAAATCGGTTACCACGTCTTTAAATGAAAATAAGGAAATGCTTAAAAAACATGACACTGGCTAGAAGTCTAGTTTGTACTTTGCTAGCAAACGAAGGGTTTGCAATTGTGTGTGTTGATGTTCAATAGCAGTTTTCTCATGGTTTTTTAGCTGGCACACAGGAGGAGGCGGCATATGTAAATACAAGCATTTCGGACTCACGGTTGTGTATTTTCCGAGCTGACCAAGCGAGGGGAAAGTTTCCCGGTGTGCTTTGCTGACTTTGTTGACCAGCTCCTCAAGTTCTCCGCTCAGCTCGTAGCTTTCTGGTTGAAACACCTCCTCTTTTATGACCATCTTTTTCTTATTTCTGTCATTCCGCACTGCTGGAAAAACAAACAGCACAGCGTGACATTTACAATTTTTCGGCACCTAATGTCACTGTTAAAAAAATAAGAATTTCCCTTGCAAATGATGGAGAGTTTTATACAGAGATTTGTTTTTTGAATTATGCTGATATTTTTTAAATCATAAATACACTGTAAAAATGAATTGTTGAAACAGCTAGACTAAGTTAGATCATATTGTTGATTTGACTCAGATGTGTTTGGATCACATGAACTTGCGTCCTCAACCCACTCCTGTACTCCCTGTACACACATGATTGTACAGCCACACAGCTCCAACGTCATCGTCAAATCCGCTGACGACACAATTTCAGGAGACAGAGCAGAGAACACACACCCATCGACAAGACACGTGTGAAGCGGGTAAACAGCTTTAAGTTCCTTGGCGTTCACATCACTGAGAATCTCACATGGTCCGCTCACACAGATGCAGTGCTGAAGAAAACACACCCACGCCTCTTCTTCCTGAGATAACAATGCGTTAAAAATGTAAGGTTGTGGGTTTGATCCCAGGAGATGGCAAATACCTATGTATAAATGTATAGGATAACGCAATGTAAGTCACTTTGGATAAAAGGAAATAAATGGAAATGGAAATGGAATGAGCCCCAGCATCCTCAGAATATTCTACACCTGCACTGTGGGGAGCATCCTGACCGGCAGCACCGCTGGCAACCGCAAAGCTCTGCAAAGGGTTGTGCGAACTGGCCACCACATTGTGGGAGGTGAGCTTCCCTCCCTCCAGGATTTCTACACCAGGCGGTGTATATGGAAAGCACTGAGAATCATCAGTGACTCCAGCCACCCGTCCCACAGACTGCTGCCCTCAGGAAAACGTTTCTGCAGCATCCGATCCCCCACTAGCCGACTGAGGGATAGCTTTCAGGCTAATGAGCTATCAGGCTAATGAACAGCCAGAACTAACACACCCCACAGCATACTCCCACTTAAAAGTATGCCATGCACTGCACTTTTATCACCGTTCAAACTGGACTACACTTACACACTGCACTTATACAACAATCTATCTGCTACAACTGAATACCATCCAATAGACATCCATGACATTTGCGAATCCAGTTTACATACAATAATATGCAAAGGTGCAGCAGATTATGTGTACATAATCCAGAATGTGTACATATGGTGTATAATGTGTTTGATAACTGTAAGTATGTCTAATAGTGCAATGTGTGTACTGAGTATATGCACACTGTCATCTGTATAAGTCTGTATATTTGTAAATAGTACTGTGTATATGTAAATTGCTTCTGCAATAAACCTGATATTTTATAACAACAATTCACTCAACACATTATTGTAAAAGATTTAGGAACTGAGCTTAAGTAGATAAAACCTCATAACATTTTTACATTGCATAATGAGGGTAATTTTCAAATAATTTAAAGCTAGGGCATAATTGTTCTTATAAAATCAGTTATTTAGCATGTAGGCCTACTTAAAAACAGTGTTCAAAACACAGCCTTCTTCACAGTGGTAGGCTAAGAATAACGTTTTAGGATTTCATCTGTTGATTTCAATATATGAATGTAATTTGTGTGCAAAGTAATGTGCAAAATTTCAAACACATATAGCAACCTTGACGCTAAAAGTTAAAGATTGCTGCTTAAATAGACAATTTTCACGGAGGGTGATGATCCAGTTCCGCTAATATATGAGCCAGGTAAGGTTTTTCCGCTCTTATAGATCTGAGGCAATTTGTCACCAAGCGATAACGATGTGTTTGCTAAAAACATTCATATTTCAGTGAACCGACAGCACTATGGCTGAGCATTTTTGAGTGCCTCTGTGATCATGTTTCGAGTAAGTACAAAAGTTTACAATAGTTGTACAAAGTCCCTTTATGATGCAGTGTTTGGATAATTTGACTCACATCGTCTAGTTTCTCACCTTCTTTAGACATTCCAACCTCAAAGCACTTCTGCAGCCGGCAGTACTGGCAACGGTTTCGAGTCACCTTGTTGATCTGGCAGTTTTTGTCTCTGTGGCATGTGTACACCATGTTTTTCTGGATACTGCGACGGAAGAAACCCTGAAAAAGAGGGAAAATGGGTTAATTATGTGACGTAAATATTTTGAATCAGATTCAGAAGTAATTAGTTGAAAAAGCTGATGACATAAAAAAACTAAATAATCTCATGTAATTATTATCATTTTATTGTCATTATTGTGATTGTAAACAAAACCATACCTAAAATACATTTAATATTTTGTTGGGCACACCAAAGTGCATGTATTGCAAAATATAATTAAATAAAGCTTGAATGAATACAGCATAGGCCTACTTCTGTAAAATATTTTGTGACAGGTTGGACTTCCTGAACCAAATCAATAGAGGGCACTATTTGGTTGGTAAAAACAAAAATGCACTCAGACATATTCAAATTGTTGCCATGTGTTGTATACAGTAATATAATTACTATATAATTACTATAATCATACGTGTCCTCGGGTATTCTGTATTTATCACAAGTAATTTTTCACAGTGAGATTAAAACAGTTAACATGACAGGACAAACTTTCAGATTTTGTTCATGTTTGTGATTTCATACCTTGCACCCCTCACAGGAGCTGACTCCATAATGATACCCAGAAGATTTATCCTGACACACAAAGCAAGGTTTATAGATACGAGGAGGTGGTGGTGGAGAGGGAGAGCTGGGCACCATCTCCTCTGAGCTTGTGCTCTGGGTCTCCACCGCTGCAAAAACAGAAACAAAGAAAGAAACAAAGACAGAGAAAGACAAATATTTTTTTATTTGATTGATTTGAAACTCTAAAAAACTTTTATCAGTCTACAAGCCAGCAACAACCCACTTCTTTTTTAATAAATTTTAACACGTTTTAGTACATTAAACTTAATTAACAACACATCTCGTGAAACATCTCAAATGAAACCCAAACTATAATTCTAATTCTCTGATTTGTTCTCAGATATATCAGAACAAACTTAAACGTTAATATCTAGTATCTCATTACTAAAGCACTTTATGTAGTATATTGGCGCTATACTTCTCCCAGAGGGTGATGTAACAACAATGACCCATAATACACTGCAAAATCAAAAGCCAATAATTAACAGTTATTGTTATTATCTATCGTGATGCTTCAGTATACTGTTAGGTCTTTAAAATAGTTTAGGTGGTAAGACTCTGACATGAGTTGGTAATGCGAAATTAATTAAAGTATAAAAAGTCCTTTGACCTCCATATCACTTCATTGGCCCTATTTATCAGGGTGACTGAGCTACGGCATGTGCAAAGGAACAATCTGTATTGATTTTTATTCATGTGTGGGATTCACTTAACCATGTAAAACAAAGCAAAACCTTCATGCATAAATAAACACTCTTGGTGTTGAAGTGAAAAAAAACTACTAGTAGATTTAACTACTACTACTACTACTTCAATTTCTGTTTTTCAGCAATTAAGAATAATATTTTGTAACCAAAAATTGGTTTGTTAAGAAGTTTAAAGGAGCAAAATTGATAAGATTTAATTTTATAACAGTCATCTTTAAAATCATGAGATGAAATAGGACATTTGCCTGAAAGATAAACAACATGCAAGTAAGGTGGATTGATAACATTTAGTACTGAACATGTGTGCAAATTTGAGAGTCTTTGTATTAGTTGTCATGAACCCAAATGGTAGTGCAGTTACTCATAAACATCCTGGACACCTGCCATACAGACATTTAACATTACACTGCTTGCCCAATTTTAACACCACCATGTGAAGAACCCCATGTTCCCCCTCCACTGTCACTTCATTCAACCTTCACCTCTAGACACCCTCTCACCCCTCACACTCTTGTTTCCTGGACCCTAAATTCCTCAGGCCTGGATGACTGGCTTTTTACTGGAGGTCTACGCTCATAAGATCGCCTGTAAAGCCAGTCTGTGGTCTGACCAAGGCTTGAGGTCCGCCTGGATAGTATTTTATAGGCACCAAGTCTCCTTGGACAGCTATTCACAGCAGAATCAGCTGTCCCCTCACTCTGGACAGCAAAACAGGGTCTTCAGAAGTCCAGGTTTTATAGCTCACAGAGGTCTTCACCCCCTCTGAATACTGCAGTAACTCAAATGTGGCTCTTATTCTCTCTTTATTCTCCTCTCGCTGTCATATGCTCTCACCCTATGGGCAGAGTTTAACAATTCTGAAATTACTTTAAAAAATAGGAGAAGTATAGAGGGGAACATCTCTTTCAAAACTGAGGAAGGACAAATAGTGTGAGGCAGATGATGAATTTCACTTTGACCTTGGCTTTGACAGTGGCTTCTTAAGATGTTTTAACCAACAATCACACTTAGGTAACAGATCTCAATTGTTGACCTGAATTAATTTCTAATTCCAACATCAAAACAAAGACCATCTTCAGATACTTTGAACTTAAAAAGATAAATAAAATTGGTTAAATAAGCGATGTGATATTTCGCTATGAAAAAACATGGAAATACTTCGTATTTGAAAAAATTAGTTAATGCATTAGTTGAAATCAAATGATGGAATACATATACATGTGTATATACACACACACACACACACACACCTATTAATAATCATTGTTAATGTTAGATATGACTTATTCAGTTGTTATTTGTTAGATCATTGTGCATAAGCAATGATACAACCTTATAACATAATAAGAAAAATAAATGCTGTAATGGTATTGACGAATTTTAGCAAAAACATTACAACCTTATTGAAAAGTGTTTTGCAAAAACCTTTATTTTTAAACCATTAAAATCTGTGTTTTAAATGTTTCAAAGCCTTTTGTTAACAGTAATAGATATATTAAACTGTTCGGACTGTAGTCAGGATACCATATATAATTTGGGCAAAATACATTGCTATTAACCGTTAAAAAAAGCAATTGCAATCATTTATATGAGAATTCAAATACAGTTTTTTATTTCTGCTGCTACTTGGCTGCTACTACAGCAACCTGTACATGGATTGCTAGCCTAGCAAAGGTAATGGGTTTGATTTCAAGATTATGCATGTCCTCAATTTTTTCTAATTTGAATTAAAAAGTAGGTATTTTTGGATTAAAGCAACTGCAAATGTAAAATGTAATCTTCCATGGCTATCAAGAACTTCGGATCTCTGGAATGCCGGTAAACTTTATACGCGATCCTCTTTGAAACACAGTTTTAAGGGTGATGGACGAGTGGGTGGGTGTTTGTCCCAGCTTGCAGGGCTTTCATAATAGAGCACGCAACCTGATCACTGTGTTTATGTAGTAACCCTATTCTGAACTGGCTTTGTGTGTTTATAATGCAGCATTGCTTGAGTGACATAGAGGTGCTGAAACATCAGATCCTTTTGTGCTTCAAGAGTGCAAAACTAGCACCAACAAAGAAATAAGTGACTGACCTAAAGAAGGAGATAGACAGACCGCTATTTCCTTATCTTTTTCATTTCTCATGTTGCTATGTAGAACACTCCCTCCTGGAGAATACCTGAAGCACTTAATGGTTGTTTTTGAAGCAACAGTCCAGAAGAAGCAAATAAATCCTTTTCAGATTATAATCTCGCAGAAAAATGTGTTACGAATTTTTTAAGGTAATGACACTGTTAAAATGTGTGACGTCCAATAACAACTGCATTCACAGCTTTAACATTTAAAGAAAGGGTTTTATTGCAGCCGTTTTTTGTTAAGTCTACATTTCTTTAGTTCAGCGTTGATCTATTTAGACAACAAACCAAGTGAAAGGGAAGGCAGGTTCTATCAGACTTCATTAACATGACAATTGTTGAGTTCTTCATATCGGCTCAGATTTGTTGGTTCGAATATGAAAGAATTAATCAAAAGATCTGTGCCTTTCAGCAACTTCAGCAAGACTGCCAGCATGTTTTCAAAAATTACTATATATTTGATCTTCATAGGCCTGCAATGTTATAGCAATGTTATGACAATAAACCTGACTTTGACATTATGATGTTGACCAGCTTCTTTTGTCACTCTACAGAGGAGCATCATGCATGTTTCAGTTTGAGAAGAAATCTCACAAAGTTACAAACTGCTCTTAAATTGGACAAAGTCTGCAATCAAAAGTCATACTTAGTGGTTTTAAAACTTAAATTGTTTAAGGGAATCTGTTTGCTAAAATGGTTTGAGTTCTATGAATTTCTGCGTTAAGTTTAGCGAATTTAAATCATTTTTGCAGATCACCTTGAAGTCTACAATTTTTTAGTTTTAAAACCAATTAGTATCAAGTATCAAGTACTCATCCTTTATGAAATCAGTAACCAATCCACCATAAAAATATCATCCCAGCAGCATTAATCGTCCAATGTGTGATTTTTGGAGGATCTCTTAACAGAAATGCAATATACGTTAAATAACTGTGTCTTCAGAAGTGTATAAAGACCTTACATAACGAAGCGTTGTGTTTTTATTACCTTAGAATGAGCTATTTTTATCTACATACGATACCTCTTACATGGAATTGGTCATGTTGTTTCTACTGTAGCCCCAAACGATGATCAACATCCGCTGTGTAAGGCACCTTAGGGTTTCAAAAGGAAGAGGGAGGGGTTGCAAATTTGGAACCTCACCATTAGTTGACGCCAAATTTCATACAATGGACCTTTAAACAACACTGCAACAAAGATATTAATATTAATAAGATGTGCCACTGCTTTTACAATAAATGGCGAGGAATGAAATGGTCAATATGATTTTTGCCAGTGATTTTTAAAAATCTGCCTTCCCCCATTCAAGTGGATAGGACTGTGGACTCAGTTGCACCGTTGTCTTAAAAGCTGCCCAGAGGCGTTGCAAACGTGGCCGCCGAGTGGCATGATTTCTGTAAACGGACTTTGGTTTCATACACTGGTTCTTGATTTCTGTGTGAAAAGTGTATTGTTGAGATAACAGTGAATTAATCAATTTTTTTAGAGTCTGAATTTAGTTCATATTTGATTCTTTTGCCAAAATAACACATTTTACAAACACACTGTTTATTGGCCAGAGAAAACTGACATGAAAAGGAAAGACCTAACATTTATATTGAACTGAACTCAATGAAACATTGATATTAACAAAGCTAAACCTAATTGATAGGAACTTTGGTACATTTTTTAAAGAAATTTAGTCAAATAAGTGATTTCAGAAGTCTTTCAGAGAAATGTATTTTCATATTATATTATAAATATAGACGTTCATATTATATTATAAACCAGCAACCTTATATTTTGAAATGTGATAGCAAAGTTATAAGAAAGACACTGGCTTCAAGGGACGCTACTTTTAAAGTAAACATGCAACAATACAAAAGATTTTACTATGTATGAATCTGTAATTGAATATAATGTTTGTAAAAACATTTATACAGGAAAATGCAACAAGCCATGAGACCATTGCTGCCATATCGCAGACATTTGTTGTGTGCCATATACTATATATCTAAACACGTGCATCTAGAATGTTTCTACACTCTCTATAGGCATAATGATTTTTACACTGTACAAACTGTATATTCTATCCCCTGCCCCTTACCGTGAAGATCATAGAAAACTTTTAGCATTTTTAGATTTTCAAAAATATTATTCTAGACGATTTAAATGCTTTTTTGCCTGTCGGGACCTCAATTTTGGTCCCCACGATGACACGAGTTCCCATGAGTTGGTGTGTATTCAGGTTTAGGAATAAGGGATATAAAAACAAGACCACACGCACATGTTGGTGGTTTACAGGGACATTCCATAGATGTAATCATTTTATAGTGCACAAACTGTATACTCTACCCCTTAGCCTAAGAATTATTACAAAGTTTCTGTACTTTTAAATTTTTAGTAGGTTAATTTTTGTTTTGAATTACAAGGACATCGGCATGTCCTCATAATGTAGGGGCCGTGGCCAAACACATGAAAACACCTTGCATTTTGAGGACTGTGCGTCCTTATACTGTAAAAACGCACACACACACACACACGCACTAAATGTAATGGTTTGCAGATGTAGAGCAGAGATGAATTGCCTCATTCATTTCTATGTGTGGTCGTATGTGTGGATGGATTGAACTGTATGACTGAGTCAAAGCTCAGAAGAAGTTGTTTGTAATTCCAACAAGTTCTTAATGTTATTAATTTAAATTTGTACCAAAGACATATTCAGCAGCCAAACAAACAGACTTATGCTTTATTTTATACAAAAATTTACAAAACTTAAGCTATATTTTTGGAAATTGAAGCATGTTTAACAAATTATTTACTGTGTAAACATGTTTTAATACACCAAACTTTATTGGTTGTGGTTGATTTGGGATTTAAATATAATTTACTATAGAACTTTCTTGTTTTTCTTCAATTGTTACAGTTGGATTGCCCTTAGAGCAAGTTTTTACAATTGTCACTTTGTCAATTAATTGTACAGATTCTGTATGTTTTAAGGTTTTGCACCATCTCAAAGATTCATTCTGCGTTATAGAGATGTTTGTGAGTCAATGTTTCAACTTGAACATTTAAAAAATACAGCCCATTTTCTATTGGGGGCAGGGTTAAGGTTAGTAGTTTTCATGGTATGATTAAGTAAACTTGTGTGATATTGGGGTGATGGGTTTAAATTTGAATTAAAATAAACAATTCTGTGCAACAGATTAAACTCCATCTTTGAATGAGGAAAGCACACACAAACACATACTAAAACATACTCATCAAATATGTCATGATCTGTTCTGTGATTCCTCAGTTTATCTTGGACTTGTTTCTTCCATTTTCCTTGAAAGTCCAATATCCAGATTGATTTTGTAGTTATTTTTGTTAATGGTTGCCTTAGGCGTTTCTTGTTATCTTGTTTTACCAGTGTATTTAATCCCTTGTTTGTTGTGTGATGGCTCTGTCTTTGACTGTGGATTTCCTTGTTTCGTTTTGATTTATTTTTGTTTTATCTTATTAAATATTTAACTGCATGTGGATCTGCTTCTTGCCTGGTTACTCTTTGTAACAGAATGACTGACCTTACAAGGATCCATCAGTTCGATTCGTCTATGCCAAGGTAACCAAACTCTCGAGGACCACACTAGTAACTTCTTAGACATTGCCCACCTTGCACACTACTAGATTTTGCTCTTATTAACTTTTACATTTACGTAATAAACAAACCACTTAATACACATCTGACCCGCAATGGTCCTGGAGGGTCATTTAAACAGTTCATGGACTTTGCATTGGCTTGTGTTGGGTCCCCCTTCACAGTGGATGTTGTGGAGAGGCCTGCATGCCCCACATTGAGGAGTCCAGAGGCTGCTCGCAAGATGGCCACCAGCCCAGAGCCTCCAGCTCTCATGGCAGCCTCGCCAGTGGTCCCAAGTCGGTGGTCCCTGAGGTGTCCATTCCTTAGGTTCTGCCCTTGGCGCCTGCTCTGTCGGCTGTGGTTGCTGTCTTGCTTTGCACTGTTCATCTTCACAATAAGCGGTTTTTGAATCTTGAGTCCCTAGCCTCATGTATTGTGGACTTGTTTCTTCCTGTTTCCTGTTTGATTTTGTAGTTATTTTTGTTCATTTATTCTGTGCTAATCGTTGCCCCAGGTATTTCTTGTTATATCGTTTCCCTGTATATTTAAGCTCTTGTTTTATTTGTTGGGTGTCAGTCGTTGTTGCAAATTGTCTCAGATTGTGGATTACCTTGTTTCGTTTTTGTTTTATCTTATTAAATCTTTAGTTGCATGTGGATATGCTTCTTGCCTGGTTACTCTGCCCTTTGTAACAAAATGCTTCCACATTCACATACAGTAAATGCTTGTTGAGTCGATTCTTGTTTTCCCATTTGAAGCTGCATACATACATCAAAATAACAGATTATGACTCATTGCGTGGTGATTCTGTATTAAATCAATTAACGTGACAACACGATGTTGAGTTAAATGTAATGTGTTGTCATTAACTAGACACAGAGATGTGTTCAGTTAAAGAACAATTGTGTTGTTTTTAACACAACAGTTGTAACAAAGGTCACAGTCATTGACTAGACTAAAAGCTCATTTAACCCTCTAACAAGCTGTGCTCCATTCAATCCAGGAACCTGTGTGAAATTACAGTATATATGAAAAATACTTTAATGCTCATTATGTGAGCATGCATGTACAGTAGCTTGACATTAACACTATAGACAGAATAACAGGTAAAGAAAAAAAGAGGACACAATCAATTACCTGGCCAGTTCATGTATAGTGTTAGTTCCTCTGTGAGATCACGAAATTCCACTGATAGCTTTGGCAATTTATAAAATGAATAATAAAAAATAAAAGATTTCTGCTTTCAACAATGTAAAAATAAATGAAGGTTATTGTGTAAGGTAAAATAATAAAATGACAGAATTTTGTAGACTAATTAGATTAAACTAAATTAAATCCTACTAATTTCTGCTATTAATACTACTAATAATACTACTATTTCAAAGAGAGAAACCCCAGACATTTTAGTGTTTTTAAGTCCTGCACTCCATCACCTCAAGGGGACAGATTGAAAGTTATAAAGTGATCAGTGTGCAGGTGATGAGCCAATAAAATGCATTTCAACAATACAAATCCTAACATACAACAAATAGCCCACCTGCTGACAAGTTACAAACCGAAAGCATGCAACCAACTCACAAACGTACTGTACACACACACCCGCATGAGTGTGGGCTTTCCATTTGCCTAGTAAAACAATATGCAACTTTGTCTGTTTAACAAAACAAACAGAAAATGGCACACACATGCACATTAACAAAACAAACCCAGTGACTCACAAAACAGCGAATGACTGAATTAATAACACGATAAGGTCTGACTAAATAAAAACTTAATAAGAACTAGTGTCCCAACCCACTGTACACATGAAACAACAAATGTCTCGCTTGGCTGAAGGTAAACTGGAAAAACAGGAGCTGGTTTTCTTAGACGCAGGTTGTTAAACTTGGATTGGTCCTTTCATTCAATGGTATGCGTACAAAGCTTCCTTTCTTCTTTATAGCACCTCATAAACTGACCCTTTTTATTTTGCCTTTTCAGGATGAAGCTGAGTCAACATTTGGTCACCCCCAAGCCTCCTTGAACCTCAGTGTCCCTCACCCAACTGAGGGACCAAAAACGCACACAAAGGATCAGCTGCTTGTGAAGTCTTCTGATCCTGACAAGAGCCCAACCAAGAAGTCCATCTCAACTAAACTTGGCTATCCTGCCATATGTATAGAAATTTATACAAATTAGGCTACATGCGCACATCAGTGGAAATATAGAAATGGTGTATGATAAAGTAATAGGTGTTGAGTCATTTGTCAAAGTAATAATACATTTGGGGCAGTTTCCAGGACAGGGATTGGATTAAGCCAAGACCAGGGTTTCGTTAAGTTAGGACATTTAGGTAGTTTTTACAAAAATGCTTGACAAAAAACATTACTTTTGTGAATTTCAAGACTTTTGTATTTCATGATGTGTCAGTGCAAGTTGTTTTCAGTTAAGACAGCTAAAACATTTATTTTAGTCTAGGACTAGTCTTAAGCCCTGTATGAGAAACCACCCATTTTTTTTAAAACATCATAAACTTGGGGGAAGGTCTGCAAAACTTACACTCTTAAAAAGGATGTGTAAAATAGTAACACCATGTTTGTGCTATGCTATTTAAAAGTAACAAAGACTGTACACATTGTGATAACACAGAGATGTTGTTGTTGTTTTTCAACTTAGTAACAACCAATGCTGGAAGCACTAGCTAAAGCCGACAAGTTCAAGTTTAGATGGTGAGGTATGACTTCGGGTCTTCAGCTGTTGCCTCTGTGGCTGCTTTACAATAGGTTAGAGGAGAGAACAGACCATCGTAAATGATGCATTGTGGGCTAGGCTAATGTTATTTACAATGTTCTTTCATGCAGCCCAGTCTAGCTATAAAGTGCTATTACGACGCAAGGGCAAATTCCAGCAGGGGCATGTGAAATCTACTCAGGCCCTCACAGAGTAACACACACAGATACATTTGGATGAGCTTTCTCCTGTCATTCATGTTTCTAAATTCAGCTCTTTCTCCCACATTATGAATACTCCATTGGGCTTTCACCGTCTAGGTTATCTTTCTCTTTTTCCTCCTGTATTTCTTTGTTGTAACTGTGGTTGATCTTAAATGCCACCTCAAATTCTCAGACTGAATAAAATGTCCAGAATTTAAATAGCACGTGAATGGTATGAAATTAATATGGTATGAACATGGTTACAAAGACCACCAGATTAAAGTTGAAATGAAGGGGCCTTGACATTTTGACATTTTATCCAAATCTGTGATGGGCTCCAGCATGGTTAGAACAAATGTTCCTATAGGCAGGGTATTGTATATTTTGCATGTATTAGGTGTTTTCAAATAACATCACTATCCTATAACAGCTAGCAGCTGTAGGTCATTAATGGAAAACCAGTATAATGAATAATTGCATAACTTATATGACATGGTTGATCTGTTCTTGATAATCATTATCTTAAATAAGTGGTTAGCATCTTATGAATCAGCTATGCAAATAATTCAGATCTCATTAGGCGACCACTGAGATGAGGCAGTTAATAAATATTCTTATAAATTGTTATTCCCTAATTCTCTTTACATGTATTACTTCGTTATTCATCTCATATCACTGTGTTTCCATTGTGTTTCTAATTGAATCATTAAAGAAATGTTTTATTTCTTTTTTTAAACATTTGTCTAATCTGGCTGCCAGTATCTGTACATATGCATATGCAGGTGAGCAAACTACTACTAATTAAGTAAGGGAAGATATTACAAGCCAGATAGTATTTTCATGATGCTTACAATGATTCAAACACTAATGTCTAATATTTATGAATCCAGACTAAAATGTTGACCTGCACCTTTTGTAACATCATTATAACTATTAACACCATGTATTATCATCTATCATAAGTTCAGTAATTCATAATTGTGTCCATTGACAAGAACTGATCTAGATTCAGATTGCATCAATGATAGTTGAAGAGATATTCGTACACATCAGACTTACACTGCAGGCAAGTGCTGTTGCTCCACAAGAAGCCAGGAAAGAAAGAGCTTGCTTTCCTGAGCATACAGGAACTCTGAGCCGACATGTCAAACATGGGTCCAGCCCCGACAGCGAGAGCCTCCACACAGTCAAACATGATGTCCAGCTTCACCAAGACCTGCAAAGCTTTTCCCAGATGTTCTGCGCCCTGCTTTCAGCTGCCTGTCAAGCCCAGATACAGTCCAAGAGCCCAACAACAACAGATTTCCAGAGAGTCTCTTATTATTGCAATTAATAACAGAAGGATCTTGGTTAGGGATTTGAGGCTTCAGGTTTCAGGTGTAGCTGTCACAGTGGCCAGTTCCTTTTCTCTTGGTGACTTTTCTGTAGCTTGTCTTCTCTGCAAAATGGTCACCATCTAGCTCTATGATGACCACCACCAGACTACTCTCCACTGTTAGAATTTCTTGATTATGTCGACTTCTTTAAAGCTAAACGGATAGTCAAAACACATGGAGTGAGTTAACACACTGTGGTTTAGCAATCTGAGCTGGATTCTCTCCCAGGGAGTCACCACAACTAGTTCAGCTCACAGCTGAAGGAGAGGGGAAGAATTACAGCGTGAGGGAGGGGCAGGAGAGAGAGGCAGAGGGCGGGACCTCGTGTGATTGGCTGAAAGACAAAAACTTTCTCTTGATGCCATTTTCTATAAGACATCCGATCATCCGAAAGATTTGATGGCTTCGTTTCAATTTTCTCCTCTTGATTTTGATGCATTATAAATCTGCATTATGATTGTAAATAGTATAAAAAAATTATGTTCTAAAACATCATTGTTATTATCCATGTTACCAAAAATAAAATGTTAAACACATGATTTGCATCATTTGACATGGTGTCATTAAAGCAAATGATAGATATGATAAAAATAAAAATAGCAATTAGGCATACTTCTCAATCATTTTATTAGTATTTAAATATTCTGTGCAAAATTCCGTGAAGCATTTTATTAAGTATTAGGATTTAAGCCATAAGCTTCCTAAAGCTTCTAATGGCAGTCACATAATGCTATATTGACTTTTTTAAGCCCAGTTTAGAAATCAGTTCACAAAACAATGATCATGATGACAATTATGAACTATGAAGAGGATGTTTCTAGAGTTGGACACTGCAGCTATGAGGATAGGTGTCTTTACAAAGGGCATGATCACAGTTATGTGTGAAAAACAAAAAAATCACCTAAACAGAGCTTCAAGAACAAATGTTCAATAAAACGTACCAAACCCGATTCAAATCAGCAAATCCAATCACTCAGGAATAGGCAAGTTTAAAGAACAAAACAAATCGGCATCAGGATTAAAAAAAAGCATATTTAAGCCAGTACAAAATGTGGCACTGATTAACAGAAGATTACCAAAACATTGTGCAATGAAGCTGGTCTGCAGAGATGTGCATTGGACAGTTATCACTGGAGGGAATGTATGCCCATTGTCAGTATAAAAGAAATGCTTAATTGTAACAAAAATGTAGCAATAACTCAGCACAGATTAATTTGAACCATGTAGTATGTTGTGTACTTATTTTACCCATTCACATGTTGAAATCAACCCATAATTTTTAAAGTGAAGGTACGATAATATTAATACACCTTACAATAATCAAAAATTATTGTAAGGCACAATAAATAAAGAATCAGCACAATGAAATTTATCATATTTAAGTAATGTCAAATTGCTTTTAGTTTGCAGTTACTGTTGCATTTGAGAAATACAGAATCTGTTTTCTTAGTGTGAGTGAATTATGTAAAGAGTTGTTGCCTGTGCAGTGCCTGATCTTTATATTTACATACATTTATTTACCAAGTACAAACTAATATGAAAAGCTACTTTAAATTAAATGTGCTTTAAGGCTTGTAAATTGTGACAGTGTCAGCACATCACTACCTATCCCACGAAGCGGTGCAGAGTGGTTAAAGTATACGTTAAAAACTACAGGACACACCTCTCTAGTATGTCCAGCAATCACATCCTTTCCTTATACAGCATATCATTTTTTTCCTTCTCTTTTGTCAATACTGGGAATCGAACAGATGTATTTTTGGTTTGAATGCAAAAGTTTTTGGATTCTCAACTCAACTCAACTCAACTTTATTTATATAGCGCTTTTTACAATTTTCATTGTTACAAAGCAGCTGTACATGAGACACATTGAATGTATTGAACACAGTATGAATTCTAAAGCACCCCCCTGGCCAGGCAGATAGTGCAAAACAATATGCAAACGGTGGTGAGGAACCCAAAACTACATGCACAGTAAAGCACATATGTGAATTTTTTTTATGATAAAATTAGTCCGTCACCTCTCATTTTAAACAGTTTACCTGTTCTAATTCTTACTGGTCTATCCAAACTACTACATTTTCACTCAGCTTGTCCAAATCTGTAAAATTGCCAGAAACTGAAGAAGTCATTAATGATGTCAGAAATAAGGTTTTAACATATTAAATGATATGACATGCGAGTCTACATAACTGACTCATAAGTCCAGTTATAATTACATTTCTAAAGGAGGGCAAGAGAAACCATATGGCATTACAATAAATATACTCAAAGCCACAATCTATATAAACCACCATTCCTCCTTCCCTGCATTTTCCTTTTCCTCCCCTCATTCAAGAGGAATGAACTCTATTAGCCATCCCCAGTGGGGCGCTAACTTCCCCCCAAAACTTCTCCTGCTGCCCCATCTCTCTCTCTCTCTCTCTCTCTTTCATTTTCAACTGGCTCACTGTGTTTTGTATGTTTTTGCATCTCATATATTTTTTAGTTTGCATATTCTATATTTGTTTGTTTTACCAGTCATTTTTACAGAAACTTTTGTTTGCTAAAAGATTTTGTTACTGAATGTTTTACAACAAAATAGACTAGCAAAATTTGGCAAACCCACCACAACTTTGTAACATTACCACAATGCTGTGCTCTTGGAGCTACAGGAACCTTTTTTTCCATTGATCCTTAATGGTAATCTGAGATGGGTTTAAATATTGTGTGTTAACAAAGTTTAAGCGAAATATTCTTTTTTGCACGACCACTTTAATGCAGATCACAATGCAATTCAAACTTATGCAGCTTTGTACATTTACATTTACATTTATGCATTTGGCAGAAGCTTTTATCCAAAGCGACTTACATTGCTTTTTCCTATACATTTTACATAGGTATTTGCAATCCCCTGGGATCGAACCCACATTCATCCTTTTTGTTTTGTTTCATCCTTTGTAAAACATTCATCCTTTTTGTTTCGTCGACATCTGTTAATCCGCACATACGTTACCCCCTGTTTCACCCCATACCTTCAGCTCTCTCTGTCTCAACATTTTCACCTGTCTTTCAACACATCCCCCGTCTCTCGCACGCTCGCCTGCTCTTTCTCCGTCTTTCACACACACACAGTCACACACAGCAGGGAGGCGGGCTGCACAATCTCAGCCAGTTTTATTCTCTCCACACCTTGAGGCAATTATAGGCCCTCCACTCACACGCGCAAGCCAAGGGCCGAGAAGGCAGAAAGCAGACAGGAAAAGGTGCCCCAGACTGACTATATAAGAGGGTCTTTCTCTTTTTAGAGCCCTGCTGCTTTTCATCTATCTGTCAATCATTATGTCTATCCGTGCCTCTTCTTTTGTATGTCTGCCAATCTTAGCATCTCTCTTTTTCTCAATTGGTGTCAGCAGCTCGTCTGCAGGGTTCACACAGGTTTTTTTATCCTCCAGCGCTGGCGTCATGAGCTGCACAGATGAACTGAACAAAACTCACTCTGTTTAACTACTCTTCCAGCATGGATCTTAAACCGAGCTCTCATATTTTTGTGGTTGGATTTCTGATTGCATGTGTGCTGGATTTGCTTGTTTTGGAATGTGCAGTTCTGTGGGGGTCTGTGGTGTATGTGTGCGTAGATGCTGGTCATGAATTGTAATCTGAGCCTCAAGGGGGAAAACAGGCTTTCCTTCATTAAAGGTTAGCACTGATACATACACACATATACATACAAATGCAAAAAAATATTTTAAATTGACAATCAATATCCAATGAAAAGTGTAATCATTTCCACATGTAATGTTTTTTTAAACGTTCAGTAGTTGGAACAAAACGATGTGAGAATCTGCTTATTTGTGTTTCATGAAAGAAATCCTGTCATAATAGACTGATAACAGTCTCTCTTTTGTCCTGTAGTAGTTGCAATTTTCCGGCTATTCCTGAAACCGAAGAAACAGAAAATTTTAAGTGCAGAAAATTTGGCGAATGCTACTGGCATGAAATCAGCTGACTGGCTCCTGTTTTAATGGTAATATATTATGCCAATAGTTTTCCCGCTGCTATTTACATGTGAAAACTAGCCAATATGGCCAGCTTTCTTGCATCCTCTCTTGTGCAAATACTCTCAGTTACGTTGCCCCCTTCACACGCACACAAACACACACTGGTTTCCATTCTTTGGGGGACTTCATTTTCGTAATTACTTTTATACTGTACAAGATGCATTCTCTTTCCCTATACCCCTAAACTAAACCGTCACACAAACCTTTTGCATTATTTAAATTCTAAATAAACATGTGTTTTAAGCTGTTTTTCTCATACTGTAGGTTTTACCAGGGCACGAACATACACACACACACACAAACACACACCGCAAGTGGTTTAAAGAGCTTGCCAAACCCCAGAAATTCCACTCCAATTCCATATAAATAAATAAAGAGGCACAATGTGGAGTTTGTGCCTTCACAGTCTCAGTCCTGCTGTAACCTCTGTGTTTGGCATCTCTGTCTCTCTTCAAATAAGTTAAAAAGTGTTGTGTTTTTTAAATGTCACCTTAATGGCACAATCTGCACTTGTGAAGCTAGAATCTATACTGGATTCCCAACCAAATTTACACACGCTTGCTTGTACAGTTATAGCCTGTATTATTTTTGTGACATTTTATGATACTTTAAATTCGACTTATAAACAACAGTGAAGTTTTGGTTTCCTGGCAATGTTGTCTTTGACTTGCTCACTTCTGCTGACATTGAGCTAGGGTTTTACATTTGTAAAATACATATATGTATTTAATTTGCATATGGTATTATTGCAATTTTTCAGGTATATTGTTACATTTCAGTTTTATTTTTTTGTTTTCAGTACTGATCATAACTAAATGAATCGTACTGATTACTGATAGCATACTATGGAAATAATAATATTGTGAAAAAAACAGCCACAGTTTCACACTGCAACCTATTACAGCAGGTGGGGGTAAAGCACATGTTTAACATATTCTGCTTTAAGAACCACAAAGGTTACAGTCTTTCTCTCTCTCACTCTCTCTCTCTCTCTATCTCTCTCTTAATTGGCCAAAAAAGTCTAATAGTGTAATTTGACTGATAAATTATAATCCTAATTGTCCGAATATCTTGTAGTCTCAAAGTTATATATTTTATGTTACATTTTATTTTCATGAAGTTCTAATAGTTTTTGTGGCAGTTATTTGACCAAAGACAGGTATATTTGATTCAGGTAAAAATATGATGTATTTCTCATCAACTTCTGTCAATTTCTATGTAGACAGTTGTCTTATAGACAATTAGTTAAAACTTTTTTCTTGTATTCTCTTTTCTTTTCTCCAAAAGTGCATCTCTCAAAATGTGTATACTCTAAAATGTGCTGGGTTGGTTTGACCCATGCTGGGTAACTGTTGGACAAAACACACTCCTAGGTTAAATTGCCCAATGCTCGTTATTTTTAACCCAATTGCTGGGTTGTGTTTACCCAACCATGACTGCAAACAACCCAGCAGGTGGGTCGAAATCATACGGCATTGGGTCATTTTTAACCAAGTACTGTGTTCTTTCCAATATTTACCCAGGATGGGTCAGAAACAACCCAGCACTTTTAAGAGTGTAAAGTGCTTTAGAAATAAAATTAAATCGAATGAAGTGTATTCACACTTCCGAACTTTAGTCTGTAGTATAATAATTTACCTACAACCTTCACCTTTCCCAGAATGTCTAGTATAAAACCAGACAGGGTGTAAAATCCAAGATGTGTATTCATTATTTTCATCAGGTCAAAAACATACAGATCATTGCCCTCAATTCCAATGGTGACACATCAATAACATACTCAGTGTATAATGTTGAGGGCAGGTGAAGGCACAGCACATTCAGTAAAGCACTGATTGTATTATCTACAACAACCATTAAACCACCGTCTTTTGACAGTTTTTTTGGCATATTCTTTCTATTGAAATGCTCTTGCTGGAGCTTTATTCACTCTTTCAACCCTTCTTAATTATAAATGGACGTTTGAGATGGTTTTTAATTTGCCTGTGTGTGTCAGCAGGATTACTTTAGAAGATGGTGACTGACATGTGGTCTGTTTCATACAGTGCATGTGCATGTCTAAACAAAGCCAACCACATAAAAAAACAAGCCCTGAATCACATCAGCACACAGAAATGCCCCAAACCCAAATCACAGTTTACTGACAGAATGTGAACATTTTAAGCTCTTATTAATACCAACCAACTTAGTTATTATTGTATTTAGCATACAATGAGATGTAAGTGGTGTTTTATTATTCAAAGCATCTTACAGGTGCAAAATAATCATTTATTATGGATTGATTATTAAAAAATCCTAATTATCCTGACAACGACTTGTGTAATACTCTTCTTCACCGATTTAAAAATGTTAAAGCTTTAACCAATTTTAAAGGTTTAAAATGTAAGGAAATCGATTCTTGGATATTAAAGACAAAACCCATGTCTTGCATTATTAATGATGTGTGGGCATACGTCGTTTATATAAAGTATGAGTGCAGAAAAACAGTTGTTAACATATGATGTTACTGGGACAATGCGAGGCTTTAATGAAAGGTACTTACAAAGTGCTGCCATCTCTTTGGGTAGGTCTGCCCCAAATCGTCCAAATAGACTGCCATTCGCCAGAAGATCAAAGGGGGAGTTGTTTCTCATCGAATTAAAGGCAAAAGGGTAAAACCCTGTCATGTGACTCAAAGGCCTCTCCCTATTGGTTGCCATTTTGACAATGATGTTCTCCCAGTGTGGAATAAAGGTCCTGTTGGGTTTTGTCAAGGCGTGTCTTGTACCTCCTCTCTAAATGTAAGCGTCTCTTGAATGCTTTTTAATCAAAAATATTGTCTTGATGTAAGTCAAAAAGGAGCTACAAATGACAGTCATACATCCATTGTAAACATTAGTTGTGCTTGTTTCAGCATAGATGTAAAAAGAAGATGAACTGGAAAAGTTATCCAAAACTGATGTGCTACTACTACGAAAAGCAACAGATGCCTGCAAAAGAAAACACAAGAGAAAGATAAAGATACACAATAAATAGGCTATTCCTGTAACTTGCATAAGCAATAAACGTACCTTAAAAAGGCCAACATTTTTCGATTTTAGACTATAAACTGTGAACTTTAGATTGAGTTTGCAAAGAAAAAATATATATATTTTTTGCTGTTCAGACTGCAAACAAATAAACAGAGCAAAAACAGTTACTGTTGCATGTCTAAACAAAAATGTTTCTTTTGTAATTTAAATGATATAAAAAGACATTACATGACATTTAGCAGAATAGGGACAAACCCAAACTTGATCATATCCAAACAGACATGAAGTCATTTGGATTAAGACAGAAATGCTGTGAAAGACAACGAGAGCCAATAAACAAATGAAATGAATGAGAGAAATAGAGCCTCTTGTTTGGGCATTCATTTGAACGGCCTCCAAGCCATGAAGTGATTCCAGGCGATGCCATATGATTTAAATCAGAAGCGCTACTCAATAAAGCTGTCTCTGTTCTACTGCCACATGCCCAGGGTGGAGGGCATTCAGCAAACCCCTCCTTCTGCCTTCATCAGGACTTGATGGAAAGTTCCAGAACACAAATTTCCAGACTTTCAGGATTTAGTGTAATGCATTTTGCTTCTTAACTGATGTACATGACTGTAATACTCTATATTTATATGACACTGACTTCCAAACATCTTGATGTCTTCTCCGTTGAATATTTCTGTGTTCATTTATTCATGAACTGGTTACCAGTTACTTTTAGAATCAACTTCAAAGTATTATTAATTGTCTATAAATCACTCAATGGTCTAGGACCTAAATACATTTCAGATATGCTTATTGAATATAAACCAAACAGACTTCTCAGATCATTAGGATCAAGTCAGATAACAAGGGTTCACTCAAACAAGGCGAGTCAGCGTTTAGCCATTACGCCACCCGTAGCTGGAATGTGCTTCCAGAAGACATCAGACATTCATCAACAGTAGCTACTTTTAAATCAAGATTAAAAACACACTTGTTTAGCTGTGCATTCACAACCTGAGCACTGTGCTGTTTACATCAACTGCACTTCTATTTCTAATTTATTTTTCTTTTGCACTCACATTTTGAATCAATTTTATTGCTTTTTTATTGTTTCTTAAAATCTAAAGTCAATCATTTTATCTAAAGCACTTTGAATTGCCCTTGTGTATGAAATGATCTATATAAATAAACTTGCCTTGCCTTGCCTAGTTATGTAGTCACCCTAACAAAAGTAGTGAATTTATAGTGTAAATAATTGTAACAATAATGTTCCTCTAAAGGACATATCTGTAGATAAAGAGGAACAATATATAAAGTTTGGGGAACATTTCAACAAATATTTATGAGGGCACTACATGCCATATAAGCATCCAAATCAAACCGCTTTTGAAATAGTTGATTATAGTATCAAAAGATCAACATTGATTTTGCATATTTTACACATTAAAACTCATAATAATAACTCATAATTAAAAAAAAAACATTTGTGACAAACAATCATTAAATCAATAAGAAAAACTAAAGTCAAATTTAAAGATGACAGACTGTCTGCTTCATTTGTGCTGTTTTGCTTGATTAACAACTGAACAAATAATTTCCCCTTATTTCATGTTTGCTATAATGATAAAATAAGAACCCCGTTCTTAGTTAATATCCACAATAGCTTATTTATGGGTACATAGAGATTATAAAATGCAGTATGTTCACGCTTAGATTGTTGTATAGCATACTGCAGGTCATTCATTCCCCTTAATATTACAATAGTTACCCTTTAGTTTTAAAATACTTACAGTATAAATATTTTTTTTTATTTCCTGACTTTATTCCCCAAACTTTACATGTTCACTTTGCCGACAGATATGTACTGTAGAGGTACATTATTATTTAAATTAGTTACGCTGTAAATTCTGTTTATTTATGCGTTACATTGTGGGCCACAATCTACGTTACCAAATATTTTAATGTCAAATTAATGGAAAAACTGACAAACAGATGGTTATTTGTTGTTGTTTATTTTGTAAGGTTTTTACTTTTATATGTGAACCCATTTACTTTTATTGGTAACATCTTACCCATCAAACCTCTGAACCCCAACCGACAAAAAACATTTCACATTGAAACATTTGGTTGTTTTGTTATTGCAGGGACCATATGCAAACGTGACACAAGGTCTGGAGCACAAAGCGTACCATTCTTCCCGACTTTGAACACACAAAGACATACACAGAGTTTTTCTTATGAGAAAACACTCGGTCTCTCTTTCTCTTTTAATTGCAGTCTGTCGCTGTGTTCACTTGGAACAGGACTGCAGTAAACTATTCCACATGTGGGGCCTCTGCAGAACAGCCACGTTTCAGAAACCATCATCAGCCAATCCCACTCTGATCAATCGCACACAAACAAAGAACTATACTTTCTTTTTGGTTTGGCTCAGAGATATGACTCATGTTCATTTATTAAACACCCATTTAAAATAGCCAAATCTCAGTTCCTGACATCATTTTTATCCATCCCTATTTCCCCTTTAAAACGCTCTTTCTTTGCATGTTTTCATTGTAAGTAGTTCATTCATTTTCAACAGCTTGATGAGACGAACAAGAAAAGAAAAATAGAACATAAAACAAAAGGATGTGTTTTCAGAAAGAGGGAATATATAGTCATGATAGTATGATATGCACGACTGAAAGAAAGCAGAGAGGGAAAATGTTTGTAGGAACTATATGCATTTAATCACACTTGAGTGAAAAGATTCATTTGAAATGAATTAAAGAGCAAAACAAAAGGGAGAAGTAAAGCCAGTTCAGAAACATTCCTCTCTTGTGCAGTGGTTGTTCATTAATTAGATACACATTGGACATAAGAAAGAAGTCTACTGTGAATGTGTGTTGTGGGTCGGGGCTTGGGGGGCAGTGTGAATGAGGTCCTACAGGATATAAAATGCAACAGTTTTATTTTCACAAGTGAAATGAACAAAAATGTGCAACTATGCAAGAAAAGATGGCTTATATCGTTTAAAACACACACGCCCACATGTGATGGATTTCCATGTTTTACTTTATACAAACTCTATTTCCTTAACTTTCACTCCCAAATGTAAACATAGCACAAACCTTTCCTATATAAAAAAATGTCCCCCACATTATTGGGACATAAGTTTGATTTAGTTTACCAGAACCATCATTTGGGAACATATATAATTAGTAATATTGTTGCATATAATACATACATTTTGTCAGATTTTGTTTTGATTTCCCTTGAAATACACATAGTTTTGTTTATTTTACAAACTAAGCTTATATTTTCTCTTTTCTCCTACTTTTCATACACAAAACCCCAAACCCATCCTATCTACTAGATGAACACATGTTCTCACCCTCTCCAGTGGCCCTCCGTCATGTGTACATGTTCATTGGGCCGGCCGCCTGGCAAGGCTTGCACGGTTTGGGTCTCTGCTCATGTAGCCTACCAGAGTGAACGAAGGGAGTATCACTATTCCATGTGTACATCTTTCAATCAAATGATCATTTAGATCCTGAGAATGTATGCTTTATCTGGGAAAATAAGATGACTTAGAACCACTTTTGTCCGGTCTTTCATACTCTGTGGTGTTCTTTAAAGATTACAAAACTAGTTCTTCAGGTGAGTGCACTAGTTTCATTAACTCACTCAGAGAACTGAGAATGCAAAAAGCTTCTCAAATGATGTCAGGCTGTAAAAAGTCTACCCTTCCACTTCTAGGTTTTCAAAGCTAGCACTAACACCAAACAGATGCTTCACAAACCCTTGAGCATGTCAACTTATTTATTCATTTAGTAGATGCTTTTATTCAAAGCGACTTACAAATGAGGGAGCGACTGAATGAAGTTACCTCCACACCTGGAGAAATTCAAGCCACTTATAGAGGGTGTGGACGTGTCGTCACTTTACCACTTTACCCAGATCGAGGTTTGGCATGAACTCAGCCATTTGTTCCGATAAGGTAATTAAAAATTATTTCTCTTCAATGTCGGATTAAAGGATTTGAAATATACTATAAGGTTTATCAGCTTTAACAAGTCTTTAACTGTCAAAAAGTGCCATAATGACAGGAGACAGATATTTAAATCATCATGCGAAACCTATGGCTCATGTTTGTGTTAATATCTCAGGTTGGAAGCACCACCACATCTTATTGCGCTAATAAGTCCAATATTACCCATAGACTAAAACAGTTTCATACACTTTTTCATACACCTGCTGAAATAACGTAGTGTTATTACACAAACATTTGCTGACGTACTTCGTTCAAAGTATTGTGCAGTAGATTATTAATTGTATACTTTGATCAGCAGCCCAATGTAAAAAAAAAAATCTTGTCATGGTACAAATGCAAAATATGGACAAGCTTCACAAAAAATCATTGATATAATGTAACTATTGTGGACATTTTTGTTGTCAGATTGGATTTATGTTTGTAATGCATGAATTACAATGCATGTAACATAAAAGTTGCACCACAATCCTCTGGCATCCTATAGAGAAAGTTATGAAAGAAACTTTATTAGATATTCTTGTGGATGTTCTCTTGTTTTTATGCTTTTGCTTGTCCATTCATTTCCACATCTAAAATTAAAATATTTTTTCTAAACCATGGTTTCACATGAGCCACGTACCTTTTTAATTACAAGCCAAAAGTGTCTGTTTACTGACTATAGTAATTGGTCTGAAATCCTATAAAACACTCCAACTTTGCAGGAACATTTCATTAGCTATAAAAATGGCACTTTGGACCAAATCAGACACCTACTGAGTAATAAACGTATGGAGGAATAATGGGCTCACATAACATACCCTCTGCCACAGACACAAACTTCAGATGTTAAATGTCTGTGGAATATTAGGCAATGTAAGACAATATTACACCATTTAACCACACTGTGTGTCATAACCTGGCACAGAATGAATCATAAAGCACTTTCTGAGGATTTTAGCAGTGCTGCTGGGGCCCTTCACCTCAACAGTAAGGATTTGTTCATTTGAAATAACCTGTTTGTGTACATTTGAAAGGGGACCTTCATAAAAGTCCACCTCAGTACCTGATCACGGCCTTGTATGACGCACACGCTCGCACTGCTCCAAGTTCGAGACAGCTTGCCTTTGATGTGGTTACTGAATGTGTGTTTGGCACCTCCATGAGCCCTGCAGTTTTCCAGAGAAACGACGAACAGCCACAAAGGCGAAACATGTCTGGAAAAACATGAGCTCTGGGTGAAAATAATTGCGTCGCTGAAATATAAGCTATAAATCAAGGTTCCTTTAGGGAGGTTATGAACTTCAGACTAAAAGATGTGGTGCCTTAAAACACTGACATATTAACACATATGCAAGGCACGGATTTTCACACACACATCTACGGACTCATCAGATACAGATGGCCATTATTGTATACAAGTGTGCATGTGTCCAGATTGTTTAAATCACCGATGTACAGTTAATAAATATGAGAACTTGTTTGAAATTGATACTGGTGGCATGGGCTGCCATCGGTTACGCTCATAAATGACAGGATGGGATTCCTGCAAGCAAAGATGCTCAGCTGAAATCATTCATATTTGAATAACTACGTTTTTACAGTTAAAGGCATTATTAACTAATTTCCTCAGGCCCGAACGATAATCTGTATTGGAATGCAATGAATAAGGAACTACATGTCTCGATTAGGTTTGTTCTATTCTAGTAGGCTAATTGAAAAACGTACACTATATATGTTTTAAGGGACCACATGTTTACAGTGCGTTAGTTAATTCAGCTACTTTTTCACATCTCCACAGGCCTGAAATAAATATATCCCCAGGTGAGTCTTTAAATTGCCATTTTGCTTTTACAAAAAGAGTGACTTGGTTTGTAATATGATGAATGCCAAAACCAGTCTGAATAAGAAACAATGGTGCCGTTATGTTGAACAGAACCTGCTGATTGACCCCAGGAGTTCAAAGGTTGTGGCTGAGGTCACTTCTAAAGCGCCTAAAGCAGCGAGCATGGGTCAGATGTCAGCTTCTAATTGAGACTTTGCCTAGGTACTGACACAAAGTGCAAATAATGAGTTAAGTAACATGTTTTTCTAGCGTGTGTAAATTATATGTATGTGCAGATACTACGCATACTGTGATACTGCTTTTAAACAATCGCCAGCTTTTGGCTGACAATCCAACACAGTATTAGTTCAGGTAAGGTTTAATCAGTGTAGCTACGTTGTATTTTACCATGTGTATAATATCAAATGTCCTGTCATATTTCTGTTTATTTTTGTGAGCACCACTGCCTAATTGTAAATTTAAAACTGCGTTGCAACAACGCAAAATTGTGAAAAACAATTTAAAAAAAATAAGTGAATTGAAAAACACTTTGCATCTATTTTCCGAAGCCTCTTCACTATGTAAACTCAAATAATAACATTTATCATCAAAGCTGTCTCATTCGAATATTGCAGATTAGAATTTATAATACGATTGGCTGATATACTGCATAACTCCGCTTCTCATTGTGACACAATGCCCTTAGCTTTTATAAAATGCACTGTAACCCACTGCTTTGTGGGCTTATTGCATTAATACTACATTTGTGATTTTTAACTTCTACTAGTTTTGTGGATGATATTGGAATTAGATAAACTATGTGGCAATTTTCTATGCTTGCATTCACTCCTGTCAACATAGACATTTTTTTAATATTTACTGCACATCTGCATTATATCGAATATATATGAGAATGGCAGGACAGTGTGTGTCCTGTTTTAATTTAATTTCTAAGCCTTACATCTGTTTAGATTTACCGTGGCAGATTTCTCTAATAAGCTACGTGTAAACTGTTTTTAAAATTCCAAATGGTTCAAGTCACTTGCTTTGTTTTTCTCAGTATCTCGGCCAACTGTTGTTTGTTTCTTTTTTCACTTTTCTCATCATCCTTTTTGCAACCTGAAATTTAAAACGCGCTGTGAATGCCGAAGCAATTACATAACTACATAATGGCGAGCCAGATGGGCTACATTCCTGCAAAACTTACATGAATTATGTCCTGTCCACAAATTGTACCATCTACAGTGAACTTATCTGTTCACTTTCCTAATTCAGGTGGTACAGGATAGTAACGGTCATTCACAAATATCAAAGAACAAATTAAAAGTGGGAGATGCACATGAAGTATTTCGACACAGGATTCTGATAGCCACACACAAACGTAGCGCAGGAAATACAGAAGCATTGTTTAATAGGCATGCTAGACAAGGTGAACAACATCACTCGTCAGATGAGATGCTGCTGTCCTCGAGCTGAAAGATTGATTGATGAGCTAAACACACATGCAAACATGCTCTAATTATTGTACTCATGTACTCGGAAAGGAAAAAACATTTTGTTTACAAACTATTTCAAGGTGTGTTTTAACCATGATTTATTTATTTGTAAACATTAGCAAATTATCTGTAATGATAGTAATGGTAGTTTTAAGGCATGACTTTTCAAGTAAATTATGATGTTATAAAATAATGTTCTAATGAATGTAAAAGATGTCTACCTTCAAACCTGTATAAGAAAAAATGTCTACAGACAAATGAGCAAAGTCATGGAAGTATACTTCAATTCGGCAATTGTTGTAAAATCATTATATGAGATTAAAATATAAATTCATTCCTCTTGCCCTCTCTTGGGAGACATTATAATACATTATTATTTTCATTATAGATAGCAAGCCACCTCAAACTTAAACAAACAACTCAAAAAAATGTTACAAAATATTACAGTACAGCTCTGGAGAAACAGACCAAAGCGATTAGATTATTATAAAAAAATTAAAAGGATGTCAAAAGCAGAAATCTCATGCAGGGGCGCATATAATGGATATTAAAAATAACAGTGATTATTTTTAAAATGTACATATTTTCCAATTCTTTTGCACAATACACAAAATACGTTGTAAAAATGTTTTTCGTGCAAATTTCTATACAACCAAAGAATTCACTAAATACATAGTAATATTTTTTGCATCTTTTTTTAACGTTTTTGTATCTATAATTTGTAAATTCACTTTGCTTTTCCTGCTTAAAATATCATATGACGAAACAAATATAATGCATTTATGCATTTAGAAGAAGCTTTTATCTAAAGCGAATTACATGGCATTTTTCTACAAATTTGTTATTAAGTATATGAAATCCCTGGGATCATATCCATGAACTTGCCGTTTCTAATGCTATGCTCTTACCACTGAGCTACAAGAAAGCTAATAGTGTAAAATAATGATAACATTTTAAATACTTAAAAGACTTAACGTCTTTTACACAGTAGTAGGTGTAATTAACTTAATTTGACAAACTTATGATTTTGAGTGGGATACTGTATTAATCACTCAATAAGACAAACCCAATTCTGTTTGTAAATAAAACAGCAGACTGTGGGCACTGTGGTTTTCTGTAGCGAAATGTTTTGTTTTATTGTTTTTCCAGGGCCAAATAAACACGTATCTGGACGACATGCTCTTTTATGTATTTGTTAAATGCTGAGTGGCAGATGTCAAGACTGAGTGTTAAGGGTTTTGAGTTTACAATTAATTTTCATGATTCATCATTGATTATAGCATCGGTTTCTGGGTACCTTAAGCATCAGGTTCCTGTAACCTGTAAATTTTGAAGAGGGGATCTAAATAACAGGTAGTGGAGTCGTTCTTTGTTGACCTCCTTGTGCAAACTCACAACATTTTTCCTGTAAGGAAGCATCCAGCGATCCTCACGCATCACTCACAACATTCAAATCAGCTCCCTTAAATGTTCCCATTGAATTTGTATAATTGCCCTGCTGTTTAAGGTGTTTACCTGGCATTTATAGAGGAGCATACAGAAGGTCTGATCTGTAAAATGTCTGTGATAACAAATGTATTTATTCAAAATGTGAAGTAGCCTTCAAGATGAATGTGACACATTTGCTGCCATATGCTTCGAAGATGCAGGAATGAAAATTAAGCATATCTTCTTTGCATAAGAATCTGATTTTGCCGTCAGCATGACTCTAATTTATATGTTTACACGGATGTAAAGGTCACAAGAAAAATTGGAATTTCATTAAAACAGCAGTCAGATCACAGGCATTTTATTGGTTTTGTCATTTGGAAGGACTATGAACTGCCCTGTGCAGCTAGGTAGTCTTTGAGAAAATTAAAACAGAGAAAACAGTCTTGCTTTAGTCTTATTCAGGACACCTAGAAATTTGGTCTGTGGTACACTGTTTAAAAGATCCAAAGCAAAGTGGCCAATAAATTAGATTTTTTCCAGTATCATGTAACAGAAACAAAGTAACTCCCAAAGCAACTGAAAACAAAGGTTTGCGTATTGGTGAAGTTCTGATCAATTCTGAGCAACAGCCTGAACTTGTTATCATGAATGTCTCAGTGAGAAGAACCTGATGATCTTGATGAGCAATTTTCTTTTGATGGCTGCCCAGCTCAACTCATTGAGGTGTCTCTTGCAGTTCAGTAATACTAAGCAGTTAATACTGGACTGTTTTCCGCAGGAGGATTAACAAAACTGAGCCAAAACAATGAGTGAATTATGTCACTCTGCCGTATCTCTTTGCTTTCACTTAAATGTCACTGGTTTTGGTTTAGGTGAAGGTTTTTAAATTTGCATGCAAAAGTGTTTGAACATGAACTACCTATACAAAAGAGCAGTCTAAGTCTGTTTAATATGTTTCCACACACATATATTCTTGCTCTGACATGTCTTTCTCATTCTAATGAGCACGGCTCTACATTAGGAACAAAGCTGTAAAAAGTTCTCTCAGTATTTCAACATCATCTGTGAAAATGATGATCCAAGATTAAACATACCTGTTGTGGTGATTCTGGTGGGCAATGGAAAGACAGAGTTGAACCGAACAGACGAGTGAAGCTCAGTGGACTTCAGATCTGTGTCTCTCTTTCTGAATAAAGAAGCCTGTTGCATTCTGCCTTTCTCTTTCGCTCACCCCCACACTCAGTCTACCTCCTCATTCGCTCTGCCATTTATGCCCTCCCTCTTTCAATCAGACTGTCTCTGCCGAGCTCTTAAAACCTGCTCTCATGAATACAGTAACGTTCTGCCTTTTTTCACACATTTTCAATTTTAATCCCTCCGTTTTCCTCTCAGAAATCATTATGCCCTTCGATTTAAAAATGCAGCTCCTGTCATGTGACACATGTAAACTCAGTCCATCAAATATACAGGGCTTTTTTTAGAAGCTGCGGAATGCCTGTAGGGATGGAAAATCAGTTCCAGAAAGCTTAAGTTTCCCTCTTTCTGCCCCCTCCGATGCCATCTGCCTCTATACTTCTGCTCTTATAGCATCTCTCCAGCCCCCTTCATCACCTCCCACCTTCTTTAAGGTATCAGTTTCTACATCCAATTATCCTTCTCTTTCTCTTCTCGCATTTGCTTTTCAAACTGCTTGCTCTGCTTTTTTCTACTCTTTTCTTTCAATCCCCATACAAACCATCCTACTGTTTCTTCATTTGGTTTTATTTTCTATTCTTCCAAGTCCACGATGATATATGCCCCTCCAAAAAATTATGTTTAATCCCACTTCCTGTGTGCAACGAATGCTATTACATTCATGTACACACACACACACAAAACAAATGTCATCACTCATCAGTCACACAACACACGCCCCCCCTTGCGTAGCGCTCTGTGGGAATATCATGATCAATGTGTGGTTTTAAGTGACTGTTTCCGGATGATATACTCTATAAACACTGTAGTCCAAAAATTGACTGGGATTGTTCTGGGATTAGATTTTGGGTCAGTTCTCTTTGTTGCCATGTTTTTTTCTTCCAGACACTGAACCTCTGTAGATGCATGTCTATACATGATAATACAATGTAACAACCTATATAACAAGTTTCACATACCAGTTGGGGAAGGAATGTTTTTAACACCAATATTTTTTTACGGTAACATGCTTAATGTGTTGTAAAAGGAAATATTAACCCCAAAATAAAATGTGATGTTTATTTACTCACTCTTAGGATCCAAGATTTAAGGGACATTTTCTCTTTACCAGATCAATAAAGATAATTTTTTTCAGAAAGTGCAGTTCTCTATGATTTCTAGAATGCTGGTTGTAGAGAGACGGTATTGTGCAGCAAGCAATAAACAAAACTAATCCCTGCGGCTCCTTGTAATATACTGACTTTAAATTGAGGTGAAATAATCAGTGAATCAATCAGCCTTTGTAAGTAACTGAACGGTATTTACATAATAAAATGTAATCTACACCCTCTGCCAAACATCTTAAGTCCGATCTTCCTGTAGTGTTTGGTGGCAGTTAGCAAAGCATTCTCTGGAGTATTAAGCGCAACCTACAAAAGAGTGACAGAAATGTACAGAAACAGGCAGAAGATTAAGCACATTTCTTGTAAAAAATATAGTGTTGTCTAGAAGAGTAGGTCATGCATGTGATAGGTAATTTTGAAAATGGTACCCTGTACTTAAAATACTTACAATATAAATATATTTTAAATCTCCCTGATTCCAACCCCTTATTCCCTAAACTTTGTTTCTCTTTTCCTACAGATATGAACTGTAGGGATTAAAATTAAAATTAGTTAGGTTGTAAATTCTGTTTAATTATGCGATACATTGTGGGCTGTAATCTAAAGCATTACCACATTTTTTGAATTTTATTTAAAATAAATGAATTTAAAATTTGATATACTGTATGATGGATAAAGGTAAAATAATGTAGGTCTACCACGTCAAAACAACCGAAAGCATGCTTTACTGCCTATGCTACTAAAGTCACTGTTTAAATCATGGTGGTTCTCGTACTTTTTCTATTCCAATCAGATACTGGTGGGCAGACCTGGTGTAAATAGCATCTGCCGGCTATTTACATGGACTTTAAATATATGCTCCGCAAAATTAAGCATTAAATTGAAGAGGAAAGTTTGGGACATGTAGGCATGACTGTGTGCATAAAATAGCCTAGATAAATGTTCAAAAAACAGACCCCCCCACCAACAATGTTTAGAATGCAATGACAATTTGATTAGTGCTATTTAACCTTACAATTGACAAACTGACAAAATGGGCAGTAAAAATCACACAATTACAATAACTTGATAAAAATTGATTGTAAGCAGCAGGGGCGGTTGAGGGGCAGCTTAGCCCAGAGACATTCATTTTCAGAAAAAATGTTATACACTTTAAAAACATATGGGGCTGTGCACATTTTGCATCTAAAAACGCAAATGGCGCTGCTTTTTAAAAAAAAATTTAAAGAGCTGTGGAGCATGCATGGAGCTGTTGCTAAGCAACCATGAGCCGAGTTCGTCATGAAGACGAGAAGGTTCGGGCAAAAGATAAATCGATTCTCAGCACTCCTGACGTGTCGCGACTTAAACGAGCATCTACATTTAAGCATCACAAGCATCTACATTTAACGACCCACTGAATCACATGGACACGCAGCAAAATCTGATGTGTTGACGTAATTTCAACTGAAAAGAGCAGAGAGCACGAGACATTGGGAGGCCCCGCCTCCCTTCAAAAGTAACAATGAAAGCTTTTGAAAGCTTATATATTGTAAATAGGAACTTTGTTGGCTCTAAGGAGCATGTCAGTTTATTGATGTCCTTAATGCTAACTTTTTTTTAATAAAAGGAAAGAAACTTTCATTTTGATTTCAGTGCATCTTTAATGATCAACTTGTGTGTGCAAAAGATGAGAAATGTTAATCGCCCCTAAGTGATTTGTACTGGGCAGGGTAATTAAAACATTCTGTTCCCCTGAGTTTTGCCCCCGGACTACACCTCCCAGTATTCTCCACACTCCCTCACCGGCCCCATGTTTTGAATCAACCACACCTGACTGTCATAAGCCTCATCATCAGACTGTATATATTCCCATTGTGTTGCTTTGTGCATTGTCCTGTCTTATCATTAAAAGCTTTCCGGTAGCTCAGAGTTAAGAGCATTGCATTTACAACGCAAGGTTGTGGGTTCGTTCCCAGGGGATTGCAAATACCTTTGTAAAATGTATACGATAAAGCAATGTAAGTTGCTTTGGATAAAAGTGTCTGCCAAATGCGTAAATGTAAACCTTGTGTCCGTAATCCAGTTTCTCTCTTTGTATGTTGTGAATTGTATACAATACATTCTTTAAAAAATGTATATATATATATATATATATAAATAAATACAAATTATACTGTAGCCCTATACCCAACCATCAATTTTGGAAATGCGGATCATACTAAAACACAAACAAGATCATACAAATTAATTTGAATTAGTCATATGATAAAAATTGCTTATAGATTGTGTTGGACATACACTAGCAACCACCCAAAACACTTTTGCAAGCATATAGAAAACACTAGCTAACATCCACCTCACCTCGACTTAGTGGTGGTGGTTTTGTGTAAACACAAAAATGGTAACTTTTTTCATCTTTATAATGCAGCAGGGGTGTATGTTACACAATTACATGCATTTATTAAGAGATAAATGTTTCTTAAATCAGCCAACGATGTCATCATGAACGTGCTATGAACTCATGTCTGTCAACTGCTATTACTGTCCCACTGCTGTCTGCCTTGCAGTGGTCGTTTTCTTCTCTCCCCTTTTTCCCTCATTTAAGCCTCCACTAGTTTCCATTCCTCTGTAATGGAACATCTATTTTTGCTTGAGTCGCCTCATAATGGAGCTGCTCACCACAGTCTCTCTCTGTTTTTACTCTATTTTTTCTTTCATTTATTTCATGATTTTCCTTTAACATATCCCCACGATGATTGCATTTCCATAGGTTTTTAGCTGTGCCAAAATGTGCCAGGTTGTTCTGATTAAGACAGACGTCATAAAAGTGTTTTAAAAAATCTAAATTTAATGGTGGTGCTGGTGTGCTTAGGGTTAAGGAAAGGAGGAGTGGAAAAGCAGTTTGATGCACATATGGAAACAATTGTAACATTTCTACCAGGAGCATGACTTTAAAATCACAGCTAGAGAGACACTGTCCTTTAATCTATTACTTCATAAAATTATGTCACATGCCTAAGGTGATGTGTGTAATTGTTGGTGTTAAACATTGTTTACACATACCCATCATTAATGTGCAGAGCTGTTTCCCGTAAAAAAGCACTTTGTCACTTGGTTCCTATATTTTGGTTTGTGTTTCAGTGTCCAGATAGACAACAAATACAAATGTAAAGAACATAAGCATCCAGCATAGACAGCAGCGAGAGTTAGGAATGAAGTCCAGTATTAATATTCAGGTGATATTGACCTCTTGTGGTTAGAGGAAGATAGTACAGTGACATAACAGAAATTCTCTACAGACAACTTTGAGCCTATGGTTTCATTAGGAAGTCTAGGTAGCAAAGTCACATATTAGGGAGTGGTCAAATAATACTGAAATTAGATAAGATAGTAAAGGCACAACTACAGGATTCACAGCTAGAAGTTACATTTTCAAAACAACAACTGATGGCACATTAAAAACTGGATATATCATCCTGCGAAGGACACTTCGGAAGGGGGAAGTATACTCAACTCAACTCAACTTTATTTATATAGCGCTTTTTACAATTTTCATTGTTACAAAGCAGCTGTACAATGAGACACATTGAATACAAGAAAAACAACTAAAGGCACATACCTGTTAAAACAAGAAAAAGATGAAAAACAACAAAAGACAGACATACAGATGCTCCACACACACAATATGCATACATACTTAAACACATTGATATAGACGCACACACGCAAACACACTCACACACACACACGCACAGTGAAAGCACACATAGGAGAGAGAACCACAGGTCAAATATTAAACGGACTATAAATTCTTATATGCAATATTAATTATGTCTAACTTCTAAATTCTAAAGCAGCTCCCCCCGCCAGGCAAATAGTGCAAAACAATATGCAAGCGGTGGCGAGGAACCCAAAACTCCAATCGAGAAAAGAAACCTCAGGAGAACCCAGGCCCAACCAGGGGATTCCAGTTCCCCTCTGGCAAAAGCTGCTGCCTCTGCACAAGCTCAACAGTGCTTGCACAACAAGGCTAAATAAAAATAAAAACTTACGAATAAGGTAAATTATAGATTTAAGATTTTCATTAACAATCTAATAGCATTTGAAGTGTTGTAGAAAAATCGTGTCAAGTTGCCGCGTGATTTATCCAGCTTTATCATCTCAGCTCTTGTCAGGTCATCGCTTCCCATTCTCAGCTCTGCCATCAGGTCTGGGTATGAACTGCATCCTGCGGTAACCTTGGAACAAAAAGACAAGACTGGCTGAGAGTAGAGTACTGTTCTGCACTCTTTGTGTGAGTGTGTTCACACAACCAGGATGTGTTCCTGGTTCCGGTTGATCTAAATAATGCAGCCTAAATCCTCTGAGGATTAATATTATGGAAGTGTAGTGTATGCAAGATTAAAAAGATGCGTCTTTAGTCTGGATTTAAACTGACAGAGTGTGTCTGCCTCCCGGACAGTGCAGAGAAGAATATTCTAAAGTTTAGGCGCTAGATAAGAAAAGGATCTACCAACTGCACTTTATTTTGAAATTCTAGGTATAACCAACTGACAGGACGCCTGAGAGCGTAATGCACGTGGAGAATTATAATACAAAAGAAGTTCATTTGAATACTGCGGCGCTAGACCATGTAGGGTTTTATAGGTAATAAGCAAGATCTTAAAGTTAATGCGATGCTTTTTAGGTAACCAGCGCAAGGTTGACAGAACCGGGGTTATATGCTCATACTTTTTTGTACGTGTAAGAACTCGAGCTGCTGCATTTTGAACCAGTTGCAGTTTGTGTAATAGGCCTGCAGGGCAACCACCTAAAAGTGCATTACAGTAATCTAGTCTTGATGTCATGAATGCATTAATTAATTTCTCTGCATCTGACAGTGACAGCATATGACGTAGTTTAAATATATTCTTAAGATGAAAAAAATGCAATTTTACAGGTGTTGGCGACATGGCTCTCAAATGACAGATTACTATTGAATACAACGCCAAGATTCTTAGCTGACGACGAGGATTTTATGGAGCATCCGTCAATAGTTAAGCAGTATTATTGGTTGTTACGTATGGCGGTTTTTTGTCCAGTAAGTAACACTTCTGTTTTGTCCGAGTTCAGTAGTAAAAAAGTGTTACTCATCCAGTTTTTTAAATCAACTATGCATTCCTTTCTTCGATGGAACTGCTGGGTTTCATGAGGCTTCCAGGAAATATAAACATTGCTTAGAAGTTACCAAATCAAGAAATATGATCTTCAAAGGGAGTATGGCATAGAAATGAGTAATGTAAAGTGTATAGTAGTTAACCCCTTGAGGCCAAACTCGCTCTTTTACTTTTTCCACCACATATCAGGTCATGAAGGCATTTGTTTACAATAAAATTAAGAAAGTATTTTAAAAATTGGCAAAAAAGTGTTTAATCATAAAGCTTAGGTTTTGGGTTAGGGTTAGAGGTAGATGTAGGGATTTATCTCAGTAAATGATAATCCTTTTAATATTCTTTTTTTAATAAAAATGATTTACAACCTCAACCTAATCATTTGTTGTGCATTGAAAATTTTGCAACAAACGGTATCTACCGCTGTATGCAAGTACCAATAGCATCTAACTACTACTATACTAAATCCAAAGAAAATAAAGCTATTTTCTTTTGAGTGGAAGTAGTAGCATATCGCAACGAAATTCAGCTATTTTCTCTTTGTGTAAACAGAACCTACTGATATTTAAGCTAACTGTAAATAGCATCTGTTGCTAATACTGAAGGTCTGGGAACTGTAGCCGCTTTCTTTGGCCAAGGCCCGCCAAAGAGGCCATATGACTGACAGATAAAGCAACCAATCACCAATTTGCGCCACATTATGTTTACAGGGGTAGAAATGTGTCATGATTCCACCTCACCATGTCAGGTATTACTTGGTTTTGAGGCGGAATCAGACAGGATCCTTTGTTTTATGTTGGACAGAGACTATTTTGGCACCTATTGGTTGCCATACTCTCTCTCTCTCTCTCTCTCTCTCTCTCCCCGGTCTTGTCATTGTTCCTGCCCTCCTGTTTCCTAGTTAGTGTTAATTAGTTTATCCCCTGCACCTGTCCCCTCTTGATTTGGTTTATATTGACCTGGTGTCTCTCGTCTTGTGCTGGTTCATTGCTTGTCATGTGGGTGAGTTTCTCAACTCAACTCAACTTTATTCAGACACATTGAATACAAGTATGAATTCTAAAGCAGCCCCCCCGGCCAGGCAGATAGTGCAAAACAATATGCAAACGGTGGTGAGGAACCCAAAGCTCCCATCAAAAAAAAAAAACTCAAGGAACCCAGGCCCAACCAGGGGATTCCAGTTCCCCTCTGGCAAAAGCTGCTGCCTCTGCACAAGCCCAACAGTGCTTGCACAACAAGGCATAATAAAAATATAAAAATTAAGGATTTAAGATTATCATTAACAATCTAATAGCATTTGAAATGTTGTAGGAAAAACAAAGTTGTCGCGTCCTTTATCCAGCTCTATCCTCTTAGCTCTTGTCAGGTCACCGCTTCCCATTCTCAGCTCTTCCATCGGGTCTGGGCATGAACCGCATCCTGCGGTAACCTTGGAACAAAGAGACAAGACTGGCTGAGAGTAGAGTACTGTTCTGCACTCTTTGATGCAACAAGTACATAATTTGTTGTTGGATGTGTTCCGGGTTCCGGTTGATCTAAATAATGCAGCCTAAATCCTTTTAGGATTAATATTATTGATAATTATGGAGGTGTAGTGTATGCAAGATTAAAAAGATGAGTCTTTAGTCTAGATTTAAACTGACAGAGTGTGTCTGCCTCCCGGACAGTGCAGGGAAGAATATTCCAAAGTTTAGGCGCTAGATAGGAAAAGGATCTACCACCTGCACTTGAATTTGAAATTCTAGGTATTACCAACTGACAGGACGCCTGAGAGCGTAATGTACGTGGAGGTCTGTAATACAATAGAAGTTCATTCAAATACTGCGGCGCTAGACCATGTAGGGCTTTATAGGTTATAAGCAAGATCTTAAAGTTGATGCGATGCTTTATAGGTAACCAGTGCAAGGTTGACAGAACCGGGGTTATATGCTCATACTTTTTTGTACGTGTAAGAACTCGAGCTGCCGCGTTTTGAACCAGTTGCAGTTTTTGTAATAGGCCCGCAGGGCAACCACCTAGAAGTGCATTACAGTAATCTAGTCTTGATGTCATGAATGCATGAATTAATTTCTCTGCTTCTAACAGTGACAGCATATGACGTAATTTGGATATATTCTTAAAATGGAAAAATGCAATTTTTCAGGTGTTGGCGACATGGCTTTCAAATGACACAGTACTGTCGAATACAACGCCAAGATTCTTAGCTGATGACGAGGATTTTATGGAGCATCCGTCAATCGTTAAGCAGTATTCTTGGTTGTTACGCATAGCAGTTAAAGGTAATTCCGTGTCGCTTTAATATATCTCCTAGAGGTAGCATGTATAATGCGAAGAGCAGAGGCCCCAAGACTGAGCCCTGTGGTACACCGTACTGGACTTGTGATTTGCGGTACACCTCATTGTTTATTGCTACAAATTGAAAACGGTCGGATAAATAAGACTTAAACCATTTCAATGCTATTCCGTTAATGCCGAAGTAATTTTCGAGTCTATGTAGAAGTATGCTGTGGTCAATGGTGTCAAATGCAGCACTGAGGTCTAGCAGCACCAATAATGAAATACAGCCACGATCTGATGCTAAAAGCAGATCATTTGTAACTCTAATAAAAGCAGTCTCTGTACTGTGACATGCTCGAAATCCAGACTGGAATTCATCATTAATGTCATTCCTTTGGAAGAAGGAGCATAATTGAGTTGAAACTACTTTTTCCAGAACTTTAGATATAAAAGGTAAATTCGATATAGGCCTGTAATTCCCTAGTTCTTTAGGGTCGAGTTTTTTTTTTTTTAAAAGGCCTTATAACAGCCACCTTAAATGCTTTAGGCACATGTCCTAATGTCAGAGATGAGTTAATAATACTTAGACGAGGATCTATAATTTCTGGGAGCATTTCTTTCAGTAGTTTTGTAGGTATAGGGTCTAGCATGCATGTTGTTGATTTAGATGATCTAATGATTTTAGACAGTTCATCGTGATCTACTGTAGAAAATAATTGCAATTTCTCCTTAGGGGTGCTGTAGTTAGTTTGTTCAGCGGATTTCACTACATGTTGCATTGTTATAATTTTTTCTCTTATATCTTGGATTTTACTCGTGAAGTAGTTCATAAATTCATCACTGTTATGCTGATAATCAGAATCTGACATCGATGACGACTTATTTTTTATTAATTTAGCCACGGTGTTAAATAAAAACCTCGGGTTGTGATGGTTTTCCTCTATTAGTGTTAAAAGTAGGAGGATTTAGACGTTTTTATGGCATTCCTGTAATTTCGAGTACTATCCTTCCATGCTATACGAAATACCTCTAAATTAGTTTTCTTAAAGTTGCGCTCCATTTTCCGGAACGCTTTTTTTAGAGTCTGAGTGTGTTCATTATACCACGGTGTTGGGCTGCTATTTTTAATTCTCTTTAAACGCAGAGGAGCAACTGTGTCTAATATTCCAGAGAAAGTAGAGTTAAAATTTTCGATAGTAGTGTCAAAATCGTCAACGCTTTTACTCATGCAAGATATTTTAGACAATTCAGGCAGATTATCGAGAAACGCAACTTTGGTAGTTGAAGTAATCGTTCTACCATATTTGTAACAAGGAGTTTGATTTGCAGCCGTAGGCCATTGAAGCAAACATAATATCAGATAATGATCCGAAATATCTTCACTCTGCTGAACGATTTTAACATCGTCCACATTTATACCATAAGAAAGTATTAAATCTAAAGTATGATTACGAAGGTGAGTGGTTCCTGACACATGTTGACTAACGCCCATGGAGTTAAGAGTGTCTATGAAAAGCCAGTCCCAAGGCATCTGTATCATTGTCTACATGGATATTAAAGTCACCGACGACAAGGACTCTATCTGCGGCCAGTACTAGTTCTGATAAGAACCCACCAAAATCTTTAATAAAATCTGTGTGGTGCCTATATACAATAGCTAGAATAAATTTAAAAAATGTTTTATCCTTAGTATTAGGTGTCGATACGTGAAGTACCATGACTTCAAAAGAATTGTATTTCAAATTAGACTTCTGAGAGGTGATAAAAGAATTCTTGTAAAGTGCAGCGACACCTCCCCCTCTACCTTCTAGACGAGGCTCGTGTTTATAGTAATAATCTTGGGGAACGGATTCATTTAGAGTAATAAAATCATCTGGCTTTAGCCATGTTTCTGTCAAACAAAGCATGTCTATTTTATGATCGGTTATCAAATCGTTAACAAAAAGTGCTTTATTTGAGAGAGATCTAATAAGCAATCCGAGTCGTAACAGTTGATTATCTGTATTTTGTTCATGTTTGATTTGTTTAACGTTTATTAAATTACTTTCAAGAGGTTTACACAATATCTTATGTTTGCTAATCCGGGGGACAGAAACAGTCTCTATTTTATGTTGTTTGTAAAAAGGGATTATTACATGTTGTATATTTTGTGTATTCTGTAACGCGAGACAGCAAGCAGACAGTTGGTTAAGCCATTCTGTCTCCTTCCTGACCTGGGCCCGAGGTAGTCAGACTTTAGCATTATTAAGACTGTGTGCCAAATTTCTAGAGAGGAGGGAAACCCCATCCCAGGAGGGATGGAGACCATCTCGTTTCAACAGGTCAGGTCTGCCCTCAAAACTCTTCCAGTTATTTATAAAATCTATATTATTCTGCAGGCACCACTCAGACAACCAGCCATTTAGTGATGATAATCTGCTATAAATCTCATCACCACGGTAAGCAGTAAGGGGGCCAGACAATATTACATTGTCTGACATCTCGTGCGAGCTCACACACCTCTTTAATATTATCTTTAGTGATCTCCGATTGACGGAGTCTAACATCATTTGTGCCGACGTGAATAACAATCTTACTGAATTTACAATTAGTTTTAGCCAGCACATTTAACTTTGACTTGATGTCAGGCGCTCTGGCTCCCGGTAAACATTTGACTATGGTGGCTGGTGTCTCTATGTTAACGTTCCGGACAATAGAATCACCGATCACTAGGGCACTTTCAGCAGGTTTCTCAGTCGGTGCGTCACTGAGCGGGGCAAACCTGTTCGAGACTTTAATCGGAACGGTTGAGTGATGTTTTGTCCTGCGACTATGCCGTCTCACCGTCACAAAGTTTCCCAGCTGCAGGGGATTTTCAACCGGAACCGAGCTGTGTGCGCTAACATTGCTTGCATCCGAAGTGTTTTCTACAGTCCTAACACTCTTACTATCCTCAAATAAAGATTGGATGCGAGACTCTAATTCTAAGATCTTCTCCGTCAGCCTAACTACTTCCCTGCATTTATCACATGTAAAACCCTCGCCGCTGACAGAGAAGGCTAAGCTAAACATATGACATGAGGTGCAAGTAACAACAATAGGAATATAAGCCATAACTCACCGGGTATGAAGTGCAATCCTAACTTACCAAGGTTGCTTGATGAGTCTTAGTATATACACTTAAAAAGAGAAACAGTTAGCACACAAGACAAATAGGGGGAGATGATATTCCACAATGTAAACAGAAGGCAAGCTAACACGCAAAATTGCTAGCGGCGTTACGTTTCAATTAATATAGGTTTAAAATATAAAGTTATAAATAATTCGGCAACGACAGTGATAGGTAACGATAGTAAAATACACTAATAATAAGACCAAGAACAAATGTGAGGTGAAGCAAGTGTCAGAGGATACAAACTAGCCGCCGGCAGCGATGCAATCAGGAACCGGAAACCAAAAATGACAACACCTGAATGCCTTGAGTCCAAGAAGAGAAACGCGAGATGAAATGAAGAGAAACGAAGAGAAAGTTTCTGTCTTGTCAGTGAGTCTAGTTTATTTTGTTGTGATGTCTAGTCTAGTCTAGTCTGTTCCTGTTCTTGTTTCCATGTTTTGTTATGTTACCCCCTCGTGGGTGTTTGTTTTGTATTTTCTTATTTATTAAAGTCTTGTTTACTTCCCTGTCTGCACTTGGGTCCTCTGTTTCCATGTCCTCGCCACCCTTAGTGTTTCATGACAGAAATGTTCCCTCAGTAACAGACCGGTGTACATTCACGAACGTGTCAAAAGTTCACAGCAACAACAATGATTCTACGTTTATGCCGTTATCGTTTAGTCAATAGTGATTAATTCTTATTGGAACCGTTGGAAAAACGGTATAGCTCCTTTGATGCAATGCAAATTGTTAAAGCGCTATAAAATAAAATGACATTGAATTGAATAACAGTGAGTTAATAAGACACAACACATTACATGTTTGTGACCGATATATATATATAACACATATATATCTATAAGAGCACCAGATATATATATATATATATATATATATCTATAAGAGCTCCATTGCACCATAAATAGAAGAAATCACTACATTAACATATTTAGCAACTGGAGAAATGCAGCTATGCAGCAGAGATGATTTGGTTCTGTCACAACCTTCTATAATTCAATTCAATTCAAGATTATTTATATAGCGCTTTTCACAATGTGTATTGTTTCAAAGCAGCTTTACAGGGGCAAACAGGAAAAACAGAAAAGGTAAAACACAGCACAGTGCATGGTATTTATACAACGAGTAAGATCATTCTAATAAATGATATCTAATTTCTAAATAAATAAATAAAAGCAGTCTCCCGGTGAGCAGGCCAACACTGCCCTGCTGTGGCGAGGAACCCAAACTCCCATGATTGAACCAGGCTCAGCCGGGAGGGCCAGATCCCCACTTATGTGTAGCTGCACTCAAACTGCTGACATGTGATTTAAGTTTTAGCATTTAATACCAAATATTGTAACTTCAGCATTAATAAGACAAATAGTCAGTCTTTGCTCTTGGTTGGGGGTGTATTGGTCTGAGCTGGGAGTTTAAAAGGAGGAAATTACTAGTCATGCAATGTTTTATGTCCTCGATGCACTCTGCCAGTTTGGATAGCTTAAAGGAATCATCTGGTCTTGATAAGATATATAGCTGAGTATCATCTGCGTAACAGTGGAAGCTAATTCCATGTTTTCTAATAATGTTGCAGAGGGGCAGCATGTATATGGAGAAAACCAAGGGTCCTAAAACCTCTCCCTGAGGTAATCCATAATTTACTTGCGTAAGTCAGATTTGACGATTTCCCATTTAAATGGACATATTGATATCTGTCTGTTAAGTAAGATCTGAACCATTGTAGTGCCTGTCCCTGAATACCGGTATAATTGTGTAAACGATCTAATAGTATTTTACGGTCTACAGTATCGAAAGCAGCACTAAGGTCAAGCAGGACTAAGAGTGAGATGTTTCCTTTATCTGATGCAATAAGAAGGTCATTTGTAATTCTAACGAGCGCAGTTTCAGTGCTATGATGCGGTCTAAAGCCAGACTGAAACTTTTCGTGCATGTCATTATTTTGTAGGAAGGTGCACAGTTGAGTTGACACTACTTTTTCTAGTATTTTAGACAAGTAAGGGAGATTTGAAATCGGTCTATAGCTTCGAAGTTCATTGGGGTCTAAATTTGTTTTTTTGATAAGAGGCTTGATTACAGCCAGTTTAAAGGGTCCTGGGACATGTCCTAGATAAATTGACGAGTTGATAATGTTATAAATGGGCTCAATTGCAACAAGTAGTAACTCTTTTAATAAAGTAGTCGGAATGGGGTCTAATAAGCATGTTGTCAGTTTGGATGTTGCAATAATTTTAATTAAATCATCCTGATTTATAGGAGAACAATACTCTAGCTTTTCTTTTTGGGTGACGGTTGAAACTAATTTTTCCGACACACTTTGAGGTTTGGTTTTAGCTATGTTGTCTCGTATTTTTCCGTTTTTCTCAGTAAAAAATTTCATGAATTCATTCCTACCAATGTGCGGTGGAATACCCAGGTCAGGTGGAGTCTGTTTGTTTGTTAGTTTGGCAATTGTACTAAATAAAAACCTTGGATTGTTTTTGTTATTTTCTATGAGATTACTGAAGTGCTCGGCTTTTGCTGCTTTGAGTGCCTTTTTGAAACAGCTTGCACTCTCTTTCCATGCAATTTTAAAGACCTCTAATTGGGTTTGTTTCCATTTTCGCTCCAGTTTACGCCCTGGTCCTGGACTTCGCCTTTCGCCTTGTGCGTGCTGAAGGATTTTATCATTTAATTAGTTACGTAATTACATTTAATCATTTAATTAGTTTTGTCTTATATAGAGGTGAAGTCATAATATTGTGAGTGTTTTAATACATACATTTGATACCCAAGCTATGTGCTGATATTGAAGTGCTTGCAACAAAGGAATGCGAGTTTGTGGGGGAGAAAAGGCATCTTCGGCTTCAGTTGTTTAGGGGGTTGGGGGAGGTATTTGGAATGTTGTTTCAGAAGTGTTTCACAGGAACGAGATAAGGCAGAAGTTGGTGATTGGTGGAGGCAAGGGGGATCCTGGCCCCCCGGCAGAAGAGAGATCGGCGTGAAATAACAATAAATGCTGTGAATATGTGCTGTGGGGGTTGTTGTTCCTGGGAAGGACAGAGGAGTGTTGTCCAGCAACCCAGCGCGCTGTATTTTTGTTAATCTGATTAATAAACCTCAGTTTGATTAGAATTCGCCTCTCTCCAATTTTTGGACATGCAGGACATTTTTTTAAAGTCCAACAGTGCCGGTGCAGGAGTGAAATTCATTTCGGCTCGTCATGATCTTGAAGCCTGGGCTCTGTGCAAATAAACACTCAGAGTAGAAGTGGTAGGGGTATTACAATCACGTCGAAAACTTACCGCAGTTTTGCGAGCGTCAGCCCGGGATGTTTCCAGCACCATTTTACGTTCTCGCAGATGTGTTTGCCTCTCGAGTAGATCGTGGATCTGCTTCTCCAATGCTTCCAGTTCTGACTGAAGTGCGAAGAAAGATTCATCATCTGCACTCAAAGGTAACGTTAAACACATATCTGAATCATTAGCCATTAGTGGTGTCATAATGAGAAAAGTGGGTTAAGCAGTAAAGGCAATATTCAGAAACTAAAGGCTGGAAATGCTAACAGCCTCAACTCAACTCAACTTTATTTATACAGCGCTTTTTACAATTTTCATTGTTACAAAGCAGCTGTACATGAGACACATTGAATACAAGTATGATTTCTAAATTCTAAAGCAGCCCCCCCAGCCAAAACTCCCATCGAGAAAAAAACCTCAGGGGAACCCAGGCCCAACCAGGAGATTCCAGTTCCCCTCTGGCGAAAGTTGCTGCCTATGCACAGGCTCAACAGTGCTTGCACAACAAGGCTTAATAAAAATATAAAAATTAAGGATTTAAGATTATCATTAACAATCTAATAGCATTTGAAATGTTGTAGGAAAAACAAAGTTGTCGCCTGAGTGATAATAGGGAATGGTCCTATAAAACAAATTTATCTGTGTGTTATATGACGATATTTGGTATGGGATAAACTTAAGAATAAATTTTACCCTCTCCGAGTTATCAATTTAGAACATAAATATTAAGAAATAACAGGAATAAACGATATATTTAGAAAAAATTGACGGAGCTCTGTCTCAAACCACGTGCTCTGAGCAAACAGGAAGGGATCACAGCAGGGAACCAATTAGTTGATTATAGTGATCAACCAAACAATTACAGCACTTACAGAAACGTGTTGTGTCACTGTTCATTTTCTATCAAATACGTTGACATTAACAGCATGGTAAATAAAAAAGAAAGAAAGGATATTCATGTATATATATATTAGAGTTGTGGAAAATAATCGTTTTCACGATACATTACGATTCATTTCAATAATATTTTAGTGTTTTGTTTACTGTATTGTGTTTGTTAATTTTCTCATCTGTCTGTGTAAAATGGCTTAGTGTTCTGTATTGGTATAGTGATGTACTAAATGAATTACTCTTGTTCATTTTATAGGCCATCACATACTGTAAATTCTGGCAGAATAATTTTTCCCTTCAGTCCGGATAACTACTACAGGTTTTTTACACAATGCCCAATGTTCCCTATTTAAATATTTCCAATTCGTCTTTTAGGCCAGCAGTAATTATGTTCCTTTTGTAATGCCTGAATTTTAGGAATGTAAAATAGGGATATGCAAACAATTGATTAAATGGGTAGTTGTTACATACTTTACAATCTGGGGTTTGCAAAAGGTAGTACATTTATTAAACTTTACCTATGAATGCTTTAAGACCGCAAACGCCTGCATAGAATTGTGAAGACTGCAGAGAGGATCAGGACTCCACTGCCCTTTCTGCCGTCCATTTACCATTGCAGAGAGTTGCATCCATCATTAAAGACCCCACCCACCCCAAACACAGACTGTTCACACTCCTACCCTCAGGACGAAGGTACAGGAGTGTAAATTGCAGGATTTCCAGATTAAGGAACTCATTCTTCCCCTCAGCTATAAGACTCTTAACAGGTAGCTCAGAGAACAGTCGGTCGCGCTGATTCATCTCATTTGAACATTTGTAATGTTATTGCTGTTATTACTACCATTGTACATTTGCATATATAACTCATGCAGCCTCATCTCAATTTGCAAATCTGTTACTATTACTGCTGCTATTGTTATCTTATCGTGTAGTTGCACTCAATTTGAACATATTACTGCACTATTCTTTTTTGCACATAAGTTAATACTGTACATTAGCATTTATACATTTCATATACGTAGTCTATTTTTATATTATGTTTCAGCATAGTATTATTATTTTGTTTCTTACATTGTATGTATGTATGTGTGTATAGTTTGTCTATAGCTTTGCGCTGTCCTGCCATTCATTGTGGACAGCAAAGTAAGAATTTCATTGCTCAGGGAATTTGTTTCTTCACCGGCATATGCCAATAAACACTTTGAATCTTGAATCTTAATAAAACAGTATTCCCAAAGCATCAAAATACAATTTGTCCTGATCCTTGGACAGTAAAGTAGGGTGACTATATGGCCCATTTTTCCGGTACACTTGCTGCCCAAGATTTTTTCTGCATCCTCCGGAGTTCGCATTTGTTGATAGCATACATCATCAAGGTTTATTATTTCGGGGTTGTTCTTTTCAGGAAAGCAACAGTTACATTTCAAGGTAATAATTAAACTATGATGTTTACGTCTTAAAGGGATAGTTCTGTCTATTTTATTGTATAATACCATAATACAATGGTATTAAATAAACAATTTGTTGAATTTTGTTTAAGGGCAGTCCACGAAAGCGAGCATACGCAGTAACGTTTGTTTATTTTGTTGCTTTGAAACGGTTTTCACACATAGCTTATATTTAAACAATGTCCATACAATTAAATCCATTGATGCTGTGTTTTTTAATGAAGAATTCAAATATTACAAGTAAAAATATTGCAAATACAAATGATGGCTGTGGCTAAGGTAAGAACCATATGTTCCCACCCCCCATGCACACACCAAACAATATCCCCAGCTACCATTAATTATCTGAACAGGTGTTCCCAACAATGAGGTGTTCCTCAGTTCCACAGCGCCAAGTGGTACATTAATAAATTTTTGGCTCCAGCAATAATTATTTAACATTAAAATATATAATATACAGCACAGAGATGGCGACAAGTCACATATGGTCAAGTCCAAGCAAGTCTCAAGTCTTAACCATCAAGTCTCGGGTCAAATCTCAAGTCACAGTTTAGACAAATCAAGCAAGTCAAATCAAGGGTTTGCCCTAAGCAGGTCAAGTCGAGTCCTGATAAGTTTCAAGTCAAGTCAAGTCGCAGTACTAAAATAAACAGAGGTTAATTTTTTCGATACATGTTTATTTTTGCACAGAAAAGATGAACTTATATACATACATTCTGTATCTTATTCACATTGCTATATATGAATTATATGCATATCTGTGCAACATTAATATCTGAATATAAAAGTGTTGCTTACACAAAGGAAATCCTGTCTGAAATGTATAGTACAATCTAATTCAATTTAATTGAAACGGTCTACACAGAAATGGAAATACTACAGAATGACTTAAGACTTAAGCATTTATACAGGCTATGAAGCTTATAAACTAAGTAGTGTGACTGAAAATCTACCTATTATATGTTTTAAATATATGATGCTGTAATACTTAGGGCCTAGGGAATTTGCATCTAGTACTGGGAATCCCGGATCATTTTAATTTCAATTCAATTCAAGTTTATTTATATAGCGCTTTTCAAAATGTGTATTGTTTCAAAGCAGCTTTACAGGGGCAAACAGGAAAAACAGAAAAGTTAAAACACAGCACAGTGCATGGTATTTATACAACGAGTAAGTTCATTCTAATAAATAACATCTAATTTCTAAATAAATAAATAAATGAATGAATGAATGCAGTCTCCCGGTGAGCAGGCCAACACTGCCCTGCTGTGGCGAGGAACCCAAACTCCAATGATTGATTAATGGAGAAAAAAACCTCGGGAGAAACCAGGCTCAACCGGGAGGGCCAGATCCCCTCTGACGTGTCATAGCTGCACTCAGACTGGTGACATGTGATTTTAGTTTAGCATTTAATACCAAATATTGTAACTTCAGCATTAATAAGACAAATAGTCCGTCTTTGCTCTTGGTTGGGGATGTAGTGGTCTGAGCTGGGATGGTCCGATGGTCATATTTCTCTTGGCAGCTGGTGGAATTGCCTTAGATGGAGCTGGGATGGTCAGTCAGTCTGCAGCTGTATCTGGTGTAATCTCAAATTGGGGATGGGCATCTGTCGGTCGTCTGGACATGGTGGAACTTCTTCCTACCTCGGGATGGGCATGGGGATGGGCATCTGTCGGTCATCTGGACATGGTGGAACTTCTTCCTACCTCGGGATGGGCATCCCGAGGCAGAGGCGGAAAGAGAATAAAGAGAATAATTAGCGTAGCTGCTGTTCATTAACTATGCATTAAGTGAAACCTTGGCTGAAAAGATGTGTCTTTAATCTAGATTTAAATTGGGAGAGTGTGTCTGACCCTCGAATAGTATCAGGAAGGCTATTCCAGAGTTTAGGTGCTACGTATGAGAAAGCTCGTCCAGCTTTGGTGGATTTTGTTATTCTAGGTATTGTCAAAAGTCCTAAGTTTTGAGATCTCAGCGAGCGTGATGGGTTGTAACGTGATAAAAGCTCGGTTAAGTAAGTAGGTGCTAAACCGTTCAGGGCTTTGTAAGTAATTAAAATAATTTTAAAATCAATGCGATACTTAATGGGTAGCCAGTGAAGCGATGATAAAACTGGGGTTATGTGATCGTATTTTCTTGACCTAGTAGGAACTCTGGCAGCTGCATTCTGAACTAACTGTAGTTTGTTTATCGATGATACAGGACAACCACTAAGTAGAGCATTACAATAGTCAAGCCGTGAGGTCACAAATGCATGAATAAGCTTTTCTGCGTCTGCAACACATAAACTATTTCGTAATTTGGCAACATTTCTAAGGTGGAAGAAGGCTGTTTTTGTGATATTTGAGATGTGATTTTTAAATGACAGGTTGCCGTCTAATATAACGCCTAGGTCTTTAACTGTATTTGTTGGAGTAACAGTGCAGCTTTCAATTTGCAGGCTGTAATCGGAGATATTCGGTTTACTTAATTTTGGTGCTATAAGTAATATTTCTGTTTTGCTAGAGTTTAAAAGGAGGAAATTACTAGTCATCCAATGTTTTATGTCCTCGATGCACTCTGCCAGTTTGGATAGCTTAAAGGAATCATCTGGTCTTGATGAGATATATAGCTGAGTATCATCTGCATAACAGTGGAAGCTAATTCCATGTTTTCTAATAATGTTGCCGAGGGGCAGCATGTATATGGAGAAAAGCAAGGGTCCTAAAACCGATCCCTGAGGTAATCCATAATTGACTTGCGTAAGATTTGACGATTTCCCATTTAAATGGACGTATTGATATCGGTCTGTTAAGTAAGATCTGAACCATTGCAGTGCCTGTCCCTGAATACCGATATAATGGTGTAAACGATCTAGTAGTATTTTATGGTCTACAGTATCGAAAGCAGCACTAAGGTCAAGCAGGACTAAGAGTGAGATGTTTCCTTTATCTGAAGCAATAAGAAGGTCATTTGTAATTCTAACGAGCGCAGTTTCAGTGCTGTGATGCGGTCTAAAGCCAGATTGAAACTTTTCGTGCATGTCATTATTTTGTAGGAAGGTACACAGTTGAGTTGACACTACTTTTTCTAGTATTTTAGACAAGTACGGGAGATTTGAAATCGGTCTATAGCTTCCAAGTTCATTTGGGTCTAAATTTGGTTTTTTGATAAGAGGCTTAATTACAGCCAGTTTAAAGGGTCCTGGGACATGTCCTAGATAAATAGACGAGTTGATTATGTTACAAATGGGCTCAATTACAGCAGGTAGTAACTCTTTTAATAAAGTAGTCGGAATGGGGTCTAATAAGCATGTCGTCGGTTTGGATGTTGCAATAATTTTAATTAAATCTTCCTGATTTATAGGAGAAAAACACTCTAGCTTTTCTTTTTGGGTGACGGTTGAAACTAATTCTTCCGACAAACTTGGAGGTTTGGTTTTAGCTATGTTGTCTCGTATTATTTCGATTTTCTCGGTAAAAAATTTCATGAATTCATTGCTACCAAGGTGCGGCGGAATACCCAGGTCAGGTGGAGTCTGTTTGTTTGTTAATTTAGCAATTGTACTAAATAAAAACCTTGGATTGTTTTTGTTATTTTCTATGAGGTTACGGAAGTGCTCGGCTTTTGCTGCTTTTAGTGCCTTTTTGTAACAGCTTGCGCTCTCTTTCCATGCAATTTTAAAGACCTCTAATTGGGTTTGTTTCCATTTTCGCTCCAGTTTACGCGTTTCTCTTTTTAGGGCGCGAGTGGTGTTATCATACCATGGTGCTATGTTCTTTTCATTTATCCTTTTTGACTTCATAGGTGCGACCGCTTCTAATGTATTAGAGAAAATAGTGCCCATGTTGCTGGTCATGTCATCGAGCAATTTTATATTCGTTGGAAAGGTTATAAGAGAAGTCAGATCTGGCAAGTTCTTTACGAAACTATCTTTAGTAGTTGAGGTGATTGTTCTACCTTGTCGATAACGAGATATACAACTGATTTCTGCAGTGCGCAGTGTACATATTATAAGATGGTGATCGGAAACATCGTCGCTTTGAGGTATAATATCGATATTGGTTAGATCGGCTCCGTGAGATATAATCAAGTCTAGGGTATGATTAAGGCGATGAGTAGGTCTATTGATGTATTGTGTTACACCACAAGAGTCTAGTAGTTCTTTAAACGCCACAGCTAATGGATCATTAGCACTGTCTACGTGGATATTAAAATCTCCAACAATCAGTACTTTATCGACGTTAACCAATAGATCCGATAAGAAGTCTGCGAACTCTATCAGAAAATTAGTGTAAGGCCCAGGGGGTCTATACACAGTAACCAATGTAAGAGAGACCAATGATTTTTTACTTTTGTTTGGAACTGTTATGTTCAACGCAAGCATTTCAAATGATTTAAATGTATGCATTGTTCTCCGAGTAACGGTAAGAAAGTCTCTAAAGATTGTTGCGACACCACCACCTCGACCAACCGGACGTGGCTCATGAATATAACCGTAGCTTGGAGGAGTAGACTCATTTAGACCAAAATAATCATTTGGCTTGATTTTATTGACTTAGATCTTGAATCTTGTAAATCAAAATGAACGGATCTTTTTTATTTCGGCAGAATATAAATAAAATGTATGTTAATATAGCCCAGTGATGAAGTTATGATGCTTAATCGTCATCTCTGCGGTGGACCCGCAATATGCACGTTTCATACATAATATATAATCTGAGAATATTTGTTTTCTATTTGAACTGGTTTCATTATTTAACAGCACAACACGTTTTGCTGTTATTGTGAGTATAAAAAATGTAGACAGTCAACAGATTCGAACTATGAAATTATTCTCGTCAGTATGACCGAAAAGTTGTTTGAGTGCAAGTGATCTCACCGGCACGTCCATGTCAGCCTGTCATGCAGTATATAAGCGAGCTGCTATTCAGCTTCCACACACAGTCCACACAAACACTTGAACATGCGCGCATTTAATATAGACATTAGCCTATATGTAATACAGAGAAGCCCTTCTTTATTTTAAGATTATTTTAATGTTTTAAGAACATAAAAATTCGGGCTACGCCGTCACAGCTAGATTCCCCAATTCATCTATATGAGATGAGATGTAGGCCTATCAGTGATGATTGATGATCACATTTCTAATAATAAAAAACAACCAAGGCAAAATTACGACAAAGAGAAACGATTAATTAATTACATTAGTAATCATTTTATCACACTGACGATACAGAAATTACTTTCTTACCTTTCCTTGTGGATCTTGTAATGTCGGATGAAATTCAACGTTGTGTCAGAAAACCTTGCGTTGCATACTCTGCATCTGTGATTGATATGTATTGTTGTATTAAAGTAAAACAGTGTATTGCGGCGTATTTTACATAAAAACTAAACCAAACGGCGCAGCAGGCTGAAACATGAGGATTAACAATTGAAGACGCGTCACGCTGAACCATTGCACATGATGTAATGTCTTTATTACTCTCTTTCACAAGCTTAGAAAACATAAGCACTTACGTTGATTGATTTACTCATGAAAACCGTGCAAAGATACCTCAGACAGTGCATACGATGGTGATGATGTTGGCCGATGGTGACTATAATGGTGACGGTCAATAGAAAGTTTCTCCCCATGGTCGCCCTGCAGCCATGATCCATAACCTCCCAGGTGAACACACTAATGTAGACACCACACCCCCGGTGCCACTCACAGTAATGACGTCACGATGCGTGTGCACATACACAACAGTACAAGAAGAAGAAATGAAGTCAAACCCAACGTGTGGCTCCTACATTCCGGCCCCAAATTATTTCATAGTAATAATTGATCACCATTACCTTGTGGGAAACAGACCCCAGTCAAAAACGCAAAGCCAACTGTTAGTCCTTTAAAGGTCAATAATGTCAAAGTTCATGTATATTATATCTGAAGATCTTCACTGCCCCTCTGCCTCCTGCAGAAGGCAGACTTTGGTTATTGGCCTATTCAAATAGCTGGTTTTAGTTTTAATCCGTACACTTCACACCAGTCCATTTTTATCTGGAACAGTATCCAAAATTCTTCCTATAACCCAAGTATTTCGAGGTGCCATATCATCCACCAGCACCACGAGATCTCCTGGAACAAAGTTTCTTTTGGCAGTATTCCACTTCTGGCGCTCATGAAGTCCAGGAAGGTACTCCTTCACCCAGCGCTTCCAGAACAAGTCTGACATATACTGCACTTGTTTCCAGCGATGACGAGCATAAACGTCCTCCTTCTCGAACAACCCTGGAGGCAACAACGGCTGCGATTTAAGCAGAAGAAGATGGTTAGGGGTCAATGCCTCCAAATCTTGAGGATCTGTCGATGCTTTCGTTAATGGACGGCCATTGACAATCGCTTCAGCCTCACAAAACACTGTCACCAAGCTTTCTTCGTCCATGGTCTGAGTCTTCAAAATGGAGTTTAGCACTTTACGGACTGACCGTATCAACCTTTCCCAAGCACCTCCATGGTGTGATGCTGCTGGGGGATTAAAAACCCATTTCACATTCTTGTGTAGCAAAACGTCCTTTATGAGATTGTGATTCAGATTCTCAATGGCCTTCCTCAATTCACGTTCAGCGCCCACAAAGTTAGTACCATTATCTGAACAGATTTCCAGGACTTGCCCACGTCTCGCAACAAACCTTCTGAATCCATTGATGAAAGAGTCTGTGTCTAAAGATGAAAGAACTTCGAGGTGTATGGCTCGCATCGCCAATCATGTAAATATTAAACCCATACCTCTTGACCACAGCCCTTCCACGTTTAACCTCAAACGGTCCAAAGCAGTCCAAACCAACTCGACTGAAAGGAGGTTCATCAGGAGTTATTCTGTTGTGAGGAAGGTCGGCGATTTTCTGATGTCCAGGTGAAGCAGACAATCTATGACAGATGACGCACTTAGTCAAAACTTTTCTGATGGCAGCACAAGCACCAGGAACCCAGTTGAGAAAGCATGTGGTTACGTCCATCATGACCTGTTTCCTGGTGTACATGACGGAAAATGAGAGTGGAGACATGTTGATCTTTAGCCAGGAAAACTGGATGCTTTGCTTTAACCGGCATAGCTGCTCTACTAAGCCTTCCTCCAACTCTAATGAGATCACCATCCAGGATCGGGTTAAGCTTGTACAGGTGACTCGTCTTTCTTACACACTCTCCTTTCTTCAAGTTGGCCAGCTCTTCTGGAAACCTTATTTTCTGACAAAAACGGATAATATCTGACTCAGCTACAACCATATCCTCCACGGACAGGACACCCATAGGCACTTGAGCCCTAACTTCCTCCATCCGGACCTGTAGCTCTTTCTCCAACTGTTCAGCACTTTGGTCCAATTCTGAAAGGGTTTTTCTCAGCAGCTTTCGATGTCCCACCAGAGACTAAAGCAAGGTCTTAAACTTGAGAAACCAACCGACAGCTCTTTTTAGACGGAGCCAGGAGGAAAAGTATTCAATGAGCTTCTCCAATGGCCTGACCTGCTCAACCTGAGCAGCGTTCATCATCACAACCTTGACCTCCGGGTCGTCAACAAGAGGGTTTTCCAAGGTCTCAGGGTTTTCAGGCCACCTGCTCTTGTGCTCATGAAGAAAATCAGGACCACAGACCCATGCACCAGTCTTTAACAATAACTGAACTTTGACACCTCTGGAGGCTAGATCCTTAGGGTTAGTTAATGTGTTCACGTACCTCCATTCGGATACGTTAGACATTTTCAATATTTCAGACACTGTGTTTGCTATAAAGATTTTAAATCTGGACGTCTCGTTCTTCATATATTTCAAAACAGAAGTGCTGTCTGTCCAAAAGACAGACTCCTGAAGGTCCATTTGAAGCTCCTTCCTCCACAATTCGTCCATTCTGCTAGCCACCACTGTGGCAGTCAGCTCCATGTGGGGAATAGTGACAAGTTTTAGAGGAGCTACTCGTGCCTTTCCCATTACAAATGCACTGCGAGTACGCCCGCTATCGTCATGGAGCAACAGATAAGTCACAGTCCCAAACCCTTCTTCACTTGCAACTGCAAAGTGGAAACTGCAACTGCAAACTTTTTATTGTCCTCAGCACACTTCCTCAGGGCGAAACAGGCACAACTAGGAGAGGAAGTAGCGGCAAACAAATGTGCCACCATTCTGTACTTCATTAGCTCCCGACTGCAATCTCCATCAGGCCACCACAGAAATCTCAACAAATCAGTATCTTCAGCCGGCACCCTGACCTGATGATACATGGCCTCAATATCTGCCATGAGCACCACGGGCTCTTTGCGTAATCTTGTGAGGACTCCCACTAATAGATTTGTGAGATCTGGTCCTTGAAGAAGCTGTGAGTTCAAAGAAGTCCCCTGAAACGAGGCCCCACAATCAAAAACTACCCGCAGTTTTTTCTTTTTATGATGATACACTCCATGATGGGGTATATACCACACCCTTCAATCACACCAGGCCAGCTGATCAGATGGAACTCTCTCTGCATAGCCATTAGCCAGCATCCTTGACATAAATGTGATGTAATCGGAACGAAAAGATAGATCTTTATTTAAACGTCTTTTAAGACTCAATGCACGCTGTTCTACAACGGTCTTATTATTTGGCATTTTGAGGTATCTTTGTCTTACCTTCAAACCAATACTGTAATGACCATCAATGAGCTTGGCTGACTCGGAGACTAACTCAATGAAGCGTTCATCCTCCCTTGACAGACCAGATTGTTCATCCTGCAGAGTTTCAGGGAAATCCACCTCCAGCTGCTTCTCCCAAAGCCTCGCCACCGAGATCCGATTGACTGTGATGTCGGGCTACAAACACTTTTGATCACTAATCTGGCAATCTCCACGGAGCGGGCCATTCACCGTCCAACCCAGGATGGTCTTAATTGCATAAGGGCCCCCATTCACTGCACGAACCACCTGCCACGGTTCCAGAGCTCGGGGGACGTTAGTGCCGATAAGAAGGTCAACATCAGCATCGATCTCTGGTATTTCTATGTGTCTCAGGTGCGGCCATCTTTGGAGGTCCTTTGATCGTGGAATGTTACCTCGATGAACAGGCATGCTCCGTTGAGTAAAAATCTCTGGCAGGCCACAAAAGTTATTCGAATCCAGCCCGGCGACTTCCAAGTCTAACAACTTGTAACTGTCCACCACTTTCTCTTGTCCCATAGTTCTAAGGAGGATTCCCAGCTTCTTCCCTGTAAGATTGAGACGGGTCATGAGTCGCTCTGTACAAAACGAGGCAGTACTCCCCGGATCCAAAAACGCATACGTGACCAAGGTCTCTTGTCCCCTTTTGGATTTCACCTGAACAGGCAGAATAGAGAGCGTACAGTCCTGCTTACCGGCCCCAGTCAAGCCACTGAACTGAACAGACACCACAGCATCTTCTCTGGCCATTTCCAAACCACCATTATTAGCCTGAGTCAAACTACTCTGTTTTGATGTGGGGTAGATATGCAACAACGTGGGGTGTCTATAATTGCACACGCTACATATCAGACATTTTCTGCAATCTTTACTCATGTGCCCAATGCACAGACGTCCAAAGCACATACGATTTTCCTTAAAAAAAGACATTTCAGCTTGTGTCCTTTTATGCAGAAGGCGGCAAACATCTAACGAATGCCCAGCCCTACAAAACAAACAAACTTTCTCCAGTGAGTCCTTCACCCATTTGTTCCCATACTCCACTTTCTTCTCAGCAGGTGCAACAGTAGTGGCAAAACTACTGCCTCTAGCCTTTGAATTACTTTGAGACTTGACCATGTTTAGTTCCTTTCTTCCTGTCAGAGGTGTATCTTGTATATTTCCAAAAAGAGGGTCACTTGCGATCTTAACTTGCCTCTCAACAAATTCCACAATGTCCGAAAATGTAGCTCTACGACCAGACTTTGCCTGAATATCGCAGGCCGCACTTCTCCAATGATCCTGCAGCTTATAAAGCAGTTTTTTCACAATTATTTTCATATTTGTAGGCACGTTCAGGTCAGTTATGGCAACTCCCATAGAGTTGCAACATTCCTGCAATAGTTAACTGTAGGCCCGTAAGGCCTTGTTATCTTCAGATTTAACCATCGGCCATAAAAGCACCTTATCCATGTAGGCAGAGGCTACTTTGAATGGATCGCCAAAATGCTCCTGAAGCAGTGACTTTGCCTTAGTGTATCCATGGGATGGAGGCAGATGTTGACAGCTTCGGATCAAATCCCTGGGCTGACCTCTCGTATACTGCTCGAGGTAATACAAAGAATCCTTCTGACTTGAAGTTCTCCCTTCAATGTTGTGTTCAAATCCTCTTATGAAGGTTTGATATTGCAGTGGATCACCATCAAAAACTTGTAGGTCTCGCTTAGGTAAGAGAAAAAGTGACTGTTGTTCAACCAATAAAGAAGTAATCTGATTTTGCCTTTCCAAAACAGTGAGAAAACGTTGATCAGAATTATTCGCTGTTACAAGTGCAGCGTCATACTGAAGGTGAGTAACTGGTGGATGAGAAACATCTGGCAAAGTAGACAGACCGGCCCAGGTCCCAGCAGCAGGCAGCTTAAGTTTGTTGTATGTCTTGGGCCTCACAGCAGCATAACCTGAGAGTAAAGCTTCCTCTACAGCCTCAGCAGCCGATGGTTGAGTGTTAAACTCAGGCACGAATGTTGCAGCATCATGGCTCAACTGCGTTCTTTTCCCTCTTTCCAAATAGGAGTTCATCCCATCCGATTTCACAGAAACATGAGACACACGAGATCCTTCAGAAGCCTTAAACACATTCACTTTAGCCATAGACGCTGCCAGCTCCATATCCAAATCCAGCTCCTCCTTCCTTCTCCTCAACAGTTCTTGCCGTTCCTCCAGTGCATGCTTCTTACTCATCAGCCTTTGACGAGCCATAAGAGCAGCTGTCTCAGCCTCAGCCCTTATTCGGGCTGATGATTTTGTGGACATAGATTTAGTCAGTACTGTACTGCATCTCTTCGACCTCACGGACACATTAGAGGCACTATCATTTGGCCGAATGTCACCGTCTACTGCATTTTCCATATTTTCAAATATACGTTCCTCTTTATCATTAGAAACGGTAGATCCTAGACATGGGGCAAAACATCCTCTGCTGGTGCATCTGACGCCTCCATCAGTCATTTATTCGTCTCCTCCACAAAAGATGTTTCATGTTTTTCAACATTATCAAACCAAGCATTTTGTTTTTCTTGTTCTTCAGGTGGAAGCATAGGTACCACAATACCATGAAGATGACTTGCTTCTTTAAACAAGCTTGATATAATTTCAAGACACGACCTCATTTTTTCAGCATTACCGGCACTTCGCATTAGGTCTTTAATTTCTTTTATTACACCTTTAATCCTTTTAACTTTTGCTTGACGTTCTTCTTGAAGCCGCTCCATTTTATATTCAAAAGCCTTGGGTGTAAGTGTTGTTCGTCTTTTCTCATCTGATCCATTACCATTCAACTCCATTTTTCATTTACAAAATAATCACAAAAATATCTGCCAATGACACTAAACACAGCTCCCCTTTATGACTTATGTTTCCACATGAACAAAATACAATGCATTGTCTTTGATTCCCCCTATCTTGTCCACCAATAATAAGCTAAACTCAACCCTAGTCTTCTGTCATACTAGCGGTGGGTATTTATGTACCTCCATACCGATAGTCTCGAACCAGACAAACCGTCTTAGAACTAGAACTACGGCGGTACTCCCAAGCGCAAGGCTTCAGCCGCTTGATACACGAACCAAAACACTACTAAAAGTCCCAAAACAAACAAAACAGTACATTCAGCTTATGTGAAAGTACCGCTAAGCCTAGCAGGGAAAACAATTCTTTCTTTGACAAACAATCCACAATGTTCATGAGCATAGCATAACTTTCAACGGAGGCGACTGTGATGACCGAATAAGCATCGTAACAGACAATTTATGAATGAATAAACTTTACGTGAGTCAAATGCGCATCCGCGTCTATCGCTTACACGAGGCTGAAAGCAATCTCAAACATCTAGTGTTGTCCCGACAGTACATTTGAATCCGCGTAACAACAGCAAATTTTCTATTGACATAATATTGCGGCGTCTTTTACATAAAAACTAAACCAAACGCCGCAGCAGGCTGAAACATGAGGATTAACAATTGAAGACGCGTCACGCTGAACCATTGCACATGATGTAATGTCTTTATTACTCTCTTTCACAAGCTTAGAAAACATAAGCACTTACGTTGATTGATGTACTCATGAAAACCGTGCAAAGATTCCTCAGACAGTGCATACGATGGTGATGATGTTGGCGATGGTGACGGTCAATAGAAAGTTTCTCCCCATGCTCACCCTGCAGCCATGATCCATAACCTCCCAGGTGAACACACTAATGTAGACACCACACCCCCGGTGCCACCCAAAGTAATGACGTCACGATGCGTGTGCACATACACAACAGTACAAGAAGAAGAAATGAAGTCAAACCCAATGTGTGGCTCCTACACAGTGTATAAAGTTGTGCATGCTAGTGGGGGATAAAGTGCAGTGCTAATGAGTGGATTGTTGAAGTCAAGAGTTTAAGAGTCTGACTGCTTGGGGAAAGAAGCTGTCACGTAGTCTGCTGTTGCGGGTTCTAAGTTGGTCTTTTGATTTGTTTAATTGATTTCGTATTTTGTTATTCATTATTTTCAGCTGTTTCTTAAAAGTATTATTATTATTATTATAAATCTTGTTTTTCCGTTCAGATTTAAAAGTTAAGTGGTTTGATTCTTTTTGTGATTTCTTTTGTTGCAGGCATTGATAGGCCCTGGGGTTGGGAGGCTAGCTGGTGTTTTGACTATTGGCGATGCTGAACCAATAGGAGTGCTGTGTTGCTTGTAATCACTTTTCACTCTGTGTGAGTGTGCGTGTGTGTGTGTGTGTGTGTGTGTATGCACGTGTGTATCTTTAGGATTCTCAGTTCAGCAAGCCTCCCATCCTGCTGGTAAGCCTTGGCCTGTTTTGTTTGTTTATTGATCCTTTGGTGAAGTGCAAAGAGTGATTCTAAGCACAATTGGGCAACCTCGTGATTACAATATGCTATTGGTATTTTTATATTTATATCTACTCCTCGTGAGGCTTGAATAAAGCTTTTGTAAATTTTTACCCACGTCTCTCCTTCATTCGTGACCCATTAACCTGTGTGCCCTTATTTTGGGTAGTTATTTCCCCCATTTTATGGGGTGGCGTAATCAGCTCTTCTAGTACATTGTGCTCCTGGTAGTCGTGCATTGTGCTGTTAAATTTCCCCACCATAACGCTACATTCTGAAAGAGAGTGCAAACTGTTATAAAAAGGCACTAAAAGCACCTCTGAAACCTTATATAAATTAACAAAAACAATCCAAGATCTTAATTTAGTACAGTTACCAACTTAAAAAATAAACTGACATGAGCTGACCTGGTTATTCCACAGCACCTTGGTAGCAATGAATTAATTACATATTTTACAAAGATTTTTTTTTAAATACGAGGCAAAATAGTAAAAACTCAACCTCCAAATGTTATGATACATCTCAGACAGTAACTTTCAACAAGAAGGGTATATATTGATACGTCAGGGAAAAATCACAGAGTGATAAGAATACAAATGAATACCGTCCTTGACGTTGGAGGAGATCGTGATGGTGGGGGTGTAAATCCTGAAGGTGCAAGTTAGCAAAAGGTAAGTGGTTCTCTGATACTGAATGTCCACTGCAACAATTAGACTACTTGGAAAACTTGGGAATCCAAAGCCCCCCTCGGAAAGCCACGTCTCTGTAAGCGCCATCAAGCAAACATTCCTGTAGTCATGACGGAACTTCACCATGGCACAGTGGTGTAGTCTAGCTTTTTGTAGTGAGTATACTGTGCTTTTTTCCCCTCCCAGCCTCATACGCACCCATCCCAGAGCGACACCCCATGGCACCACCAAACTCACTAATGCATAAAGTATGCATCTACATGTAATTGAGAGCATTATTAAAGACTGCTTATGTGTTATCAACATTCCAATTTATTATAAACAACAAAAGACAGTCAGCTGTTTCAGTTTAACACAAAAGAAGATATTTTGAAAAATGTTGGTAATCAGACAGTTGGCAGCACCCATTGACTTTCATAGTCTATATTTTTTCCTGCTGTGGAAGTCAATGGGTGCTGCCAACTGTCTGATTACCAACATTTTTCAAAATATCTTCTTTTGTGTTAAACAGAAGAAAGAAACTCATACAGTTTTGGGACAACTTGACGGTGAGGAAATTATAACAATTTTCATTTTTGGGTGAACTATACCTTTAAGAATGATGATACTATATGAATATGGTACCTGGAGCACAGGTTTTATCAGTTGACTGTCTTTTGTTGTTTATAATAAATTGGAATGTTGATAACACAGCACGAACACTCAGTCACATCATCATTCAGATCACTACAAGGGGGGCAGGAGATCGCCGGTCCTGCGCTGACATGACAATCTTTGATAGGTAGACGCGTGATAACAGCTCGACCGTGAGTGAAACCTAAGCGCTTGCGCACGGTAGGGAGGGGCGGGTGACACTCATTTTCGGTTTACATTTTCGCCTGTTTTTTTTATTTCGGCCCGAAACCAATAATGCCATTTTCGGCCGAACATTTTCGTGTGTGCTGAGCAGCTGATATCTACCTAACTTACTGTCCCTCCACTCTAACCAAGGATGCCTGTTTTTAAATTCCCTAGCCTGACTTTCAGTCCACAAGGCTGGCCAGGGGTTCTCATTTCTCTCATCATCTGAAATAAGGAGATATACAATTTTTATTCTGTTTACCACACACACACACACAATCTCCCCTCTTCTGCCGTATTAATTGATCCACCACACTAACGGTAGTGAAGTTAGCAAGTTCTGGATAAAATTCAATATACCAACAATCCCCTGCTATTACAGTTACGTTTAATGATAACATGTACTGTATGCTAGCTTTACTTACCAGGTAACTTTACGATAGCATCAGCCTCATTTTCTGGAGTTTCTATAATGATCGTGTCATCTGCTGCAGATGAAGTGTCACCCGAAGCTGCTGTAGCTTTAGGGGCAGGCATCCGAAAACACTCAAAGAGTGTACTTTGAGTCTGCTTTCGTTTCATATCTTCTAATTAAGATTCAGAATAACGTTAATCTTGCGATGTAAAGACACTCGAGATGAATTTAAAACTTGCGCCGAAAAAGACCGCCAAGCAACTGCTTTTCCTTGGTAGGTGACGTCAGATCCAGGTCACAGGCCACGGAAGCCCCAATGGTCCAAAAACGTTAGTGATTTGCAATCGCAACACAGACGGGGTGAATTTATGAATGAAAGTTCTGTCACAAAACAATGTTGTTACGTATACCCCTTTTTAAGAGGGTATACGGAAATCCTTTGACTTTCCTACTGGGTATACGGCGTATACCTGCGTATCACGTAGACTACACCACTGCCATGGCAGCTCATGCGTTTTTCTCAGGAGAGATTGCATGGTCGCCAAAATAATTGTAGGAAGCGGAGTTTTTGAGAGACCTATTTTTTCCAGTCTCTGGCGAACTCCTCCTTTGCGCCCCCTTTCTGAATTTTAACTGTTGAATCATTTTGTCCGGTGCGATTTTGTTCCTGCTTAAAGGAGAAAAACTTCCTAGATCGGGAATCACATGTTCCAGCTTTCCTGTAGCTCAGTGGTAAACGCATAGCGTTAACAACGCAAGGTTGTGGATTCGATTCCAGGTGATTGCGAATACCTATGTAAAATGTATAGGACAAAGCAACGTAAGTCGATTTGGATAAAGTGTCTGCCAAATGCATAAATGTAAATGTTCCACAGCTTGCTTCTATTTGGCTTGTAACATTGTAAAAGAAAATCCCGGGACTACTGAATTCTTGCCGAGTCCAGGGGGTGATTCGAACAAGCACATGCTCAAATGAATTAAATTCAATAAAATGATTGCTTCCATTTCCTCCTCATTCAATTTCTTCAAAGAAGATATAAGAAATAAATCTCCACAACAAACAATATTAAAAAAATGTAAAGGAAGGAAAACAAACATCGAGTGGACAAAGCACACTGTATCTGCGAGTCGCCTCGTGCGCAGCCTGTGCCCAAACGATTTGCTTATAGCATCAGATAAAGGTAACATCTCACTCAGTCCTGCTTGACCTCAGTGCTGCTTTCGATACTGTAGACCAGGAATTCTCAAAGTTTACATTCAAATCTGTTACACTGTGAAGCAGTTGGAAAATTGTTTCTGTAAAGAGAAATCTTCATGCTTTTGTTATATATGCAAATCTGATTGTCACCTTCACGTGATGTAAAATATAACTAGAATGACTAGATAATATACAACTTGTCTGGCGATTTTTATTTGTTGGGTGTTTTCTATATTGGGATGGCCGATGGAGGGGCGCCAATGCTGATCTTGCATACTCCTCAGAAAATGTGCAGTTGCGCTCCTCGCCTAGGCAGTCTTAACAGTGACCGAGTTTTGGAAACGCCGTTTTTTTCGGTCGGTTGAATGTGCTTCTATTTTCTGCCGGTCGCAGGACAGATAGACCAAGAGAAAGACGAACTTCGTCAACAAAGCAAAACTACACGCTCGCAGGGCTAAACCGGCAACATTTTATCTACGCTCTTTACCAGAAGAAGTCGGTAAACACTGCTAGTGACGACCGGCGCGCACAAGCAGCGCGCAAAACGCTCTCTGACAACTCAAAAAAATTAAAAAGATGCACGTTTAACAGCAAGAAACGCTTTTTACGTGTTTAAAAAGAGTTTCAAAAAAAGCCTACACTGAGTGGTGGGCGATACTGTAAAATTTGGTATCGATCTGATACCAAGTAAACAGGGCCAGTATTGACGATATCGATACCGATACCAATACTTTTAGAAGCATTCACATGAATTTACATTTACTTTCCTGTGGATGAAATGTCACGATTTATCAGATGTATGCATCATTAATTAGCTAAATCTGAATACATTTTCATGACCACTAAAATATTTTGTGATTTGTGCTCTTAATGTATGGAGGACCAGGAGAGTCATGTGTAAAGTAATAAAGCATTTAATTGTTTAATAAAAATAGGCATTAATCCATTTATTTTTAATTTCATTTTTTAATTCAAATATAAATAGGCGAATTGACAAAGTAATTTATTATATATTGTTTTAATGGGCAATAAAAAGCGTGATTGTAAAAATAATTAATAAATGAAATATTAATCCATCAATAAATACTTCAATTTAAAAAGGGACTTTTAAAAATCAACATAAAACACGAAATAAATACACAATTTTAAAGCGCATTAATGAATTCCTTTATAAATAGTGGAATTTCAAAATCTATTTCAAAATGCGATTTAAAAAGAGGAATAAATAATTGGATTTACAAATTAAACTAGAAATAAAAGTTTTAATCCGTCATTTAAAAGACTATTTCTTTTAGCATTTGCATTTCCATTTCCCCTCTGCATTTCCTTATCCGATTTGCTATTCGATTTGCCAAGTCATTTATCTTTTCCTTTTAGCCTCTCTATTTACCATTTCCGTGACACTCTAGGGCCTTGCATGCTAAAACGTGGTAAAACAATGCAAATTAGCTACGGAGAGAGACAAGTTACAAGCCCATGTTACGAGGAGGCAATTCAAGTTTTCAATACTTTTGAATTTGGTGATGATGAGAGAGACAAAATCAACGTTCTCAAACAAAAGTTCAAAGACTATTGTGAACCAAGAAAAAACCTACCTTACATCCGTCACATTTTCTTCACGAAGGCTCAAGGACCGTTGGAGAATATTGACTCATATGTCACGGACCTAAAGAACAAAGCCAAAGACTGTGAGTTTGGAGAATTACATGATTCATTAATCAGAGACAGAATTGTTTGTGGCATTAAAGATGACACAGTAAGAGCAAGATTGCTAAGAGAAGCAGATCTCACATTAGCAAAAGCTGTGGACATCTGTCGAGCTAACGAAATCACATCCAGTCAAATGAAAGCACTACATGAAGAAGTAGACATGCACAAAATTAAAGCAGTGAAAAGTAAACAGAAAATTAAGAGTATGCCAAGAGAAATGCAACATGACTCGAGTGAAAATACAAAATGCAGCAAATGTGGATACAAACATGAACAGAGAAAGTGTCCTGCCTATGGACAAACGTGCAGACTGTGCAATAAGAAGAACCATTTTGCAAAAATGTGTCGAATTGAGCATAAACAGCCAAGAAAATTGCACACGCTTGAACAGACAGAGGAAGATGACAAAAATATGTTCCTTGGCACGGTTGAAGTTCAGAAAAACAAATTGAAAAGTATTCAATCTCTCACCACAGAAACGCAAGAAGATAAAGAAAAATGGTCTGAAGTGCTCAAGATAAGTGACATGCAAGTGAAATTCAAGTTGGACACTGGTGCAGAATGTAATGTGCTCTCATTAAAAATCTACAATATGCTGGGCATAACGGAGAAGCTGAGTAAATCTACCTGCAAGTTACTTACGTACTCTGGACACCAGATGTCGCCATTGGGACAGAAACAGCTCACATGTGAGTATAAAGGTGAAAAACACAAGATTCAGTTCCAGATTGTTGAAAGAGATGCACCTGCAATCCTAGGAAGATTCACATGTCTAGCACTAGGGATGATAAAAAGGATACATGACGTTTCTGTAGATGATGATGGCATTCTGAAACAGTATGAAGATCTGTTTAATGGTCTAGGATGCATGCCAGGATATCACCACATTCAAGTTGATCCGACAGTAAAGCCTGTAGTACATGCTCCACGAAAAGTTCCTGTTGCACTGAAAGAAAAAATAATTGAAGAATTGCACAGGATGGAACAGATGAATGTCATTGCAAGACAGACAGATCCAACTGATTGGGTGAGTAGCATGCACTGTTAGATGTCGCTGTAGATTTAGCAGCACATTACTGTAAAAATCAACAGTAAAATACTGTATTTGTATATTACAGTAAAATACTGCAGTTCATAATGCATTCTGGGTAATTTTGATTGAGCGGGAAACTTTTACAGTATATTTTGGTCTGGCTGTAACCTTGCTGTAGCCTTACTAAAATGTGCAAGGCAAAAAGTGCGCCACAACGTCAAATCACACAGAGCACAACTCCTGGCTGCAGCAAGAGGAGAATATTCAATTCGATTTCGGGCAGTTCGGTAAGTTTGCAGTCTGGTTTATTTTATGTGTTTCATGCAAAGCTATTATTTAGTTTTAGCATTTTGCACAACAGTTAGTCAAAATGTTATTTTAAACGTGGGCTGAGAGAGAAAACGTCGCCAACAAACGTTGCAGTCTCTCTCAGAAATTAAACTAGATGTCCACCCACTGCTTCAACACGATTTACACAACCCACTTAATTAATCATAAGGGTTTTGTCAATCGAATTGTTTAAGTTCGTTTACAATGGCAAGGTAGGAAATGACTTGTATGTGGCAATAGATAAACTCCCGTTAACCAATTTACTCCCGTTAACCCATTGAACTAAGACTCCTCGCGAGCTCGGTCTTGGTGTCCCAGCTTAGGGACGCTTATCTTGGCTTTCCTCTGTTCATTCACGGGCAGGGAGAAGTAGCAGCAGTATTCAGTTCGACCGTATGACAGACTGACTCGTGAATTAGCTGTGCATGTGCTAAAACAACATTTTCATATCAACTCATCGCTATTTGCGTCTTCTCATAAATGTAAGAATACTGGTTGGATAAATGAATATCAACATTGTTTGTCTGTTAATAGACCAGACTCGACAGGTTCTATCTCACGCTCTCAACGGCCCAAATCGCATGTGAAATAACAAAGGCACTGTAAGTAGACAACACAGCACCAAACTGCTCCACACGAAGTGAAACGTAATATTTAACAGAGATGAGTGCGATCTATACAGATTACTGCTGTTTTCATTAAGGTACTATGTGAATAAATGGGTTTGCGGTGTTATTACGGTTTACGGTATATCAGTAAAAAGTAGAGATTATGTTCTTTCGAGTGATTTACATTCAGTTGGCCAATAAGTTGTAGCAATTACAACACTTAAAACAAGTTTTCAAAGACTCAAATCATTGCACGTACTTTGTTAACGAGCGATGCTGGCTCCGCCTTTACGTAATGACTCTTTACGTCGGAGAGAGGAGCGCAATCAGCTTGAAAATGCATTTTCGAAACCACATTGAATTTCGCTACACCCAAACTATTTCGGTATGTAACCAAAAATCCAACCCCAAATATCTAAACTCTTAATATAAATGCATAGGCCTAAAGGGGAAACATTTAAAATGATCATTTTGCTTCATTTTTGCTCGGCTATTTTAAATGTATTTAATAAACAGAATGGTTTCAAAATTTCAGCAAGTAACATATTTTTTTACTTGTCTTACAGCTCTAACGTGACAGTTTGGTCCACTTTTGCATCCTGGGTTTATGGGTTTTCTGTAAGTATTGACCATAATAATACAAGTTTTAATTCAAATTTGATTTTGGTTTTACTAATGACTTTTTAGTAACACTTACAATAAGGTTACATTTGTTAACATAGAATGTTAATACATTTTAAAATTTGGCAATACACTTTTAAATCAATCAATTTATCTCTGTTCACATTAATAATATTTGATAATGCATTATGAATTAACTATCATTGATAGTTCATATTAGCTGAACCATTAATACATGTTATGGATCAAAACCTTATAGTAAAGTGTTACTGAATTCTCTTTCACCATTTAGTTCACAATTTGTACTTATTTCTATGGTTTACAGATTTTGTTATTTGTTTCTTTTTGTGTTACAGTCTCACCATTGATATTCTGGCTGGATTTGGTCATTTTTGAGAAAGTCATCCCATGATGTCCAGTTACAACTGCAAGTCATGTAGTTTCTCGACTACAATATCAAATGCTTTTTACATGTAGAAGTACACGGAAATGTGGCTAATCATCGCTTTATATGTGTCATACCTGAGTGCCCTTGCACTTTTGAGAAGTTTCAATCTTTTAAGTGTCATATGTATCAATAAAAAATATGTTTGATGCAAACATTGCTTGTATTGTCTTTTGAATTATATTGTCAAGTATAGCAGTTTTGTAATATGAATAACTATAGATTTATATCTAAACTAGCTATGATATATAATATTTTTTGTAATTAAATAATAATGTTGGGGAAATATAGGTATTACAGCAAATTACAGTATAATACAAATACAGTAAAACTACAGTAAAATACTGTTTTGTAGCTATACAGTAATATTTTTGGTACTGTAATAACATATTACGGTACTGTAATGTCAAATTACAGTAACTTACTGGCGTCTGTGCTGCCAGTAACTTACTGTAAAAATACAAGGAAATCGTTAACAGTGTGGTTACAATTGTCAAGCCAGACAAAATTCGAATATGTCTCGATCCACAAGATTTGAACAAGGCAATCAAACGTGAACACTACCCACTACTCACAGTAGAAGAGGTTGTATCCAACATGCCAAATGCTAAAGTGTTTTCTGTGCTTGATGCCAACCAAGGATTCTGGCAGATTAAATTGGATGATGACAGTTCCAAGTTGTGCACATTCAACACTCCAATAGGAAGATATAGATTCCTGCGTTTGCCATTTGGAATATCGTCAGCATCTGAAGTCTTTCAGAGAGCGGTAGTACAGATGATTGAAGATCTGGATGGTGTGATAAACATTGTGGATGATTTGCTGGTTTGGGGTGAAACGGTACAAGAGCATGATGCCAGACTGAAAAAACTGCTCCAAAGGGCAAGAGAATACAACCTCAAACTAAACAAAAAGAAATGTCAAATCCGAACATCACAAATCAAGTATATTGGTCATGTGCTGACAGCAGAAGGACTGAAACCAGACGAAGAGAAGGTGAGAGCTGTAGTTCAGTTACCTCCACCAGAAGATAAGCAAGCTCTTCAAAGATTTCTAGGTATGCTGCAGTATCTTGCCAAGTTTATTCCTAACTTGTCTGAAGTAAGTCCTCCGGTCAGACAACTGCTGGAGAATGATGCTGAGTGGTTCTGGGGAAATGAACAAGAGAAAAGTTTTCAGAAACTTAAAGCTCTAGCAACAAATGCACCAACATTGAAATATTATAATGTCAACAAACCGTTAACATTGTCAGTAGATGCCAGCTCTGAAGGCATGGGTGCAGTTTTGCTTCAAGACCAGAGACCTGTAGCATATGGATCAAGAGCGCTCACAGATTGCCAACGCCGATACGCACAAATAGAAAAGGAACTCCTTGCCATTGTATATGGATGTGAAAAGTTCCACCAATATGTATATGGCAGAGAAGTTCAAGTAGAAAGTGACCACAAGCCGCTTGAGAGCATTTTCAAAAAACCGCTGCATCAAACGCCATTAAGACTGCAAAGGATGTTGCTAAGACTTCAAAGGTACAATCTGAAAGTCATGTACAAGCCAGGCAAAGAAATGCACATAGCAGACGCATTGAGTCGCGCTTACCTTGATGAACACAACGAAGACCTGCTTGAAGAGGAGCTAGAGGTAAACTGTGTCACACCTCAACTACCTGTGTCTGAAAAGAAACTGGAAGAGTTCAGGAAAACAACAGCTGAAGATCTTGAAATGCAGAAACTGAAAGACTACATACGGAAAGGATGGCCTACAGAGAAAAGTTCAGTGCACAAAGACATTCAGAAGTATTGAACTTTTAAAGAGGAAATCAGTTATGCATCAGGTCTTATGTTCAAAGCATCAAAACTCATCATTCCAAGTAGAATGAGAAAATAAATGTTGGACAAAATTCATGAGTCGCATCTGGGCATGGTGAAATCCAAGGAAAGAGCGAGAGACATCATTTATTGGCCCGGAATGTCAGTTGAAGTTGAAAAAATGATATCTCAATGTGCCACATGCAACTCTCATCGAAACAGTCATGTAAAAGAACCGCTAATACCTCATGCACTGCCAGAAAGACCATGGGCAAAAGTTGGCACTGACTTGTTTCAGCACAATGGTTCTGAATATTTGATGTGTGTGGACTACTACTCCAAATTTCCAGAGATCGCAAAGCTGAATGATACTACCAGCAAAAGTGTAATCCTAGCACTGAAATCACTGTTCTCAAGACATGGTATACCAGATGTGGTAATATCAGGTAATGGTCCACAATATGCCAGTCAAGAATTCAAGCGTTTTGCAGAAAACTGGGAATTCGAGCACAAGACATCTAGTCCGAGATATGCTCAATCTAATGGACAAGCAGAAAGAATGATCCAAACCATCAAGAGAATGCTCACAAAGTCACAAAGTGAGAATGGAGATCCATATATTGCATTGCTGGAATACCGCAATACTCCACTAGATGGCATTGGTATGTCACCGGCACAACTTCTAATGGGAAGAAGATTAAAAACCAAACTGCCGACTTCAAGCAAATTGTTGACTCCAAAAGGAAGTAAGAAAGTTCAAGAACAACTTAAACAGAGGCAGTTAAAGCAAAAAATATACTATGACAAAAACACCAAACAGTTGCCTGAGATATCACCAGGAGACAAAGTGAGAGTTCAGCAAGGACAAATCTGGAATCCTGCAACCGTTTTGAGGAAACATGACTTGCCAAGATCGTATGTTCTTCGCACATCAGATGGAAAGATCTACAGAAGAAACAGAAAGCATCTGTTAAAGACAAAAGAACAAGAATTTCCATCAATAAATGATAAAGATGACTTTGACACAGAGTCAAACGCAAGTGCAACACTGGAGAGAGAAATAAATCCAGACACACATCAAGAATGTTCAACTGATGGACAAATCAAACCAAACATCATCACAAGATCAGGAAGAGAGGTTAAAATTCCTTCAAGATTTAGAGACTATAAAATGCACTAAATTGACTAAGGCATCTGAGTAAATGTTTAATTACACATCGGAGTAATAATGCTTGTTGGTGAACTCCTTATTATGTGTTTAGATAGTTGTAAAAAAAAAGAAAAAAAAAGATGGGGGATGTAATGTATTCTATATGTGTAATACGTGATGACGTAAGCAGTACGTTATGATGTAAGTTGTACGTGGGGAGTTAGAGAGGGAGACACGGGGGGGACAGAAAAATAAAGGACGTCAGTTCAGTTGTCATCTGTTGCAGTCTAAATTTATTACAAGACAAAACGATAATACAGAAGCAGCAGTGCTGCGGTCATTTTGGGCCGAGTCTATTTATGATGCGATGCTTACGCGGAGTTAACGTGACATAAGTTACGGTGCTTATGGCCAAAATGCTTATAGATTCAAGCGAAATGTAACAGTTTTACCATTAAAGCATGTAACTGATGTCAGATGTGTTTTAATCCGCCAATATCTACTATTTATGAAACCGCAAACACACACCGTGGTGTGTATTATATGCATATAGTAGATGCAGTGCCGGTGTTACAAATGTTCTGTTACCCGTGATATTTTGTGACCGCAGTAGGCGCTGTTGTCACTGTCGACAATTCTCTACGCAAAGAGCGTAAATTCGGGCGAGGAAGCGCTTTGTGCTGGTGCGCAGCTTTTTAATCTTGTGCAATAACGCGCTTTGTTCTCGTGCACGTTACTGTGAGCGGTCTTTTCGGAAAGTCTGTTATGAGTGCTGACGTGACGTGGGTGGCTGAACACGCAGATTGAACTGTACAAAGCAGGATCATTTAATTCCTCTACTGATTGCGTTTGGCATTATTGTGATTGCCATGGTAATTGTTTTATAGCCAACATGTACGTGTGTGTGTATGTATATATATATATAAATATATATATATATATATATTTAAAAAGTGAATACACACACACATATATATATATATATATTTATATATATGTATATGTGTGTGAGTGCATATTCACTTTTACCCAAATAATAGTCACTGTCACTGTGCTGACCCACAGTGACTGTGGGTCAGCAGTTCACCATATCTCACGATGCACAGTAAAGGCCTAAAAAAATCTGTTACCTTCCCCTGTTTTATAATATACGGGTTAACTTTCTGAAATGAGTGACACAAAATATTGCCCTTTTTCATGATATTCTATTTTTTTAGCTTTATTTTTATTAAATACTAAAGAATTATTTTTTATTTTTTTAATATTCTTCCAATCTCCCCATATCGCACATGCCAATCACGTGGGGGCTCCGTTAGCTAGTTTGCACCAACTGGAAAGCAGATTAACGTGATCGGCACCTGATATTATATCTGTGCAAAATGGATGATAACATGCAGCTGGGACTGAAGAACTATCTTTTAAAAGAGGAATATCCCAAAGATGCTGATAAACAGCAGTGTTACATTTTGAAAAGAAGAGCTAACAACTTTCGTATCATTGGTAGGTAATGTTAATAAGCACCTGAGAGAAAAGTACACTAGTGGGTATGGCTATAGGCTTTTCAAATATTCATTATCCCCACTATAAATATATTCAATTCAATTCAAGTTTATTTATATAGCGCTTTTCACAATGTGTATAGTTTTAAAGCAGCTTTACAGGGGCAAACAGGAAAAACAGAAAAGTTAAAACACAGCATAGTGCATGGTATTTATACAACGAGTAAGATCATTCTAATAAATAATATCTAATTTCTAATTAAATAAATAAATGCAGTCTCCCAGTGAGCAGGCCAACACTGCCCTGCTGTGGCGAGGAACCCAAACTCCAATGATTGATTAATGGAGAAAAAAACCTTGGGAGAAACCAGGCTCAACCGGGAGGGCCAGATCCCCTCTGACGTGTCATAGCTGCACTCAAACTGGTGACATGTGATTTTAGTTTAGCATTTAATACCAAATATTGTAACTTCAGCATTAATAAGACAAATAGTCCGTCTTTGCTCTGGCTGGGGATGTAGTGGTCTGAGCTGGGATGGTCCGATGGTCATATTTCTCTTGGCTGGTGGTGGAATTGCCTTAGATGGAGCTGGGATGGTCAGTCAGTCTGCAGCTGTAGCTGGCGTAATCTCAAATTGAGGATGGGCATCTGTCGGTCGTCTGGACATGGTGGAAATATATGGGCATCCCGAGGCAGAGGCGGAAAGAGAATAAAGAGAATAATTAGCGTAGCTGCTGTTCATTAACTATGCATTAAGTGAAAGCTTGGCTGAAAAGATGTGTCTTTAATCTAGATTTAAATTGGGAGAGTGTGTCTGACCCTTGAATAGTATCAGGAAGGCTATTCCAGAGTTTAGGTGCTACGTATGATAAAGCTCGTCCCCCTTTGGTGGATTTTGTTATTCTAGGTGTTATCAAAAGTCCTAAGTTTTGAGATCTTAGAGAGCGTGATGGGTTGTAACGTGATAAAAGCTCGGTTAAGTAAGTAGGTGCTAAACAGTTCAGGGCTTTGTAAGTAATTAAAAGAATTTTAAAATCAATACGATACTTAATGGGTAGCCAGTGAAGCGATGATAAAACTCGGGTTATGTGATCGTATTTTCTTGACCTAGTAGGAACTCTGGCAGCTGCATTCTGAACTAACTGTAGTTTGTTTATCGATGATACAGGACAACCACTAAGTAGAGCATTACAATAGTCAAGCCGTGAGGTCACAAATGCATTAATAAGCTTTTCTGCGTCTGCAACACACATACTATTTCGTAATTTGGCAACATTTCTAAGGTGGAAGAAGGCTGTTTTTGTGATATTTGAGATGTGATTTTTAAATGACAGGTTGCCGTCTAATATAATGCCTAGGTCTTTAATTGTATTTGTTGGAGTAACAGTGCAGCTTTCAATTTACAGGCTGTAATATAGTCTTTCTACAGTAACTGTTAACCATGGTATTTGTGTTTAATTTGTTATAAATCTGCAAAAGCATCGATCGCTATTATTTGATATTTTTCACCCATATTGTACATATTTATTATGCATGCATGGCAACAGTTCATGGAAGGACGTTGATAGCATTTATAACAGATTTATAATAACTTAAACACAAATTCAAAAATATTTTGTAACATTTGAAGGTATAAAGTATTCATTTTGTGATGATTTAATCACATGTCTCAGCCAAAAACAGTGTGACTTTAGTGGCGCCAAATTTTGGCTAATCATATTCATAGCTAGCAATGCGGTCAGAGAGGTCAAGATAGTTTCTTAATGCTCATAAAAAAATAGAAAAAATACATTAAACTGTTTTCAAATGTATAAACAACATACTGTCATACACTAAATCGACAACATCTTTAACAATAAAATATTATCAATTACAATGAAGTTAACGAAAGCAAACACAGAACGTTCCCCTAATATTGGTTCCCGTTTGGTTATTTTTGGGGAACCAAAAGAGAACGTTCAAAAAACGTTCCATACAGAAATTGGATACAGGTAAAGCTAAAAAATAGAATATAATGAAAAAGGTCAATATTTTTTGTCACTCATTTCAGAAAGTTCACCCGTATATTATAAAACAAGGGAAGGTAACAGATTTTTTTAGGCCTTTACTGTGCATCGTGAGATATGGTGACCTGCTGCACCACACTCACTGTTCTCATCACAGCTAAATCCTTTTCAGGATAAGACACAGAAGGCATTAAATGTCAAAAGAGTGAATATGGAGAACAATAAGGCTATTCTGTGTAAAACAGGGGAAGGTAACAGATTTTTTTAGCCTGTTACCGTGCATCGTGAAATATGGTGACCTGCTGACTACAAGGTTACTCTGTACATTATAAACGTATCATTTTATAATATTATATTCTTATGTACATTTAATAGCCTATAATGCATGTATGTATGTATAACACAAAGCTCATTTATGTTCATGTTTCTTAAATGGACAACGTTTAGAATTGTCGTGATTGCTGTTCTATTATTTGGGTAAAAGTGAATATGCACTCACACACACATACATATATATAAATATATATATATATATATATATGTGTGTGTGTATTCACTTTTTAAATATATATATATATATATATATATATATATATATATATATATACATACACACACACCTACATGTTGGCTATAAAACAATTACCATGGCAATCACAATAATGCCAAACGCAATCAGTAGAGGAATTAAATGACCCTGCTTTGTACAGTTCAATCTGCGTGTTCAGCCACCCGCGTCACGTCAGCACTCTTAACAGACTTTCCGAAAAGACCGCTCACAGTAACGTGCACGAGAACAAAGCGCGTTATTGCACAAGATTAAAAAGCTGCGCACGAGCACAAAGCGCATCCTCGCCCGAATTTACGCTCTTTGCGTAGAGAATTGTCGACAGTATGGAACGCCAGGAGGGCCAAAAACGTGCGTATTTTAACGCGTTGTTTGCGCGTAGAGAACGCGTTGTTTGCGCGTAGAGTACGCGTAGTCTACGCGTGAAAAATCGACGCGTACTCTACGCGCATACAACGCGTACTCTACTCGCAAACAATGCGTTCTCTACGCGCAAACAACGCTATGGAACGCCAGGAGGGTCAAAAACGTGCGTATTTTAACGCCTTAACAACGCGTAGAGAACGCGTTGTTTGCGCGTAGAGTACGCGTTGTTTGCGCGTAAAGTACGCGTTGTTTACGCGTAGAGTACGCGTAGTCTACGCGTGAAAAATCGACGCGTACTCTACGCGCAAACAACGCGTACTCTACGCGCAAACAACGCGTTCTCTACGCGCAAAGAACGCGTACTCTACGCGTGACGTCAGACGTCAATTTCGCGTGTTTTTGAACCATCCGGCCACTTGCCCAGTTTGGACGTGTAAGCCTGATGAGTTCCCATTGGCTGCCGAGCGGAAGGGTTAAACAATTACTGTAGGCCTAGGGGCATTGCCTTCAATTTCTGACTCCCTGCCATCACATTGCATGTAACATGCGAAAGATCCTCTTATCTATTTATGTATCCAGTTATCTAATATGCTATTAAATATAGATGTTTTATAATCTTTTTAATCGTTTACTGCCGTGTCATGTTAGTAACCGTTTTAGCAGAGACAATTAGTTGATAGAAGACACACGCAATGTGTCAGTTCAAATGGTGTAGGGGTTAGAGTCGTTGCTTTGTTGCAATATATTTTGGTGTCTGGGTTAACGTAGGATCGAAACCTACTCGTCGCTAAAACTGATCCTCCTTTAACAAAATTTGTTTTAGAAATCCTCTAGCCACAGTTTTAAGCGCTGTCCATAGATATATACGTTTTCATTTTTTAACTTCACGAATCAGTAAATTTATTCATGTTCAATAATTTATAGAATTGTAGGTTTTATAGTCTTACTAATTTTCAAACCTTGGCTACAGACCTTTTTTATTTCTTTGCAGTTAGGAAGAATAGGTTTAAAGTTTCATCATACTTGATGAAAATAAAGTAATGTTTTACAATACAATTTAATTGAAATATAAGATAAATAAAAGTGAATTCATAGAAATCCGTTTTTTCTTTAAAAATACATTAAACAAATATAAAAAAAACCTCATTGTCGCCTGAACACATAATTTGTAAGCGTAGACAAATTACTGCTTTCATAAGATAAGGACATGCTGGCCCATCAATAATAGTCACAACAGCTAGCATAAATGTTTAGAATGAAAAAGTTTACATTAGTTTTCATGAATATTAATTTGAACGAATATGACCAGTATGCACTCCATCCAGGGTGTATCCTGCCTTGATGCCCGATGACTCCTGAGATAGGCGCAGGCTCCCCGTGACCCGAGGTAGTTCGGATAAGCGGTAGAAAATGGATGGATGGATGACCAGTATGAATAAAACTAGTTTCACACTTAAGAATCTAATGTTTGGTCTGGTTTTCTATATCTTCTACAAAAGGTTTGTCTGTAATTTAAATTATAGAGGGATAAATAAATTCCTTCTCCAAAGAAAATCAGCATTACAACATTTCTGATGTGTTATGAAAATATAATCCCCACATATTACCCACACAAAAAAAACAAGAGAAATAAGTAGGTATAGGTTAAACGGTGCACACACAACACAGGGTTTTATATGAATATTTTCTTGTCTCTACTCAAATACAAATATTCAAATTCATTTTTAGGCCCAAGTCTTTTTACGCAGGCCCAAGTCTTTTTGTGTTTTGTGTCGGTGTGCATATGTGGTCGTGTTACAATGCAGTGGAGCAGCCAATATACAAACCTGCGTAATCGATGTGCACAGAACAATCCCTTGTTGTGCCATATATATATATATATATCTTAGTTTATGTGCTGTGAGATGGTGGGGCTTATCATTCATACATTTTATATTGATTTAATCAATCAACTAAAATGGTATTTTATTTAAGAATTTGAAACGACAAAGGAGGAAGTGAATAAAAACCCCAAACAGTTGAAAGTCCCTCATAACATTTTGTCATGAATTATTGGGGTGTGGTGAGAGACAGATTCGGTCCGATAATAAAATTAGGCCGATATATTTGAGCCGATAAATTATGATTGACTTCTTCTGATTGAACCACATCGGGTTCACGATGCTCACATTTAAAATCCAGTACAGTCTAATTTTTCTGTCATGATCATTTACTTACTACTATTAGAAAAACATTGTTTGTGTAGTAGATACAGAATGTAGATATTTATAAATGTGTAAATTGGAAACAAAAGTATACTGTTTAATGCCGATTGCTATCTGAATGCTTTCTGTCTTGAGACGTGTTAGAATTGTGGAAGAATATCATTGATTTGTTTATGAAATCATGATACCAGAAAATTTAACTATTTTCAAGTATAGGCTTCATATTAGATTAGATTAGATTCAACTTTATTGTTATTACACATATACAAGTACAGTGTAACGAAATGTAGTTTAGGTCTAACCAGAAGTGCAATTAGCAAGTGCAGGATATACAGTTTGAATAAATACAGAATACTATACAAATGTTCTTTGACAGTATGACAGTCGGTATGTACTATGGACAATATATACAGAAGGATATATACTGTGAACAATACTGTACAGGTGGTTATGAACAGATAACAATATAGACTATACAATAGTGCAAGTGACTTGAGTGTGCAATAATTACAGACATTAGTTATTAAGGTTACAGTGCAGTAGATGAGTTAATGAAGTTATTAAGGTTACAGTGCAGTAGATGAGTTAATGAAGTTATTAAGGTCACAGTGCAGTATATGAGTTAATGAAGTTATTGAAGTTATGGTACAATAGATGAGTAGATGAAGTTATTAAGGTCACAGTGCAGTAGATGAGTTAATACAGTTATTGAAGTTATGGTGCAATCGATGAGTAGATGCAGTTAATAGAGTTACAGTGCAGTAGATGAGTTAGTGCAGTTATTGATGTTACAGTGCAGTAGATGAGGTAATGCAGTTATGAGAGTAGTCCATTAGTGCAAATGAGCATTCAGTATAATATTCCTTGTGTGCAAGTGAGCAGTATAGAGTGCAAATGATGCTGTGTGTGTGTAAACAGTCCGGTAGAGCAGATACATGAAGTACTGGTGTGTACAGTTCAGTCATGCATGGCAGCCCTGTAGTGCAATGTAAACAATGTTATAGCAGCATTATAGTTAAAGTTATGAGGGTAGTGGAATCAGAGGGGGAGCAGAGTTCAATAATGAAACAGCTCTGTGAAAAAAGCTGTTTCCTAGTCTGCTGGTTCTTGTCCGGAGGCACCTGTAGCGCCTACCGGAAGGCAGGAGAGTAAACAGTCTATGAGCGGGGTGAGAGGAGTCCTTGAGAATGCTGTGAGCTCGACGCAGACAGCGTTTCTTCTGGATGTCCTCAATGGAAGAGAGTGTAGTCCCTGTGATGCGCTGGGCTGTTTTCACCACCCGCTGCAGTGCCTTGCGCTCAGCAACAGAACAGTTCCCGTACCACACTGTGACACAGTTGGTCAGGATGCTCTCTATCGTGCAGCGATAGAAGTTCACCAGGATAGTTGAAGACAGTTGGTTCTTTTTTAGTGTCCTCAGAAAGAAGAGACGCTGGTGAGCCTTCTTGACCAGGCATGAGGTGTTGGTGGTCCAGGACAGGTCCTCCGAAATATGGGTCCCCAGGAACTTAAAACTGGAAACACGTTCAACATATAGACTAGTTCATGTTTTTTTAAAAAAAAGAGTACTAAATGTTACCTGGTTTACCTGTCCACTTTTTGTCTTTTGTTTCAGGCTCACAATAATGTATATTAGGACACTAACATATTAAGTTATCTGTAATCGGTTTCCAATGTTAAAGAATGCAAAATTAACATATTGGTGCATCCCTAGTTTGGATTTAGCATGGATGCTTGTAATCACATCAGAAGAACTATAGTATATTACTATAGTTACAATTGAAGAGTTCAGATGCAAAAGCCTTTGAGTGCCATCTCAAATTTTGTTCTAAGATGAGCATTTTCGATTAGGTTAATATTCAGTTATTTCACTTAAATGTTAATCAAAGGAAGCTATTCGGTGCTATTAAAGGGCAGAACAAGCCTGAAAAAAGCAGAATAAAACTTTTCTGGCCAAATTCTGTGCCTGTTCATGCAGCCTTGCTTGAACACATCAGGAGTGCAGCAATTTTTATATCCCCGAACCAGAACAGTTATATAAGCAGAAGAATTTTCAGACATGCCTTTCACAATAGTTATGCACATTTTAGATATTAGAAGTATATCACATAAAAGATAATTCGTACATGTCAGAAGGGAAAATAACATATAGGATAAAATTAGAAAGTACCTGGTTGATAATGTCAGATGATGAGGATTTGGGAAAGAGGGTGGATTTTTAAGATTGGGACGACAGAACAGCAGTAGAGGAGCTGTAAGAAGGCAACTTAAATTGGACACAACATATGTGTTGGATCAAATTGGTTTACACTGAGTAGCTGCACCCGATGAGATCAGAGCAAGATTGACTAACCTGGCCTGTCAGAACTTACACTATGCGTACGCTTGATACGTGCTGATGTTTCAATGTAATGTAGAGCTTGCGAAAATGTGGAGCTTAAGGGGAATATGTGAACTTGACAAAGGGGCTCATTTTGACATTTCTATATGTTACAGGATCAAGCAAATGTTTCAATTCAATTCAAGTTTATTTATATAGCGCTTTTCACAATGTGGATTATTCCAAAGCAGCAACAACTTGCTGCCATGGCTGAGCTTTTTTAAAACAACACAGCTACACAAGGTGCAGTTTCTTCAGTTCATGTGCTGAACTGGCAGGAATTAGTCAGTGTTCCTTTTAACCAGTTCAGTCCTAGCCAAATACAGATGCGGCAACTCCAAGAAGTAGACATTCTTGCAGGACCTGTAAATAGTCAGGCCATGGATGCACTCCAAACTGTGATTCCTATTGTACAAGAGTAAACTTCTGCCTATGAGTCCATTTGGATACTTTTCCACATGAAAAGTTTTTTTTTTACATCACACCCTTCTAAATGGATGCATGTTATGTTTGTGAATTAATACAGTATATTAGTTTTATACTGCTAAAATAAGTAATGTGACATCTTGATTTAAACTTCAGATTAAAATGGTTTAAAAGCTGACCTTCTTTTTTTTGCCTGTGTAGACATAAACCATGCCATTTTCACAAAACATTAATATAGATTAATATTTTAATCAGTGCTACCCTGTAATGGCTTAGTTTGTATTTTATAGTTTATAACAGCAGAATTTGAATATTATCCAGTTATTGTTTACATCCAGTATTGGCCAAAAGTTTGGACAAAGATTTTTTTATTATTTCTTTACATTTATCAAGGAATCATGAAAAAGTAATACAATTTATTAAATTAAGCAGTACAACAGTTATGAACAGTACAACAGTGTTTATATAAATATTCTTGTAAAATCGTAGGCATATCACAAGTGATACCTCCTTCATCCTGTATGCAGTGGATATTGTGATCAGACATTTGCCTCGGAAGCTGTATTTCCTTATAGAAAGTATTTGCAATTACGTCCAATTTTTCACTTTTAATTTATTGAAATGTTTTATTGATTATTTGGTTATACATGAATAAATGTACTGATTCATGAAGTTAAAAAATTATAAACGTATGTATACATAGATAGGGCTTAAAACTGTGGCTAGAGGATTTCTAAAACAAATTTTGTTAAAGGAGGATCAGTTTTAGCGACGAGTAGGTTTCGATCCTACGTTAACCCAGACACCAAAATATATTGTAACAAAGCAACGACTCTAAGCCCTACACCATTTGAACTGACACATTGCTTGTGTCTTTTATCAACTAATTGTCTCTGCTTAAACGGTTACTAACATGACACGGCAGTAAACGATTAAAAAGATTATAAAACATCTATATTTAATAGCATATTAAATAACTGGATACATAAATAGATAAGAGGATCTTTCGCATGTTACATGCAATGTGATGGCAGGGAGTCAGAAATTGAAGGCAATGCCCCTAGGCCTACAGTAATGGTTTAACCCTTCCGCTCGGCAGCCAATGGGAACTCATCAGGCTTACACGTCCAAACTGGGCAAGTGGCCGGATGGTTCAAAAACACGCGAAATTGACGTCTGACGTCACGCGTAGAGTACGCGTTCTTTGCGCGTAGAGAACGCGTTGTTTGCGCGTAGAGTACGCGTTGTTTGCGCGTAGAGTACGCGTCGATTTTTCACGCGTAGACTACGCGTACTCTACGCGTAAACAACGCGTACTTTACGCGCAAACAACGCGTACTCTACGCGTTGTTAAGGCGTTAAAATACGCACGTTTTTGACCCTCCTGGCGTTCCATACAACGCGTACTCTACTCGCAAACAACGCGTTCTCTACGCGCAAACAACGCGTACTCTACGCGTGACGTCAGACGTCAATTTCGCGTGTTTTTGGCCCATTCGGCCACTTGCCCAGTTTGGACATGTAAGCGTGATGAGTTCCCATTGGCTGACGAGCGGAAGGGTTAAACCATTACTGTAGGCCTAGGGGGTTGCCTCCCATTTCTGACTCCCTGCCATCACAAATGCATGTAACATGCGAAAGATCCACTTATCTATTTACGTATCCATTTATCTAATAAGCTATTAGATATAGATGCTTTATAATCATTTTTATCGTTTATTGCCGGGTCGTGTTAGTACCCGTTTTAGCAGAGAACATTAATTGATAAAAGACACCATTAATATATCAGTTTCAGTGGTGTAGGGGTAATTGACGCTGCCCGTGTGCATTCTATTATGGTGTCTAGGTCAACGTAGAATCGAAGCTCGCTTCCCGCGAGGACTTAATTCTACTGTAACAATTATTGTTTAGAACACCTCTTGCCACAGTTTTAAGCCCTATCCATTAATACATGCGTTTATAATTTGTTTACTTCTTAAATCAGTAAATGTATTCTTGTTGAATAATTTATAAAATTTATTGGTAATATTAGGTTTTATATTCTTACTAATTTTCAAACCTTGGCTACGGCCCTTTTTTATTTATTTTAAGTTAGAAAGAATAGGTTTAAAGTTTCATCAGACTTGATGAAAATAAAGTAATGTTTTATAATACAATTTATTGAAATATAAGATAAATAAATACAAATTTATAGAAATCCGTTTTTTCTTTAAAAATACATTAAACAAATTTAAAAAAAGAATTGTCGCATGAACACATAATTTGTAAGCGTAGACAAATTACTGCTTTCGTAAGATAAGCACATGTAGGCCAATCAATAATAGTCACAACAGCTAGCATTTGTGTGGTTTTTAAATGTTTAGAAAGAAAAAGGTTTTCATTACTTTTCTTGAATATTAATTTGAATGAATATAACCGGTATGAATTGTCTCTATACTCCTGTTTGTTGGTAATATCTAGAATTTCAAAATCAAGTGCAGGTAGTAGATCCTTTTCTCATCTAGCACCTAAACCTTGGAAGATTCTTCCCTGCACTGTCTGGGAGGCAGACACACTCTGTCAGTTTAAATCTAGACTAAAGACTCATCTTTTCAATCTTGCATACACTACTCTTCCGTAATATTAATCCTCAGAGGATCTAGGCTGCAGTATTTAGATAAACCGGAACCAGGAACACATCCAAAAACACATGATGTACTTATTGCATCAAAGAGTGCAGAACAGTACTCTACTCTCAGCCAGTCTTGTCTCTTTGTTCTCCTGAGATTTTTTTTCTCAATTGGAGTTTTGGGTTCCTCGCCACCGTTTGCATACTGTTTTGCACTATTTGCTTGGCCCTGCTTTAGAATTCGGAAGATTAACATAATTAATAATGCATATAGAATTTATAGTCAGTTTAATATTTGAGATGTGCTTCTCTCTGCTTCATCTCAAATGTGTGCTTTCACTGTGCGTGTGTGCGAGTGTGTTTGCGTGTGTGCGTCGATGTGTTTAAGTATGTATGCACATTGTCTGTGTGGAGCATTTGTATGTTTGTCTTTTGTGTGTTCACCTTTTTCTTGTTTTTTCAGGTATATGACTTTAGTTGTTTTTCTTGTAGTCAATGTGTCTCATGTACAGCTGCTTTGTAACAATGAAAATTGTAAAAACTTGAGTTGAGAAGGGAAAATAACTGCATAGCATATAGGATCAAATTAGAAACTACCTGAGTAGCTGCACCCGATGAGATCATAGCAAGATTGACTAACGTGGCCTGTCAGAACTTACACTATGAGTACGCTTGATACTTGCTGATGTTACAATGTAATGTAGAGCTTGGGAAAATGTGGAGCTCGAGGGGAATATGTAAACTGGACAGAGGGCCTCATTTAGACATTTCTATATGTCACAGGATCAAGCAAATGTTTCAATTCAATTCAAGTTTATTTATATAGCGCTTTTCACAATGTGGATTGTTCCAAGGCAGATTACAGGAGCAAATAAGAAAAACTGAAAAACACAGAAATGTAAAAAATAGCACCATGCATGGTGTTTATAGAACAAGCAAGATCATTCTATTAAATAATATCTAAAAAAAATAAATGCAGTCTCCCGGTGAGCGAGCCAATACTGCCCTGCTTTAGCGAGGAACCCAAACTCCAATGATTGATTAATGGAGAAAAAAACCTTGGGAGAAAAAAGGCTCAACCGGGAGGGCCAGATCCCCTTTGACGTGTGATAGCTGCACTCAGTGACCCCGACCAAAAGCCACCGAGCAAACATCCACGAAGAAGAGGGAGAGCCCACCACCCGCAACCCATTAAGTCCCAATCGCCGAAACCGTGCAGGTCAAGCCTGGTCCAACTCCTCAATCGTCATCAGAAAACAGAGGAACAACCCCCCAAAAAATGTAATGCCATAATGTAATTTTATTCCTCTGTTGTACAACATTGACCAGAAAACAAGACCAAACCAGATCCACACAGCCCCAACAGATAAAATCCCCCAAACCACAACCAACAAGACCCCCCCCCACTCCCCACAAACACCCACCCAGCTACCTCCAATCAGGGCCACTGAATGCAGCTATAACTTCAAACTGCTAACATTTGATGTAAGTTTATCATTAGATACCAAGTATTGTAACTTTAGCATTAATTTGACAAGTAGTCCGCTCATGATTGGAGATGGAATTGTCTGTGCTGGGAAGGTGAGTTGGTGGCCTTTCTATTGGAAGGAGATGGAATTTCCTGAGATGGAGCTGGGATGGTCAGTCAGTCCACAGGCTCTCACAGGAGGATGGCACGGGATTTTCAACTGTAGCTGGCATAATCTCCAGTTGGGTATGGGGATATGACTTTCATCTTTGCCTGGCGGAATCTCTTCCTACCTCGGGATGGGCGGAGGCAGAAAGAGAATAATCAGGGTAGCTGCGGTTCATTAACTATGCGTTAAGTGAAAGCTTGGCTGAAAAGATGTGTCTTTAATCTAGATTTAAATTGGGAGAGTGTGTCTGACCCTCGAATAGTATCAGGAAGGCTATTCCAGAGTTTAGGTGCTACGTATGAGAAAGCTCGTCCCCCTTTAGTGGATTTAGTTATTCTGTTATCAAAAGAGTTTTGAGATCGTAGAGAGCGTGATGGGTAGTAATGTGATAAAAGCTCTGTTAAGTAGATACGGGCTAAACCATTTAGGGCTTTATAAGTGTGAGAATCTGGATTTCGTCCGTGTCCTCTACAAATATCGCATCTGTGTCTAATACAATATTCACCTATCATATGTATTCATTAATATTAGTATTAGCTTCTATTCACATAATATGTGCCTTACTGTCCTGTTGTTTAACATCGTTGAGAGTTGTATCGTATCTTATGCTTTCTTATGCTGATATAAATATCTGTTTGTCTCCATCTCAAGGTTCCTAATGATGTCAAGGGACAATTGTTTTGATAATGTAATATTGAATACGTATATTGAATACGTACTTTGTGATCATATCTGATTGTTCAGGAGGAATAAGACTAAACAGAAAGTCTGTTGATTTTCCACTCTGGTGGTTTTATATGACACCTCCTGTTTCAAACATATAAATATTAGTCCTTAACACAATAAACATTGGACTCAGATTGAACAAGCACTTGTGTCTGTGTCAAACTTTGTCTCCAGGCTTGAAACTCTGTGTGTTCCGTCGACTAGACTCTTCAACCGTAAAATATTGTTTAGACAAGGGGACGTAAGAAGTTTACATTCTTTCAATAAGTATTTTTTTTAAATCAATACGATACTTAATGGGTAGCCAGTGAAGCGATGATAAAACTGGGGTTATGTGATCGTATTTTCTTGACCTGGTAAGAACTCTGGCAGCTGCATTCTGAACAAACTGTAGTTTGTTTATTGATAATACAGGACAACAACTAATTAGAGCATTACAATAGTCAAATCTTGTGGTCAAAAATGCATGAATAAGCTTTTCAGCGTCAACATCACATAAAATATTTCGTAATTTGGCAACATTTCTTATGTGGAAGAAGGCTGTTTTTGTGATATTTGACATGTGTTTTTTAAAAGACAGGTGCCGTCTAATATAACGCCTAGGTCTTTTTCTTTCTAAACATTTAAAAACCACACAAATGCTAGCTGTTGTGAATATTATTGATTGGCCTACATGTGTTTATCTTATGAAAGCAGTAATTTTTCTACGCTTACAAATTATTGCTTCAGGCGACAATTCTTTTTTTAAATTTGTTTACTGAATTTTTAAAGAAAAAACGGATTTCTATAAATTCGTATTTATTTATCTTATATTTCAATAAAATTGTATTATAAAACATTACTTTATTTTCATCAAGTCTGATGAAACTTTAAACTTATTCTTTCTAACTGAAAATAACTAAAAAAGGGCCGTAGCCAAGGTTTGAAAATTAGTAAGAATATAAAACCTAATATTACCAATAAATTGTATAAATTATTCAACATGATTTAAGAAGTTAACAAATTATAAACGTATGTATTAATGGATAGGGCTTAAACCTGTGGCTAGAGGTTTTCTAAAAAAATAATTGTTACAGCAGAATTAAGTCAACGCGGGGAGCGAGCTTCGATCCTACGTTGACCCAGACACCATAATACAATTTATACGGACAGTGTCGATTACCCCTACACCACTGGAACTGATTTATAAATGGTTTCTTTTATCAATCAATTTTCTCTGCTAAAACGGCTACTAACATGACCCGGCAAAAGACGTTAAAAAGGATGATACAACATCTATATCTAATAGCTTATTAGATAAATGGACACGTAAATAGATAAGTGGATCTTTCGCATGTTACATGCATTGTGATGGCAGAGAGTCAGAAATGGGAGGCACCCCCTAGACCTACAGTAATGGTTTAACCCTTCCGCTCGTCAGCCAATGGGAACTCATCACGCTTACACGTCCAAACTGGGCAAGTGGCCGAATGGGCCAAAAACACGCGAAATTGACGTCTGACGTCACGCGTAGAGTACGCGTTGTTTGCGCGTAGAGTACGCGTTGTTTGCGCGTAGAGTACGCGTCGATTTTTCACGCGTAGACTACGCGTACTCTACGCGCAAACAACGCGTACTCTACGCGCAAACAACGCGTTAAAATACGCACGTTTTTGGCCATCCTGGCGTTCCATACGACAGTGACAACAGCGCCTACTGCGGTCACAAAATATCACGGGTAACAGAACATTTGTAACACCGGCACTGCATCTACTATATGCATATAATACACACCATGGTGGGTGTTTGCGGTTTCATAAAAAGTAGATATTGCCGGATTAAAACACAGCTGACATCAGTTACATGCTTTAATGGTAAAACTGTTACATTTCGCTTGAATCTATAAGCATTTTGGCCATAAACACCGTAACTTATTAACTCCGCGTAAGCATCGCATCATAAATAGACTCGGCCCAAAAGACCGCAGCACTGCTGCTTCCACGTGCAGTATGAATGTTCTAACCTGTTCTAACAATAAGTTTCATTATCTATGATTTGTGTTAGAGAATAAGCAGGCTGGGGGGGGCACGGTGGCTTAGTGGTTAGCACGTTCGCCTCACACCTCCAGGGTTTGGAGTTCGATTCCCGCCTCCGACTTGTGTGTGTGGAGGTTGCATGTCTCCCCGTGCCTCGGGGGTTTCCTCCCCCTTTTTAATTTCTGCCTAGTACTACTTCTCTTTAAAAAATGTCTACAAAATTATGACTGAAGAACAAATCACAAAGATTTTAAAACTGCTTTTCCATTTTTGTTCAATGTTATGTTTATTAAGACAATAATAGAACAAATTACATTTCCCTTTCATTACATTTTTTAGTGAATTTATAAACAAAGTGCACGCAATTGTCTAAGAAATAAAGTAAATAAAGTGTTTAAATAATAAAGTACTTTTAATCTTTGGCTTTTTACCACCAAAGGCCCACTGCCGTACTATGACGGCATTTTAGTGGCACGTAAACAAAAAAAAAACATAAAAAACATAAAGTCGAAATGTTACGAGAATAAAGTCGAAGTGTTATGAGAATAAAGTCGAAATGTTATGAGAATAAAGTCGAAATGTTACGAGATTAAAGTCGAAATGTTACATTTCGTACTGTCTGATCTTTCAGCTTCTTTATATTCTTTGTCGCCCATTTGGTTGCCACCACAAAAGCTTTTTCTCCTTACGGCTCTGATAAACAAAATTTCTCAATTTTATTGGAACACATTTTCCTTCCTCTGCATCACTAAAATCTGATAAATGTGTAATAGAACCACTAGGATGCGAGATGGTAAGACTTCAAACAGTAGTTTATTAATACACAGTGTGATATTTACCAGTGAGTATATGGCATATGAATATTAACTGATGAGAGAAGCAGATGAATATTACTGTCCTTTAGTCCTAGAAGATCAGGGACAGTGGAATCCTGGGACATGCAGATGAATGGGTGAACTGACGTACTATGCCACTAAATTCGAACACATACTGTACATGGGGATCCTCTGGGCTAAGCAGCCCCAGATATCCACTGTCAGGGCCAGGACTTGAACTCAGGTCTCCAGTGTTGTGAGTGAACACTTAACACCGGTGCCACTGAGGAATGGGGAACCCAAAGAGAGACGCACACACAGAGGCTTGAGTAAAATATTGAAGATCCTTTTAATAACGTCCCAGAAGACAATGTAATCCACGAAGCTCAGGAAGGAAGGGTAACAAAAACAACTCCATAGAGGCCAAGCAAAAATCTTAAAGAATCTTAACAAAAAATGCTGGTGATCCACATGGTAAACAAGAAACATGAAAAAAAGGGGAAACTTAAACAACTCCAAAGAGGAAGATCCAGAAAAATAATGTTCTTATAGAACTCCAAAAAACAACAGCAGATGATGCCCACAAAGACACACCACTCGAGACTGGGGAACTTGGCTAAAAACATTAAAGACTGAGCAATGAGACAGGGAACAGGGACCAATTTAAATACACTTGGGACAAATGAGGATCATGTGAAAACAATGACACTGGGGGAACACCACACGAGGAGACACTGATATCGAGTGGCTGGAGACCGAAACAACAGTCCCAAATCCTCACAATTCACTAACCTTAGAACTTAGAACGCCACTTGGAGCTGGTGGCGCTTTAGGGGGTTATGTCTGGTGTAAAGCAGACTGATAGCATGCCCTCTGCAGTCTACAGTTGTTATCCCGCCGGGGTAAGATGTGTCCAATGGCCTTGGTCTGCTTCTTTACTGCAGAGAACTGCTGTTCAAAGGTCTCCACAGTGTCGTCAAACAGCCCTTCTTGGGAGATGGGAGTGTCAAGAAACTCACTCAGCATCCTTCATCTCCTCAAGGTTGAGCCACAACTGTTGTTTCTACCAAGGGCAAGTGCCATCAGTTAAGTAGCCCTTAAAGCTGAATTGGTGGCGCCATGTAGTTCATGCATTCCCTTCAAACCCTTTTCTTTATGTTCTTGAAGAATGGCCTTTACATAAATGGCAGATCCAATCTGGCCCGTTGCACTATAAGCCCACACCATTAAAGACAAGAAAAACTTACTGGAAAAATGGTACCAGTGCGGACCAAGGTTTAACGTCACGCCAAATTCCAATCATTTAGTCATTTAGCAGATGCTTTTATCCAAAGCAAAATTAAAAATGAGGAAAACAATAGAAGCAATTAGTACAACACAAGGGCAACAATGCATTAAGTGCAATAAAACTGGTCTCAGTTAGCTAACCACAGTATATGAAGCTAAGCTTTTTTTGAGTAGAAAAAGAAATAGAAGTTAATGGGTCAGGTGTTGAGGGACAGTCATCCAGCAATTGCACTTTTGAACTCACATAATCTTGGGCAGCCACCAGCATTAGATTGTTGTTCAGTCCTACAGTATATGTAATCTACAAATACATCATGTTACAGATATAATTCAAATTGTGCTGTATTGTGGAGTATGCCACTTTCACTGAAAACATTTTTAATTAGTAAGCCATGTGCATTTTGCTATTGTGGCAATTGAAGACAATTCTAGATACACTTTTACAGGTGCACTTTCCAAAACACAACTTGCCTAAATAAATAAGAAATTAAATATGGTGTTAAAAGCAAAGAAGAAAACTGTACAGAGATGTAAAGTTTAAAATGCAAGAATAAAAAGGGTATTAGACTAGGAAGCCCTATTTCACTTTCTCCACAACTAATTTAATATTCCAGTATTACAATTAATTTGGCTTTAAATATTATTAATTTATTTATCATGTGATTAATGCACTGGCTGAAAAGCGTGACCCAACCTGCAGGTGGCAGAAGATCTTCCATAAAATAAATAAATTAAAAAAATTAATCCGTTTATTTAAACACTGTGGAATCATAAGTTCCCTTGTGTTATAATGTGTAATGAATGTATATGAAGATAGTACAGGATAGGGGATAATATATCAAATATCCTAGTATAGGCTAAGAGAGTTTTCATTTAAACATTGATAGCACTTCCCTATGTTCTCTGTTCAAAATTCTATTCAATTCAAACCAGGCTTAACGGGGAGGGAAAGATCTCCTCTGACGGTGTCATAGCTGCACCTAGTGACTCCGACCAAAAGCCACCGATCAAACGGGCACGAAGAAGAGGGAGAGCCCACCAGACTAAACCGTGCATGTCAAACCCTGTCCCACTGCGCGATCGACACCAGACAACATGATGTTGTCCTATGGATATCGACCACTTGGCAAAAACAGGAGAGCCGTGAACAACCATGGAAAAATAGTAATGGCATGTAACTTTATTCCTCTGTTGTCCGACAAGACAAAGACCAAACCAGACCCACACAGTCCCAACAAATGAACCCCCCCCAAACCACAACCAACAAGCCCCCCCCCTCCACTCCCCAAAAACACCCACCCAGCTACCTCCAATCAAAGTCACTGAGTGCAGCTATAATTTCAAACTGCTGTCATGTGACTTAAATTATACCAAGTATTGTAAATTTTGGATTAATGTGACAATAGTCCGTCTTTGATCTTGGCTGGGGATGGAATTGTCTGAGCTGGGATGGTCAGATCGCATCTGTTGTTGGAAGCAAATATAACATTTCATACACAATACAATTTAGCTTTACAATATGTGTAAATGAGGATGAATAAGGAGATTAGTTAGAAAGAAACCGCTGGAAGGAAATAAACAGCAGTCACGGTGCGCTCCTCCTCCACACCATGTGGTTTCCCCTGAGCGGAGGAACAAATAAATATGTGTCAGTAGGGCAGAGCTCACATGCAGCTCGAGCTCGAGACTGCAGCAGCCATTCCAATGTCTGTGTGATATTAAAGCAGGGTGCAGCAACATTACTACAAGAGCATGACTGTAAAGACAGAGGGCGTGTGTAACACGGAATCATAGTCGTTGGCATCGAATGACAAAAACAAGTTAATGACGTTGATAGTAGGTGGGGTTAACTCGTGGGGGGAATTATTGTATTAGTCAGATTTCTAAGACACCTGAAAACGTGTTTGGTGTGTGTGATGCTCTTGCGTGTATCAATCTAGCTGAACAGTTCGGTTCTGAGGAATGACACCAGTACACTGTCAATATTTTGTGTTGAAGGGAACGCTTACTGTAATGTAGACGGGGCAGCCTTAAGGACTTCTCTCAAAGAGTGAGGATAGCGCATTGCCCGGATACCTGGAGGAGCTGCTTTGGATAGCTCATCTATTGACGGAATTTAAAAACACCGGCAATACTTTAGCAACACCAGGGACGGAAACCATGGACAACAGTCCAGGTGAGTGAAGAGAAATAGAATAACTAAAGTATGAAATGTTTAGTGTTGTGTTTTTTTATCTCAGCCAGCTCTGTTCTCGAATTCATTCATCGCATATTGTCTATTTTAGATAATGTTGATAACATGTTATGTTGATGTTGGCTGTTTATTAGTACTTATAAAGCACATATTCTGCATGACCATATTCTACATCCCTAATCATACCCAATTCCTAAACCTATAATATTAATTCATTATTAATAATCTATTAATAAGCAACAAATAAGGAATATTGAGGCAAAAGTCGAAGTAAATGGTTTGTTAATAGCGAGAATTGGACCTCAAATAAAGTGTAACCAGAATGTTCTGTTCTTTATTTAAATCCTCGTAGTCCTTTGTACAAAGTTACATTATAATTTTACTTTTTTATATTCTAAAGCATAAATGCTTTAATTTGAACTCAAATTCATACATCGCATATTGTCTATGTTAGATCATATTTTAGTGAAATATTCTTTCATTTAAATGTAAGTAGTTTGTACTACCTTTTTTTTAATAAAGCATAATATTGCTTTACTGTTCATGTCGATCCGTGTGAAGTAGATTTGGCAGATATACTTCCGGTCTGAAGCTGCACGTAAACAAACTCACGTGTACCCTGTACGGTGTCTGTTCACCGAAGCGCATGATTTTCCACAAATGAATCACTTGTTCGTGTTAAGTCTATATCCATTTTCTAAACTAATTTTTACTTGTGAAAGTAAGAGCAGCCCTGACTCTTGCTATTTGTTCGGAAGACTGATCGAGGTACCACACGTGCTTTACATCGATCGGGAAGTTCAGTGGTTACTGGTATATTCGTCCTTGAATGACTGATGGTTATCATCTTTGAGCATTCATGCACGTTCATGCAGATCAAAAACTGTTTATTTACATGTAAAAGCACAACATTTATTCTGATCACGTAAACTATCATGATAGATAATCTTTATAGCCTCTGAAGTCTCGTTCAGTATTATACAACCACACTGCACTATGCTATATAGTATTATCAGTTGTTATTACAAATGTAATAAAACTTTAAGCATAGTGTACTTAAACATTTTCTATTAAAACAATATGCTTGTTATGTCCATAAAGTTTTTTTGTAATTATGGTGCCAGGGATTTCCTAGAAAGCACTTACAGCCCTCAGCACATTCTGCATATCATGATAACATAGCCCACTGCAAACCACATAGAGGTATTCATACAGATCGACTTTCACTGTCACGGGGATCAACTTCAAAGCCCACGTGCCACGATTTCCCAGGCACACACACCGCTGCTTTTGTTTGCGTTCTGGCAACCCATGTTTTATGCAGCCTCTTAAGAGTGAGAGAGTGGGGTTCACTGGGTCAAAGAGGCAGTTAAGTTTTCTCTTTCCTAGCCATTACTATATGGAGGCTATGTTGAATTACAAATGCACACCGTAGATGGTTCTTTTAGAGATTTTTTCCTTATAGAGAGATGCAAGATGTGTAAAGCGTAAATATAGTTTCATGTGTATCATGAAGTCTTCAAACACAGAAGTTGTGCTGAATGTGACCAAGTTTCTTCTTGGAGATATATAGTAGTATCACTGACCTACATTTCATCAGCACAACCAGCTTTTGCACAAACCTTAAAACAAGGGGGCAGAAAATAAAAGCTTCTCGCTTTTGTCCTAAATGCATAAGCAGCACACATATTTTGTAAGTGTAAATGTGCATAAATGGTAGGTGTAGCCTATCAGCTTTTACTGTATGTGCTGGATCCACTGTCGTTGAAAGCATGCAAGACGGAAATCTGACAGATTGCAATCTATTACACCCCGGTCTAGAGACTTCATATAGTCTAATATGTCATAATATTATTATATATATTAAAGCTATATCATTTTTTATTATATAGCTTTAATAGCTAAACCCTAATCTCTTATATTTGGTATTTGGTCCAGGAATCAATACGTCTGTCAGGATTTCAGTAGAAGAAATATAAAAGCCATATAGACTTTGATATCATAAATGCAATATGGTAAATTAATCAGTTAATATTTCAATCCATGTGACATTCCATAGGTAAGATTTAAAAAAAAAAATTTTTGTTTACAGTTGGATTTATAAGGCCTAAACCACTTATTTCAATATAGTTCTCAAGATAATCCAATAGATTGTCACAGTATGCATAATACAGTAACACAATCCAAACTGTAGAGTGTGTGCAGTTGCAAAGCAATGTTTCAGCTTGGTACATAGGGGTATAGATATGGTATAGATGTTGTAAACAAAATGAGCTGCAGAGTTTTAGTCAACCAATAGCTGATCAACCGAACAAGTGTTACAGTCACAATGAGTTTTATCACTCATTTGCAATAAATAAATGACATGTCGACATCATAACAAGCTGGTATGTCGAGCAAACGTGATCGCGCACGTTTATGCATGTACGCCAGTTTCTGGTGACTCATAAACACTTGCTTAAATATGTCTTCGGTTTCTGTTTTTAAGCCCACTTCAAACGTGAGCAGCGTCAGCGTGCTGGCAGCGTTTGACTGCGGCTGTTTTCAGCACGGGACTGCGGATGGAAGCTCGTGTTTTCACTCAGTCTAGCGCATGTGAGCAGGCGGTCAGGTGGCTGGCAGCCCAAGAGCGCGTTCCCTGGCACGCAGCCATGGAGCGCGCATTAGGCACTGAGTCTGCACGTTGGCTTTGTTGTTGGCCTTGTTTTTTCCAAATCAAAAGTGAATTGTTCTTTTAAAACAAATACATGACGTGTTAGAGACATAAACAACTTTTGATAATTAATCATTCAAACTAATCGACTTATTAATTCTTTCTTGCTGTAGTAAACAGTTACACGTGAGTCAGTTTCGCTTGTTGTCCTTGCTCATTTCTCACATGTTTAAATCCTTGCCTGTCTGAGGTTTAAACATATGCGAGTCATACATGATAAACCAGACAGGCTGAGAGTAGTTCACACATGTGAGTAATGAGTTTAGAGGCCAGGCATTGTTTTAGTTTATTCCACACTCATTTTGAAGTGTCATATTTATTTTATTATAGACATTTTAAACTCTAGAAAACCGTTTTGGGCAAAATAATTTTAGAGGATTATAAATAGTTTTGTGCTTAAATGCTCTGTCAAGCCAACAGTTCTATGTGAGAAGCCTATTCAATCCATGGATGTAAACATGAGCGGTCGCCTTTATTGCCAGGGCAAGTGGACCTGTGCTTATAATTATTAAAGCTGTTACCTTGGATAAATTATCAGCTAAATCTTGATGTTGCTCTCTTTGATTTTTGCTTTTCACACACTCACACAGGTGGAGGAGTGATACTCTATGCAGGATCTACTGGAAGCCCCAGTCCAGGAAGCCCCTCCAGTGGGTACCAGACCCAGTCTCCATCCTCTCAGCCCTCATCCCCAGAGGAGGTCTCCTTCACGGAGCTTGGCACCCTTACAAAAAGTCCAACAAGAATCATTGGAGGCAATAAACTGGTTTTTCAATTTCCTGAGGTGAGCAGTGATGCTGCCATCAACCCTGTTGCGCCAACCCTTACATCATCAGTGCAAAATACATACTCCCACCCCCTTGTTGGCAGGAGACCCTGTGGGTTCATGGGTGCCTTTACCAGTGAGTCCTATTTAAATAATTATTTTTAAAGTTATACAAATGCTCATTCACTATTGTTGCTCACTGCTGCCAATTGTGTTTATATAGAAACAGGTGGCATGGTGTTGCTTTGCAAAGTATGTGGGGATATTGCATCAGGATTTCACTATGGTGTTCACGCATGTGAGGGCTGTAAGGTAAGAACACACTCACACTTTGTAAACAGTGTTTATTGTATGATAATGGAGTAGCTATTTACAAGTGTCTTCAAATGTTTTACTTAAACATACTCTGAATTTATCCTCAGGGTTTCTTTCGCCGCAGTATCCAGCAGAACATCCATTACAAGATGTGTGTAAAGAATGAGAACTGTTTGATTATGAGGATGAACCGTAATCGTTGTCAGCACTGTCGCTTTAAGAAGTGTCTCTCTGTCGGCATGTCCAGAGATGGTATGTTCTTGAATCAAACCATAAAGGAAAAATATAAAACAAAATTATTATCCTGGTATGATGCTACAGCAAGCTTATTATAACCCTTTTGTCATTTCAAACATGTAGGACTTTCTCCTTCTGAAGGACACAAAAGAAGACATTTTGGAGAATATTGGTAACCGATCAACAGCGATACCAATTCACTTCTATGGTGTAGACCCAAAACCAATGCAAGTGAGTGGGTACCGCCATTGTCCGGTTACCAACATTCTTCAAAATATCTTTTGTGTTCTGTAGACAGTCATACATGTTTAAAAATGACAAGAGGGTGATTAAATGATGACAGAATTTTCAGTTTTGGGTGAACTTTAAGCATATATTTATGTAATATCATGACTGATAAATGCACTTTAAAATATCTTTTTTCAACCCCATGTTGTTTAAAGGACGATCCCAGCCATCTAACAATTGCATTTTTCATGCCAACAATCTTTGCATGCATAATTTTCTCCTTTATATTTGATCTATTACTAACATTTTATCCTTTCTCTCATGCGTTCATCCATGGCTTGCACACTCTGTTTTAGCATTTTTCTCTTTTTTTCAGCTATGATTTATTTGCATGGGCACACCAAAATCCCACAAGTCATCACTCACTGTAAAACGGCAGCACATCAGGCTAATTTAAGGAACTGGGAACACAAAGTGCATGAGCACCTCCTACACTTCAGTTTAATATGTTCTCAGGTCTTAAGCATTTGTTGTATTGTACTGTAGGAATAATTAAGAGTCAAGTGATGGTATTTAATAAAGTGCACCATAGTGACCCAGAAGCCATCAGTCAAACATTTTAAAAATACAATATTGAGTAAAGTATTTCTCGTTTTTTCCTCTAGCACACAGGACAGCGTTGTCTCTCGGGAGTTTTGTAAACTGGGCTAATAATAAATCATAGTGTACATATTTAGGTGGCCTAAAAAGCTAGAAAATAAATGATATGCAGCATCCTTTTTCAGCACGTGAAAAGTGAACCGCTCCCTTATTGGTACTTAAATTGTAATTATACTTTTACATTTTAATTTATTTTGAAAGATGTAACTTCTCTGAATCATTCTAATAGTAATCTGGAATTGCCGCCATCCTTGACTGAAAAAGCTACACAGCTAAAACTTATCTTGCTTAGATAAGTGTCTAACCTTTAAAAATCCCCTGATAGCAGGTGCTATATTATACTTCCCCAGAAATAAGGAACATTTGTTTGATGTACTCCAATTAAGTGATTTTCCAAAGCTTTGCGTTTGTATTCGAGTTCATGCTTGTGTTAGATGTTTTATGTGAATGAGGGAATCCCTTGTTGCTCAACACTAACATATCCTGTATAATCATATCATGTCTTTGTTCACCTATTACGTTACACAGTTTAACTAAACTAAAACCTTCCCCACTCTTTCCTTTCACTCATAACCTATTATCATTTTACCTTGTTACAAGATTGACTCAATGACATCACTTTTGCTCTGACTGACCCACTTCCCAACGGGATAAAGAGAGAGAAAATGAGGAATGGGTGGGGGGGGGGGTCTAGCAAGGTCTATAAATAACTGAAGAAAGAGAGGTGGGAGATGTTGAACAGAATGAAGCTTTTTACTCACATCATACAGTGAGCTTCAACATATAAAATATGTTGGGTGCTGTTTGATCACTACGGCGTTATAGGATTGTTGCAGTGTGCTGAAGGGTTCTAGTTTTGTTGAGATAACAGCTTGATCTCACAAGAACTTGTAACAGTTTGACACAGCCACCTCATAAAAAAATTAAGAATTGCCATGCTTGTGTTGAATATAGTAAATTACCTTCTTTCATCTTTCACACTTGTGTGCCCCCCCCGGGGAATAAACCCATGACCTTGAAATTATTCTGTTCAAGAACCAATAGCTTCTGTGTATTTCACATAAAGGATCTACAGTAAACCTCATGTCTAAGATTCTCGCTACTGAGAGAATTATTCCTACATTTTTATTTGGTAACCATTTAATAAGAAATTATACACTTGAGGCTTGTGGTATATTGTGATCATATCTCCATTGCTGCATGTTATATGTAACAATGTCCCAGCACTTTTTGCACTAAACTTGTTTTTTACCCCCAAGGTAAACAAATTTTTACATTATTTGTGTGCGGGACGCTTTTTTTGTCAAACACATGGGATTCACTCGCTCAGTAGTTTCTCCTTTTTCTTTCTATCCTAGCGGTGCGGTTCGGACGCATTCCAAAGCGCGAGAAACAACGACTGCTGGACGAAATGCAAAGTTACATGAACAGTCTCAATGAATCAGCATCCATGGACTGTACCATGCCCACAGACACCCCCACCAGCCCGAGAGACGGCCAATCAGAAGAAGCCATCTCACAAGCTTATCGCGATATCTTTGCGAACGAGGAGAAATTTGTGAAGATCAGCAATGACGATATCAATAATAACAATCCTTTTGGCTACACTGAGTCTCACACTCAGTCCACAACAAGCTGCCTCACCCAATCCAGATGCCCCACTGCCAGCCACGACAACAAACCAGCAGCCCACTTTATCGACAACAGTCATTATCATTTTCCACTGTCCTCCAGTCCAAGCCAGGGAACCGCCCCACCTCATAGCTGTCTGTCCAATCACAATGATTATTCCTCTCAGATGTCTTGTCCGTGGAGACCGAGTCCAAGCGCTAAAGTTTTGGTATGTGTTTGTGAAAGTGTGAAATTTGTTATAGGATGCATTTGACAGCACTTGGTTAAAAGCTTTTTAAAGCATTTTTTTTTCTCTGTAGGCATGTCCTCTCAATGCTTGGCCCATCTCATCAGCCAGGTGCTCAAGTCAGCAGGTTTGGGTGGCGTTTTCACAGTGCTTTACTCCAGCTGTAAAAGAAGTGGTGGAATTTGCCAAGGGCATCCCAGGGTTTTGGGCCCTGAGCCAACATGATCAGGTCTTGCTGCTAAAGGCAGGAACCTTTCAGGTAAGAAACCTCAACATTGTTACCAACCTGTAGCTCCACTAGTAGAGCATTTTGTTAGCAGCGCAAGGGTCATGGGGCTGATTCCTGACATGCTTTCCTGTAGCTCAGTGGTAAGAGCATTGCGTTAACAATGCAAGGTTGTGGGTTCGATCCCAGGGGATTGCAAATACCTATGTAAAATGTATAGGATAATACAATGTAAGTCACTTTGGATAAAAGCGTCTGCCAAATGCCTAAATGTAAATGTTGTCACTTCGGATAACCATAAATTCAATCTACTGCAGCAAATGCATCTGTAATATATAAAGAAAATAAACAAAGAAATAGAAAATAAAATTGGTTATGCAGTTGATTTTCTATGACTGGAATGCATAGCGGTTAGGCAAAATATTGATGGACTACGCAAGGTTTTTAGATAATATACTTGTTTCTTTATCAAACTACACTGTAAAAAATATCTACTTGGTTCTACTTAAAATCATAAGTTAAGCAGCTGCCTCAAAATTTCAAGTAAAAACAAAATGGATTAATGAATTGTTTTAACTCATTATTTTAAGTGTTGTTAAACTGTGAATTGCCTTCTGTGAGTCAACATGACTATACCATTATTGTTGTTTCAACTTTGCTATGCAAGTTCAAAATAAAGTGAACTCATTAGTGAGCATTCTGTTCACTTATCCCCATTAGTGGGTTCAACTTAGTCATTTAAATTAAGTAATGTCTTTGAATTAGGGTATCAAGTTAAGATGATCTAAAAGAACGTCTTGTTTTAACTTAACAATTAATTCTAAAAACACAAATTTGAGTACAAAAGTTTTTTTTTATTAAAACCAATGTTAAGCCAATACAAGCTATACATAAACACTTCAATCATGAAATCATCTCAAAATTGTAATCAATACCAAACTTCAGTTGGCTGTGGGTCACATAATGAGGCTAAGATAAATAGAAGGGTTTCGTGTGAGCTTACACTATGAGGGGGTATCCCAAGCAGACTCCACAAGTATTTCTCAGTGTGTGTATAGAAGGTGGATGATGGGAAGTGTTTCCTGCAGTTGTCTGCAGTGCCTGTTGTCAACCAAGAAGTTGGTCATGCTGAATCTAGGCTAGATAGACCAATAGACACATACAGCAGTATAGATATCTATATTCAGCACCTCCAAAAAAAATAAAATCACTGCCTGTCATCTAAGTTGTTTATCATTGTTATTGTTGTGTGACCTAATGAGGTTAAGTTGACTGATGATTACTGCAGGAAACATCTCACCTTCTATATGCACGTGCACAGCCCTCTGCTTGTCATATGCCCATTAGGTCACCCAAAGCTGTACTGAACACTATTCATATTAACCCAAAAGAAAATAAATTCTTTTAAAAGCATTAGCTTTTTTCCTTACAACACTGAAATATTGAACAGGTTTTAAATGTTAACATTTAAAAAACCTTAAAAACATTAATCTCACAGATCCAGCTAACTTATACCAAAAGCTGTGCTGAACCCCAAACACAAACAAATCTAAAACTTCAGACTGCAGCTGGTTGTTTACAAATATTTGAAACTTGAATACAGTATACTTTTGACCCCATTATTTGAACAATATTCAGAATTAAATGTTTTCAGTCCAACAAAAAAATCAGGGCTCCTCTCCTGTTTGCTTAAGTGCTTTTGCCTTCAAATTTGGAACGCATGTCAACAGAAAAAAATGAATTCCAATCCTATTCTCAGGTGGGGCATGGTTTACAAATTATATCTCAGGAGCTTGTTTCGGATGCCGTGGACTCTGGCAGAGGCTTGATCTGGTTTGATCTTCATCACTACCCTCTGAAGGAACTCAAAGGAATACTTCATGGCTCGTGGATACTCAAGGTTAACGCAGTAGATGATCCCCAAAAGCATGGCAAAGCTGGATGGCACATCCTTGAAGTTGTGAAGCACAACAGTCTCCTCAACCACAACTGCCACATTGAAGACCTCACGTGGAAAGGCATCCTGGTTGTCACCTTCATGGCCTATCAACAGGCCAAGTTGCATCCCCTCCATGGCTGCAGCCAGAGTCTCACCATGGGCCTTGAAAAGCAGAAAAAAAAAAATAGTGTGAATGTTTGGGTCAAGATGTACATGCTCTGCAAAGCTATTTAAGTCTCAGTGATCATAAACCTTGTTTTCAGGCTAATAAAATAGTCTTCTTGGGCTTTCAGTTGTGAGTGTGCATGTTTGTAGGTGCAATATTGGAACGTTACTGCAAGGGTGAAAACTTCAGTGTCCTCTCAGATCTGGGAAAGTGTATGTTGCACTGGGTCCTCTCCCCATCACTATTCTACCCCTCCTTTCTCCTCCCCCAACATTGCTCTACCCCTCCCTGCTCCCATCACCACTATTCCACCCAACCCTCGTCCTCCCCATCACTATTCTGCCCATCACTTCTCCTTGCATCATCACCATTTTGCTGCCACAGGACTTTATCAACACCCATGAGTGTATCTAATGCAATCTCTTTGTTAAAGGTTGTCTGTGTGTGTGTGTGTGTGTGTGTGTGTGTGTGTGTGTGTGCGCGCACAAGTGTATATGTGGGTGGGTACGTTCATTTATAGGCTGTTATGCATGACAGAAAAAGGTCTTACGTCACACATCCTGATGATGTCTGATGGCTCTTCTCTTAGATAGTGTGGCAGACCCAGCAGAGCAGCAATCCTTCTCCTGTCGTTTGTGTCCTACAAGACAAAAATAAGCAGTGTTGAGATTTTATTGCAAACATCTGGTGCCCAATTTTACAATTCTCAGCTCGTCTACTCACATCTTTCTTCAGACAGTCCAAAATGGCTTTCAGTGCAGGCATCTTTGCCGACTTGGTCGCAGCTTCGTACACTTCCAGCAGTCGTGGTGCCAGGTCGTCAAGTCCATCGAGGAACGACTCGAGAAGGTCTATGCTTACGACTCTTTTGAACTCTGTCCGAACCTGAGAAGACAAAAAGGTTAAGAAATTAGAGAAAAGATTTTCAAAGCATAGAGTCATAATTTAGTAAGCTAAGGTTGTCTGTGGTCAAAGGCTTTCATCCACTCAGTAATACCAAAGTCTCTTTAATCATAGGCTGAGTGTTGTCTATTGTTATACCTGTCTCTCACAGAACATGGCCGGCCATCTAGCTATGACATCCCCAATGAGAGGTTGATCCCCTACGATCTCCTTTCTGCGCTTGGAGAACGTGGCAGACATCAGCTCATCTATCTGCTGGTGATCTGGGTCTTTTTTGAGCACTTCCACCTGAATTGGATTGCACAAGCGCAAAGGACACATAAGACAAAATAGTAGGCTTCACAGACACAAAAGCAAAGTGTAGGTAGTTAGTATAACATAGGCAGGTATGTATGCAGTAATATTAGACAGGTATGATGTGTATGTGCATGTGTGTGTATGATGTACCTCCATCAACATCCGCTTTTCTTCCATGTCTTCATCACTTAGTCCTTCAGGGGGATCTGGACAGAAGTGGACCTCGCCCTTCTTTGACTTCTTCATACGTGGTCCCTTGGCTTCTTCTCCTTTTCTTTTGTTGACCCTCACCTCTGGGCATCCAGCTGCACTTAACTTCTGTCGATAGTTTCCGAGCTTAAACTTCAGGCTGTGGAACCAGCCGTACCAACCCTTTCCAGACCCTGGCTCTTTTAGACTGGGATGCTTCTCCACAAGCGCTTTCGCAACATTCTCATAGTGTTGCCTCTCAGGATAAGGACTTATCTTTGACATGCTGTCTGCAAGTGTGTCCAGGATATCAGATTTCATACCTTTAGGAATCACCAGCACAGATCCATCTTTTGCATATCTTCCATTTGCTTCTTGCAGCGTGAGTTCAACATCATGCGAGAACTCTGGAATCGGGAAGGGCTCAGGCCAGTGCTGGGAGTCAGATTCCCCACTACTGAGAGATGGAAGGCTGGCTGAATCCAATTTGGAATCCGAGCAAGCTGCATCAGCTGTGAACAACACTTTCAATGTTGCTCTCTCCTCAGGAAGGTCTCGGATGTCGGTCAAATTGGTCAGCTGATCCTTGAACGCAGGGTCCTCAAATTGTAAAATAAATCCACCTCTCAGGCCAAGGTTTGCACGCAACACCTGGCACAGTGCATCAACACTAGGGGGGGTGATTTCGATGGAAAGGCGCCTGATATCCATATCAGAGAGGACAACTCGCAGCAGCATCGTGGATCACTTCAGCCTGAAATTGGAGAAGAAAAAAGGTTTAATTCATTGTATACATACAAACAAATTGTTACTACAGAAACGATTTGGAAAACACTTCAAGAGGGTTAATTCTTTTGGATCAGGGTAGAAATACACAAACTTACAGCAGCCTTAATTCAGCAAGAATGTTCTAGGAGTGGTTAACAGGCGACCCTGGACAAGGTATGACACAAGTGGCATGTAGTCATTGAGATCCTCTGGTTTCACCAAGAGACACTCAGCAGGACTTTTCTTCACAAGATGGTAACTCCTCAAATGCTCCACATAGTAAGTCGAAAAAGGTTCAACGAAGAAACAAACATGACCATCCAGCACAATGCATATTTCCAAAATCCTTCCGAAGTTGGGTAGTCCACTTGTACTTCCAACAGAAAGTATCATTCCCTTTGAATACTGCGTTCCATTTAAGAAGACATTAGGGGTCAGTCCAACTGTGTCAACATCACTGAATCTATTCAAGATTGCTAGTCTAAGACCACCATCTAAGACTCCCAGGCACACATCTGTCACTTTTGCTGTCTCAATCTCAGGCTTGAAAATGCTGGGCATTTCAAGATAATATGCAAGCATAAGTTGGTGTCTTGAGGCAAGGGTAAGCAGAATATTTTTAAAGTTATTGGCATCACGCACTACCTTCTTAAAGAAAGAATGCTTAGCCTCAAACCTGATTGTCCAACACTCTATTAAGGGTCCAAATCTTTGAATAAGGCAAGGATAATGTTCAATAAAGTGATGTTTGGGGCGCAATTTGTAATCCGGGAAAACTGTCAGTAGCAACTGTCTATGATCCGATATTTTGGACTGCAAATAACACAGCGAGTCTTCAGTGTGATATGGAGTCGCTAAGAGCTCAACCAAGTCTTTCAGCTCAAGGATTACTTCCCATGTTTGATTCCCTTCTGGAACACGGTGGCCGATGATGAGGGTAAGGAAACGCACAAGACTCCAATTTTTCGTGGCCGTTACCACCTACAGTTCCACTCTTTTTAAAAGTTGAAAGAATTTTCTGAGGACAATTTCTCTTATCCGAGAATTTAAAAGGGAAGCTCTGTATTTCACTATTAAGCTCTTCTAATGTGAAATACTTCTTTGAAATCAAATCTGCAAGGCACAGACTTAGTTCTACAGGCACAATCCCTTCCAGCACATCGTGTAAAAAATCAGGTGGAAAGCCTGTGCATGTGTGAAAACCTGTCAGGCTGTTGAGAGGGCAGTCTCGTTTCACACCATCAACAGATGCAAGGTCCGTCTGCTTCAAGACATTTACAGCTTCATCAAATGATTCTGGTGACCTTAAAACAAAGTTCCCAGTTCTAACATCACACGTTTGTATGTCTCGACGACTAGCTAGACAAAACCTACAGAACTTCTCAACATTGAAAGACTCTTGGAATCCACCTAAGGAATGTGCTGCCAAGTTGTCAGCAGCAACGAACAAGATGGTGCCTTTAACATTACACCCTAGTTTCTCTACAAACACACCTACTGTTTCAAGACATTTAATATCTTCAATCAGTGGCTTCAAAACACGATCATAACCATAAATCCTGACATGCTCAGCCTTGCACAGTAAAGCAAGGTAGATTGACGACAATGTTGACTTGTATCTAGAGGGTAAATTGCCAATAACCCAATACACACCACAGATTTTATGTTTTTTTTTTGATGTGCCCAAGGGATTGCAGATTTCAAAGTCATCAATATACAAAGTAATAGCTACACTTAGTTCTTGACCTGAGAGGATTCCATTCGATTTATAGAAGTCACCATCCAGAAAAGACTTGTAGTAGCCAGACTGTTCAACAGGTTTGTTTTTCCCCAGTGCTTGCAGTACCTCTTCTTTTTTAAGAAGATCTGAAAGTAACTTTAGAATAGGGATATAGATAACAGTATGAAACTTTTCTTGTCTGTTCAAAAGATCCTTCTCTTGAAAGGAAATTAAGTGGGTTAGCACTTTGAAATAATTCGGTCAAGGATGTCAAACATTCCTCAGATGTGCAATTATGCTTCTCCAAAACATTCTCAATTGACTCCCTAGTTATTTGTCCAGCACATTTTCCAATATCAAACAAATCATCCACAATTTCTTGAATCGCAGACTTTGACACATGAAGGACGGCTTGCAGTCGAAGGAAAAGGGATGCAATTCTGCGCTCAACTGACTTCTGTGTAGGCTGAGAGTCAGGTTCAGTCACTGAAACATCTGGTGACTCTAAATCAAAGTTATCCTGTTCATCATTGACAGAAGCTTGACTTTGACAATGGATAATAAGTTCAGGTTTGAAATTATTGAATGTAGAAGGCTGATGATATCGGCTTCTGTGAGCAGTAAAAGTTGAGGCTACTCTAGATGTAAAACAGCACCCCACAAATGGGCAATTCACAGTCTCTCTTTTTATCAAATGTCTCTTTAAATGAAGAAAATAATGTTTGATATTGCTTGGCGCTGAAAAAGTACAAAGTTCACAACGAAGTCTAGCAATGGGACTGGTTCCTTGTTTGTGGTCCGTCAAATGTTTTAAAAGTTCCACATGGGATTGAAAGACGGTAAGACAATTCGGGTAAATACAACTAAAACCTGTTCTTCCACGTCCATGCTTGTCCTTGTAATGATTCACTATAGTCTTTTCAATGTATGAGGAAAAATTGCAAAACTTACAAGTCCACTTCATCAAATGAGTAGCTGAGCCTGGTAAATCACAAAACACCTGAAACACACAAAACAGAAAAAAAAGTTTTAGCTGCCAAGTGATGTGAATTGCAAAAATGAACAAGAGCACATTTCTAATTAAGTCTAACTTACAAATTGTATATATGAATTGTTGGATTGCTCTTTAGAACTAGCTAACGCGACCGATGTTATGTAATAAATATAAAGTTCAAAAGAACAGCATTTATATAAAATAGAACTAACAATAAGTGTCTTTACTGTAACTTTTGATCTGTTTAACTCATCCTTGATGAATAAAAGTATTGATACATCTTATTTCTTTCTCCCAAAAATAAAATAAAAATTCTTACTGACACCAAACTTTTGAACGGTAGTGTTTAATGTTACAAAAGCTTTAGATTTCAGATAATTGCTGGAAGATTTCAGATAACGCTTTATCAACCGTCTCTGACTAAACTGCTAGTTTTCTAGCTAACGTTAACGGTCGCTGAAACGTGCCTCGCTTAAATGACATCACAGTTGTTGCACATATCAAAAGGTAATGATAGCTAACGTTAATCACGTTATTGGTTTCATCAACGCACATTCTTAATATCTACAAAACACTAACACTTACCAATGGCGAACTTGTTCATGCCAACAAGACTCGTCTTATCTAACGGGAAAATGAGGCACCCGGCCGATTGAAGTTCGTTTGCTTGCTGGCGCGTAAATTTGTTCTTCTCGAGGCCTGGCTTCGTCGGTACGTTAGTCCCCCGCACATGCGCCAAGAGCCGTCCTCCACTCAATCTGATCATTTTAACTCATTCTTGATGAATAAAAGTATTGATTTATTTTATTTCTTTCCCCAAAAATAAAAATCCTTACTGACCCAAACTTTTGAACGGTAGTGTTTAATGTTACAAAAGCTTTAGATTTCAGATAAATGCTGGTAGATTTCAGATAACGCTTTATCAACCGTCTCTGACTGAACTAAAAGACTGAACTGCTAGTTTTCTAGCTAACGTTAACGGTCGCTGAAACGTGCCTTGCTTAAATGACATCACAGTTGTAGCACAGCACATACCACGTTATTGGTTTCATCAATGCCCATTCTTAATATCTACAAAACACAAACACTTACCAATAGCGAACTTGTTCATGCCAACACGACTCGTCTTATCTGACGGGAAAAATGAGGCACCAGGCCGATTGAAGTTCGTTTGCTTGTTGGCGCGTAAATTTGTTCGTCTGTAGTCCCCCGCACATGCGCAAAGAGCTGTCCTCCACTCAATACAACACGCCAAAGACTTGTAGCCCACTCAATTTAAAATGGCAAGTTCATTCAAACACCTGGAATTTGTGATTCATTGAAGTAACTTATGAACCTAAATTGGAAGATTGAAAACTCAAACAATTGAGTTGAAATTTCATAACACATTATTTTATGTCTGAGTTAATGACATATATAAGTTATCATAACTTTTTGATCAGATCATTTTTTACAGTGTATATCAGTTTCAGGATCAACAAAATATGTTTTTTATCTTTTGGTGTATTGCAGGTTTTAACAGTGAGGTTCTGTTCACTGTTTGATGCAAAGGAACGCACTGTAACATTCCTAAATGGTCAGACGTACCCGCTGGCATCACTGCGAGCCCTCGGCATGGGCGGTCTTCTGGATGCTATGTTTGAGTTCAGCCAGAAGCTGGGGAACATGAATTTGGGGGCAGACGAGGTGGCACTCTTCATGGCTGTGGTGCTGGTATCTGCAGGTATCTTACACAGAAAGAGTGTGTGTTTAACGGTCATTGTAAATTAATTAATATAGATGCAAAGACTATTCCAGTGCTGCAATGTTTTGTCTTTTTTGGACACAATTAAGAAAACAATTGCTTTTGCATTATTTTGCTGACAAAGTCAGCCTCAGAATTTGTGGGGTCAAACTCTGTTCACCATCTTGAATAAAACTTTTCTTAAAGCCAAGCAAAATGTCCATTATCAATATATAAGTATAATTTTTTGTGTACGGTAATTACCTAAAACATCCTTAAACAAGGCATATTTAAAAAAAATAAAAATAAAAAAATCCAAGATTTCGAGAATAAAGTCGAAATGTTACGAGAATAAAGTCAAAATGTTATGAGAATAAACTTAAATCGAAATGTTACGAGATTAAAGTCGAAATGTTGCGAGAATAAAGTCAAAATGTTATGAGAATAAATTTAAGTCGAAATGTTACGAGATTAAAGTCGAAATGTTACGAGAATAAACTTAAATCGAAATGTTACGAGAATAAAGTCATAGTGTTTCGAGAATAAACTCGTCGTAATACGTATTTTGTTTACGTGAAAGCACGTCATCTGAACCAGTGAGTTAGTTCTTCGTTCATGTCTGATTTTTTCTTCTGAATAAATTCAGTTTCCTACATGATCGCTGCAGTGTCCTTTTACTAATTATAACTCCGTGATGATGCGCCAAAAGACAAAGAATTCCCTTATTGCTAAATCATAATCTAAAGTAGGATTTAACCAAATCCTCCACATCCATTGTTTCTAGCGATTCTGTTATTTTTCTCAAAATATAATGTGTTTATTCTCGAAACATTTCGACTTTATTCTCGACACATTTCGACTTTATTCTCGTCACATTTCGACTTTAATCTCGTAACTTTTCGACATTATTCTCGTCACATTTCGACTTTAATCTCGTAACATTTCGACTATAATTTCGTAACATTTCGATTTTATTCTCGTAACATTTCGACTTTATTCTCGGAACATTTCGACTTTATTCTCGAAATCTTTTTTTTTTAACGTGGCACTAAAACGCTGTGGTACTACGTAGATTTTATCTTACTTTATTAAAGGGACACTCCCCCCAAAAAGTGAAAATTCTGTCATTATTTACTCACCCTCAAGTTGTTCCAAACCTGTATACATTTCTTTGTTCTTTGAAGGAAGACATTTGGAAGAATGTTAGCCGTTTTCAGTTCTAGGACATCATTCACTACCATAGTAGGAAAAATATTTTATATTTTTTTGTTCTGTTTGTTTGTTTGTTTTTGTCCTGAATTGAGGATAGCAAACAGTTCTGGGGGACGTTTGACTACCTTTTTATTTTTTCTAATATGGTAGTCAATGGTGTCTTAGATCTGAAAATTGCTAACATTCTTCCAAATATCTTATAAATGTCAAATCTCCAAAGTCATTTTTACAGTATATACAATTTGAGATTGCGTAAATGATGACAGAATTGTCATTTCCCTTTAATAGACAGTAGACAAACGTTTTGTAACAGAGCAATAGTGTTAACAGGGTAAATTTAAAGACCTCTTTTCTCTGTTCTGTTTCTGTCAGATCGTTCAGGTGTTTCAGACGTGGGGGCTGTAGAACAGCTTCAGGAGGATTTGATAGGTGCTCTTCGCTCTCTTATTACACAAAGAAGACCAGATGACAGCTCGCTGTTTCCCAAGCTCCTGCTCTGTCTACCTGACCTCCGTACTCTCAATAGCCATCATTCAGAAAAACTCCTCGCTTTTCATATTGACCCCTGATCAGAGACCTGAACAATATACTTTCATTAAACAAATAAGCCATGTGTTACGCCGCACAAACATCTGGCTTTGACACAGCCATCTCACACCTACTCCGCCACACGATAAAAACCAACATGCCAGTATTGTAAAAGAAGAAGAACAGAAATCAAGAATCAGAATGGTACATTTGTTCGACATTGTATTTTCAGGAGATACATTATTTCATTAAGATACATGAAAACAGAAGTTATATACATTTTTTATATCATAATATACAGTATGAAATGGACAGTTCAGATTATGTGATGAGGGTTGTTTATATAACCACTAAAGTAACTATAACCATTATGAAGACATTTCTCACTCCAGATGCTATGCAGTTATCATTATATTTTCAACACATAATACATAATAGTTCTTATATTTCATCATCAGCATTGGACCCTTTCAATGCAAAACTTCATTTAGAACATTCCATTTATGGAACTTTATAAATATTATTTTTATTGATGGCTGTAAAAACCTCGGTGGTTAAAGAAAATGTAATATATTTGCAATATCCAATACTTTCTTATAACCGTATGCAGTAAGATCAGCCATTATCAGTTAAGGAAAATGAGTTGTGTAATTAAAAGAGGCCAAATATTCTTGTATTTAACCAATGTCATTTATTTCAGTTTTGCATGGATATAGTATTTACTAAAGAAAGTTTTTGTATAAGAAAGAATTGTAGTTTTAATGTTTCAGCTGCATTTAAATGTATATTTGGAAATGGATTATGTCTACCCTTTTCCATAGAGATGACAAATAATGTGCTATTAAAAGATTACCTTATAACTTTATAAAGCCATTAGGCTCAGTATTTATATTTTACTGTATCTAAACACAGCACTGTCCTATTCACACAGAATGCTGATGGTGTACTATAGAAGCTGCATGTATATATATATATATATATATATATATATATATATATATATATATATATATATATATATATATATATATATATATATATATGCTTAGATGACTTCCCCTTCATGTTTTAAAGGCTGACATTTAAATCTCTTAGCTCCCTTTTTACAATTACACTATAGGCTACTGTGGTTTTGTCCCAGATATCATTCCAGAACAGATGCGGTAAAAACTATGCAGAGTTAAAACTATGCAAATAATGATGTGGCGGAACATGAATGTATACAAATGACTTATAAGAGAAATTCAATTGAAGGTTACTTTATAGGGGGAGATTGAGATTGGTTGGCGCACATTAGATGTTTAAAAAATCTATCCCTTTTCAAACCTCTTTATCACCACGGGGATCCTGTGTGCAAATGTTAAGAAAATCTGTCATAATTTTTTTACTTTATATAAGTATTATTCCCTATTAAGCTGTTTCTTTTGGTTGTGCAGATACCACAATACCTAATTAATTTAGTAAGTTAATTTTCTCTTCAGCTTTCTGGTGAATTTTATGCATTTGTGCGGCTTCATCCGATAAGTAAAGATAACTTAAAAATGTGTGGAAAGGTAGTACCTCAAACTTTTAGTATAATAGACTTAATTATATTGAGTAATGAACACTATACTCATACTCAAAATATTATATTTTGAATTTCCTTGAATTGTCATTGTTGCATTTATTGGAGTTTCAGTTTGAATAATAATCAATACTGTTATGACGGAACAACATCCCATTGCGGCCCATACATCCCATAGTATTGCCATCATAATGCTTTAACATTACACTTTTAAAAATTGCAATGAGTCTGTTTTCTTCCTAAGCAAATGCTCTACTCGTCTGTGTATACACAATGGTATAACCTTCTAAAATCACTAATGTTACAAAATCTTTAAATAACAAAACAGAACAGAAAACTAAACATTAATAATCCTCATCCCATTGTTTTTTCTTTAAATACATAAAATAACATTATATTTCTATATAGCTATATTTATAATTATAATTATCCAGTCCCCACAAAGCATGCTGGGAATCGCTCCGACATAATTCGAAGATATAATAAACATTTTGAGTAAAGTGACTTCTTATTATTGTGTCACTGGAACTAAAAATATCGAAATCGTTAAACAAACGTAAAAGCTTTAATGTATACGAACCTTTTCACAGGTTTGAGTACAGTTCGCTCATTTTTAAGTAGATTATACTATATGGGAATCTGTTTGTGTGGCCAAGCGCCAAGCCTAAATATCTGAATTTCTATGAAATCCACAAAATGTTTCAAAAGCTTATTTTGTCATGACTGTGACCTTAGTTATCAAAATAAATATGCAGAAATGCAGGCATACAATTAAAATGAGACAACCACTGACCATCAGAGCCAGAAACAGGAGAGAGGAAGGAGCTCCCTCTCCTGGCCAAACATTAATCAGAGGACATGTAGGCTTATTTAAGACAAAGCTGTCTTAAATTAAATAATCCTAAACAAATAATAAATAAAAATAAACCCTAAAGCCATATCATCCCTACCACAGATTTGACCACTGACGGAAACTTCCAGACACTTTTGAAATAGACCCTTAAACCTTTAACGGTCTTAACACACATCTCATTACCATTATAAAATCTTACAAAAGCCTTGTCTTACGAAAGCAATGAAGTCACCATTTCACAAACCAAATCCCAACTGTCTCATGGCACATTTTATTTTTCTTGATTTTATCTAACATTTTAATATATGCTGCGGTTTACACTGCCTTGCCACGACTGATATTTTGTTTAAATGATCTTATACTTTTGATCATGAGTGACACATTCATTTCAAACACCTCATAGCACATCACAATTTGCATCCATAGTCTAATCATTTTTTGGGTGAGATGCAAACCAAGTCCACCAACTAATCCCATTCTATAAATACCAAAGTCTTTATTGGGACAATGTCAGGTCCCTTTGATGGTCAATTCATATATCAAAATTAATCTTCTTAGTTGTTTTTTCCGTGATTTATTTGTGGTGTTTGCTAAATTTGCATCATCTGATAATAATTGTGATTTTAATTGTAAAACATTAAGAGCAAACTGTTTATTGCTAAACAAATTGTAAAAACATGGAATAACATGACATAAAAATAAGTTATTGCAGCTGGAAACAAACATAACAAAACAAGAATCAAAAAAGGATTAAACTTAATATGCACTATTGATTTATCAATGTTTAATGTTAATAGTTTATTCATCAAAGATCATGTGATGTGTGTTTTTAAATCACATATTAAAGCTAATCCCAGCCTTTAATTAATTTTTGAGTTGTCTTTACTGAAAATAACTTGAGCACAAAATATGTGAGTGCCATTGTTTGGTCTCAAGATATGCACAGCAGTAGGCTAATGCTATTTTCTTAGGCATTTTATAAAAAAACACTGAAATATCCTAATATAACAAGATATAGTCTCGGTTTAAACTAAACCTTGTTTGTTAAACCGGTTCTTAGAGCTTTGCAAATGTATTTTTGTGCCATAACAAAACTATTGTCTGAGAACAAAATTGCATCACAGAATGACCCTGTGTGATGGAGGTGGTATAGTCCCAGTTACTCTCATCATGTCATCTGGGACATATGGACATTGCTTGAATGAACGGTGCGGGAGGGGGAGTGGTGTTTGAGAAGGATTATCCTGAAGGGATACTATAAAGGAAGCACTCGCTCAACACAGATGCAGTCTGAACTATAGTTAGGTTCCAGGAGTGTATACCAGTATTCAGATAGGAAAAAAATTGCTTAAACTTCCTTGACTTTGACAGTTTCCTTTGGTAATTGGTCCAAACAACAGAAATCTTGCGAAACAACAGCAGAGATGACGCAGAAGAAGGTAAGAATATTTGTATCTGTTACTGAGAAGAGAATAAAGTACCCAAACACATACTATAGAAAAATCTATTTATAATAGATAATAATATATAATACAGTGGTTTTCAATTTAACAGACAAATGATATTTACTGACAAATTCTTTCTTTATTTTTGTAAACCATTTCAAAACCTTCGTAGTAACCTGGAAAGACTCTACAGTGGCATATTTCTATAAGCAGATTATTCCGGCTATTTATAGATCCCGACTCTGTCTTCTGTAACAATGTCAACGGCTAATCTTTTCTGTTGTGTTCTAAGATGTTGTGGTCTACAGAATGTAATGTAATTTTCACGTTTTGATCAAAAATGCTTCTTAACACAGATCTAAACATTGGTCAAATGATAACTGTTTACATCTTCACTGGTAGGCTAACAGTGAAATGTGAATTTAGATCCTAACACAAAAAACTTGGTCACTGGTCAAATTGGTCAAATAAAATCTAAAGAAAGTAATGAACAGTGACACTGCAGCATTAAAAGCCAACAAACAGTAAGGCAGACAATATCTGTTCTGGACAAACACTTGAGTTTATACAGTCAGAAAAATAATGTAAGCAAAGGCTGTTTAGACCATTTTAAGCATGTTTGTATTTAGTTAACATACGGTTATGAACTGACTTCTACTAAATTGTCTTACTGTCATCAAAAGACATCAGAAAACAGTATGCCTCCATTGTACCTATCTGATGTTTTTACCCCAAATTTTGTAACTCTGAAAAATGAGCCAAACATTAGACATTAGTTTTGTTTTACCCTAGACTGGTATAAATAAGATATTACTGAGCTGCACATTGTCAGAATAAGATTAGATATTATTAACACAAATAAATAAAGGAAATATTTTGTACACAACATACTTTTAATTTGTCGAAAATGTTTGTTTTTGTATAGGTCACCCCGGTTCAAATTGTTGAAGGAAACATTCCTCCAAGTTATGAAGAGGCAAACGCAGGTTCTTTTTCTCAATTGTTTATTTGCTGCCGCGTTTTTGCTTTGTGTTATAAAACGGTTGTTTTCCTCACCCTTTTCCTTTTTTTGAAGGATGTCCTGGTTACTATGGTGGTGGGACATTTTCTTGGGATGACATCCATATTAGACAAATCTTTATACGAAAGGTAGCCCTTCAAAACTGAACTTAACATATAGGCCTATGAAACAGAAACTAAAAATGTTTATCTAAGTGAAATCACTCTTTCTTACTCTTGCAGGTTTATTCAATTCTGATGATACAGCTCTGTACCACATTGGCAGTTATTGTACTCTTCACATTCTAGTGAGAAACTTTATAATCTTTATAATCTTAAATTTATATTACAAATGCATGTTAGTGGAATTACTAAATCATTAATAATATTTCAGTAATTGTTTATTTATGGTTGTAATTGCCATTCTCATTTGAGTTCCCATTGTTCTAATATTCTTCTTTATCTGCATTTATTTAGTGCTCCAATGAGGATTTATATTCAATCACATCCTGTTTTATACTCAATGTCCAAGTATGTGATTCTATTCTTGAGTCAAATACATTATCATTATAAGTTTAATGAATTCACATTATGTTAAGTATTATTTATATATTTGTCCTAATGTCATTCAAAACTGTATGAGGGGGTGATCTCTTACTAGTTTTATTTTGCAGTCTTCTGTTTCTTGTCACATATATCTTATTGGCATGCTGTGGTGATTTAAGGTCAGTTGTTGTTATGGTCAAACATTCAATATGTTTGAGAAATAAGAACGAAATATAACAATGGCATCTGTTTCTTTTCAATAAAGGAGGCAGTTTCCATGGAATCTCATTCTACTCACAATTTTTGTGAGTATCTGAAAAACTAAAAATTCAAAAAATAATCCATGAAGATTTGCAATTTTGCATTCATGCTTCCAAAAAAAAAGAGTCGCTTTCAAATAAACAGTTCAAACTTCCTTTGAACCGAAGTTTCAAAACGTTTATGTCTCTCTCTCTCTCTCTCTCTCTCTCTCTCTCTCTCTCTCTCACTCTCTCTTTCTCTCTCTCTCTCTCTCTCTCTCTCCCTCTCTCTCTCTCTCTCTTTCTCTCTCTCTCACTCTCTCTCTCCCTCTCTCTCTCTCTCTCCCTCTCTCTCTCTCTCTCTCCCTCCCTCCCTCCCACTCTCTCTCTCTCTCTCTCTCTCTAAATATATGAAGAGTTTGGTTCCAAAATGAGATTTTTTTTATTGTGCATTCCAGTTAATATCAATCAAACTCTAGTTTGTTGGTTTTGAATTAATCCATAACAACTAAAAACATACAGTTAACTAACATGATTAAACACATAAAAACATGATAACATAAAAAACTGTCTGCCTCATCATGTAATGTTTATTACTGGTCTTTCGGCAGATTCATGGCGATGAATCTTCTCATTTTGGAACCAAACTCTTCATATATATATATATATATATATATTTATATATATATATATTTATATATTTCACATATTGTTTCTGTTTTCTTCGACTCATCTTCAACTAATTTATATTCTGTAATTTATTCCCATGTTCTCTCAAACATTGTGACTTGCAGACATTAAGCATGGCTTGCATGTTGGGCTTTATCTCCAGGTAATGAAACATATATATGGTATATTGTGTTAACATGCTTTCTCTTATAAGAGATTTTATATGTGCCAACATGTATCATCAGAGGAGTAGTTCACCTTTTAAATAAAAAATCTGTCACCATTTACATGCCCTCTTGTCATTTCAAACCTGTATGACTTTCTTTCTTCTGTGGACACAAAAGAAGACATTTTAAAAATGTTGCTAACAGAACAACACAGCCCCCCATTCACTTCTATTGTAACCATAGCAAGAAAATAATGACAGAATTTTTATTCTGAAGGTGAACTACTTCTTTGAAAAAGGACACTTTTAAAACATTGTGCAACATGCACCTAATGTACTCATTATAATGTTTTCTTCTCTTAATTCCAACAGTTTCTACAACACAAAGTCTGTAGTGCTGTGCATAGGTATCACTGCCCTAGTGTGTTTGTGTGTCACCATCTTTAGTTTTCAGAGCAAGGTGAGACAATAATGAAATACATGTTACAGAATTTCATAGATTTCTGTTTTCATTTGCCATTTGCCTCAATATATGGTTACGTGGGTAAGACACACAGACAAAGTGGTATCAAAAATTTGATATTTGTGTCTCCATAGATTGACATCACTTCTTTCCAAGGTCTTCTCTTTATTCTATGCATGGTGATGTTTTTCTGTGCTCTTGTAATGGGATTGGTGGTTCCCTTTGGCTATGTAAGTATCTAATAATAAACATAAGGACTACAGCACAACTTTGGGCTTCGGCCTAGTTTAACAAACTGATACTGTCAGGCTTTTAGTTAGTAGCTCATTCACTTTTCTCTTGTAAAAAGGTTCCTTGGTTACATGCTGTGTATGCCAGCATAGGAGCTGTTGTTTTCACCATGGTAAGAACAGATTATTTTTAACAGCCTTATAGTTTTAAATGTGATACTGGTGATACTGTATAATTCTGTTATGGTTTGACATGGCAAGAATAAACAAGACAAGATGGCGGAACCATGACAAATTCATCCCTGTTTCCATTCTTATGGTGTTTTTTTATTTCTAACTCTGTTCTAGTTCTTGGCCTTCGATACACAGCTGTTGATGGGAAACAAACAATACACCATAAGTCCTGAGGAATATGTCTTTGCCACTCTTAGTCTTTACCTGGACATTGTGTACTTGTTTACATTCCTGTTAGATATATTTGGCTATGGAAGAGAATAAACCACTGTTGGTAAATATTTTCTATTGTGTAGAATATTAAGAGCTTATGCTCTAAACGGCAACATTAGTTTTTTTTAGAATAACATGTGGCCTTTTTTATACTATTAGATAAGGAAAATAAACAGTGCAAATGATCTCGCCCTTGCAGAAAAGACACATGAAATTTCCATGTATAAAAAAACACACATTTCACACGTTGACAGATTGGGTTAGTTTATGAAAAGTATTTTTTATTTAGTTTCTGTGCTAGTTTAAGGATGGTTGGATGAGAATTCATTGTAACAGACTATTATTTTACCAACACGCTTATTGTGTCATATAATTATCGTGTCAAATATAAAATCTATTAATGTAATTTAAAACAATATAGAGTATAAAATAATAATAATATAATATTGCATTGCATTGTGGAATTGCAACTTCCAACCAAGTTTCTTTGTTTGGCTTTTCACTGTATGTTATGAAATCCAGATAATATTTATTAAATGCGTTACACTGGTTGTGGTTGTTGAGTGAGGTGTGTTTTGTACTGTACTGTCAGTGTGTGTTACTGACTGCATCAGAAAAGCTTTCCAGTTTTCTAATTAAATTCCTGAACATCAGACAAAATCTAAACCTTTTCTTGCATCAAAATGTATTATGTAAAGAGAGACGCAGGTTGAGGATCCAAACGGATCTTAATCAAACAGAATGCAAGGTCATAATCCACAAGTAGGCACAGAGTCGATACACAGGTAGTCAGTCCAAACACAAAAGATTCGACGGGCAAAGGCAAACTGAGTAATTCACAAGACACAGACAATGATCAATAAACCAGGAAATCACTCAGAACAGCAGAAAGTTCCTGCATGGCATTTACTTTGTAGAAAGCGGGTTAAAAAGACCTTCACAGGGTTTTACAATCTTCATGTGGAGCCGGTGTCATCTCGTGTCTTACACGGTACCAACAACCGGTGGCCTTTTTAGGCAAACCCCTATTCCTGAGCTAGTAACCCCATATAGTGACACCCCCTATGAGGGTGGTCCTAAATTATGTATTTTACACTTTATGTTTCCCCTGTTAGTTAACCTGTGTCCTCCCCTAGATGGGTGCTAGTCCACCTCATTATTGTGCACCCCTCAGTTGAAGCTTCTTGTAGTTCCTGAAATATAACAACAACACCCCTCACCCACCCAGCAAGCTAGTCGCCAGCGGTCTACCCCCAATCTGCAACTTACACCTAGGCAGGACCAGATCTCTGGTGACCATAGTAACCCACACCAAACCATCAAGATTAGAGCATTTTACAACCGAATGGAATGTAGGGAGCTGGACTCTCTTTACTCACTTTGGGGACAGATATACAATCCTAAATACATATATGTGGAAACTTACATATAAAGAGGTCTTTTCCAAAACGCATTGAGTGCCAAATTTAAAAAAAATGAGTTTGTCATGCCATTTTGCTGTGTACTAAACCTATTCACTGCTCCATCAATGTTTCTTGCCAAATCGCTATATTTCCTTGTTTAAAATGTACTGCAAGATGCAGTTTCTTTCCAAAACGCTATAAATCCCGAACCTGTTTTTAGACTAATTGCGACATGTCCCCTCGACCAATCAGAATTCGCACGTTAGTGGTATTTTGTATATTTCTAAATTATTTGTTGTAAGTGGTGGAAAATATTGAAACATGAAATTTAAAAGGTTTATTTTATTTTTCTATTTAGTTTGTTACTATTTATTTTATTTGGCTGTTATTTATTTCATGCATTTGCATTTATTTGATTTATATTAATTTATAGTATGAGTCCCTGATGTCATATGTTTCATGTTCTCTTGTTTGTTTGTTTTTTAACATTTTTGAAAAAAAGGATGGATTTGTAGCGTTTTGAAAAAAATAAACATTGAATTTATAATCGACAATATTGTTGTTTCATTTAACAATCATTGTTAAACAAGTTCAGACTGAGCCAACAGACCATTTTAACAGGATAAATTGAATATTAACAAAACTTATGGGTCTAGGTAAAAAATGTCATTTTCATGAAAACTAATCAAATGGATTATAGCGTTTTGGAAAAGAGCTCTTCATATATTCATTTATAACCTTTCCACAAATTGATGTTCTTGTTGATATGCCTGTTTTAAACATTAATCCATAGTATCCATGAATGTGTGTATAACTACTAGAATTATTGGATTTATGGTAACTCCTTTAACCAAGATGATAAGTAGATCATGTTTTGTGTCTATGAGCTGCATTTGTGATTTCCTTGATGCTAATATTTGTTGTGATTTGGTAACTGTTTTCATAGAAGTTTTATCAAACTCTTAGAAGTTTTCTTAGTGAACATCCAATCAGCTTCCACATGCAAAAAACACCATCTAAAAGACGATGACAATTGACTTTTCCATACAAAAATCTCCTGATTGGGTCAGTCACGTCTGTAGGATGTGACATCCTTACAGTTTAATAGAGACCACCAGAAGAGTCTCTTAGTTGTTGTTGTTTTGGGTTTTTCGTTGTTTTTCGGTTTGCGAGGGTTTGTTCTTTCTCTCCTCCCTCTTCTTGCGTTTTGCATCTCTAAAGGATGGACTAGGAGAAGACTTCACCTTTGACCCATAAATTTGGCCAGGCTGCGGCCTCGTCTCTTCAGATACATCTTCTGCATAAAACTGGTTCTCTATGATCACTTCCAGCCAAGATCAACAGGAGCCTCAACAAACTGCATTAGGTCACTTTCTTTCTTTAGATGGGCAAGACATGCAAGTATTAAACTTAGTCTTATTAATGGATGCAAAGAGCATCATTAATCCTTTTAACAAAGGTGCTTGTTGATGTTTTGTTCAGGCTATTGATCTTCTGAATATCATATACTGCCATAGATCCATGCTCTGTTCTTCTCTCTGCTTCAACTTCAACCTTCTTCCAATGCTAAACTGTATGTGTGTGTGTATGTTAGATAAGTATGTGTCTAGTCTAGGTAATAAAGTCCTGTTTTATTTCACAAGTGACATTGTTTGTAGTTCATGGTCATAATCCGGAGTCCCTAACTGTGGAGATTCTTGCTACCTTAGCTCATAATGCTAAGTGATTTCCCCAAATCATGAACTTTGATCCAGATAAGTATAATTGATCATAATCAATTGAATGCATCCCAATTTGGGTTGATATTTGTTTCCTTTACAAAGGGTGGTGGAGAATATATTGCTTATAACTGTAATCAAAACTCATGATAATTCTTACAAATTTGGTGAAGAATAGTGTTTAAATAATACTGTTCCTCATTGAATCCCCTACATTCTTGCACAACCATTCCCATACATTCTCCTCGCCTGGTGAGAGCACATGTACACCGGCATGGATACCCTCCTCGGTCAAAGTTTGGACACAACTGAGTGCATGTGTTTTTAATCTGCAATTTAACACTTGAATGCATCAAATTATGAAGATAAATTGCTTTTGCATATGAATTTCTGGGCAAATCCGCAAAAATGTCAACCTTACCAAATTAAGTTTTTACCAGCGGTTTTTACTATGGTAACAGCACAGATTTGAACATTTGGTGGTTCAAATACACATGTGAGATCTCTCTTCAAATTTGTGAACCATTTGTTTCAATTTTAGTGCATGGTTTTTCATAGACAGGTAAGAGCCATTTTCAGGCTTGTCACATCCATAACGCTACATATTTTTCATAGACTGACATTTTTTGATGTTTAGACTCTATCAACAAGGGTTCAGTAAAATATACAGAGGGTTCAATATATTCGTAACAAATTCATTCCCTGAGCATTTTTATGTCAGGTCCATAACGCAAAATGTCATGTCCATAACGCTGGAATTGCCCTTCTGTATTTAATCATTAGATGAGGTGGAGTGCACTTGATAGTGAGATAAGCTAAAAGACACACAAGCATATCATGAAGTTGTTTAAGGGGACACTCCTTATACTGTAGGCGAATAATAAAAACAATCTACTAAAAAGTACAAACAAGATGTTTTTATTATTAAAAAAGGAAATTCAATATGATTCATTCTCCATCACGTGAAAAACAGTAATAGAAACTGTGGCACAAGAAGACGCAATGCTGGCTATAGCAACTCTGATGAACACAAAACCTATATAAAATTGTATCTTTAACTACCTGTACAAAATGTGTTATCGTATAAATAAGAAATATGGTTTTAAAAAGCAGTTCAAGAGACAAGTCATTTAACAAGCTCATTATTAACATCACACACCAAGTGACCGCTGCACAGCTACCAATTTCTATATCTATCAAACCGACTTAATTGAAGAAACTTAAACATTTATTCTTTGAGGCACATTGTACAAACTCTCTGCATGTTGGAAACAAATTGTGCTACAAAACCTACAAGGGTTCTGATGCTTATGGCTTTATCTGATAAACAGCTTAGATACATCATTATAGCAGCAATTCCTTTTGAAACTATAAGAAGGTGATCAGGGTGAAATGAATTATTTGCTCTGGAAAGAAAAAAGGCATTATACTGTATATACATCCTGCTATCGTCTTCCATCTTTTAACATTTGAATGTATATCAGGGTACAAAAAATTCCACACTGAATGTCCAGTCGCATCCCAATTTAAATATATGAATGTGATTTAAACCAACATGAATTATTTGAAACCACGTGAGCATTTCATACAGGAGTAGTTCCAAAACCAAATTTTATTTGTGGTTGATATAATTCATGAGGTGAACTGCATGGTGTATTCAGTAACAATAAAAACACATTGACAAAGTGGGCAAAACATTGAAAATTTAAATAAAAAATTATATTTTAATAGCTAAAAGCTTGATCTATAATTTATTCTAAATCCAAAACACAACTTTTATTTCAGACCTCATCAGATCCATAATCATTGTTTGATCTAAATCACTTTTGATGTAAGCACGTTGCTTGTAATTTCTGGTAGCAAAAACAATTGAAAAACAATCTTTGGAAACATGAATAAACACGAATATCACATGAATGATTGACTAGTTAAATCTTGCGTTTTAGCCTGAGTCACAGTGATGAGGAATACATCCTTTTTAACCATTTAAAGTTTCATTTCAATATATCCTTACCTAAAACAATTTTCCGATGAAAATATTGACAAAACACATAAAAAGTCTAAATAAATCGAGTTTTTAGATCAAGATCATAGCTTTACATTCATACAATGTAAACTGCACTATTGTGTAGCCCTTAATAGAAGTAACATTGGCATGGCTTTGTATTTACAGTATATAAGCCCTTTTTATTATGTCATTATTATACATTGCAAACTGAACAAAACCTAAAAGCGTTCTTTTTGGATTAATAATTGTATTATTATCTATCATTTTAGATGAAAAATTCTCTTAGAAGTACACATCATGGCCAGGTAAGAAAACTTCAAGTAAAACAACATGTGTTTCATTGGAGATGCAAGGAAATTGAACACAGTGGATTTATAAACAAACACGATCAAACACACGCAGACAGTTCCTTCCCTATAGCCAGAGGATCTGTTGAGACATTTAAAGCTTCGCCAAAAACACTACAGTTAATAAAAATAAAAACATTTTGTAAAAACAAATCATTTAAAAACAAGACAGCAGCATGAGATAAAAAGTGACGCCATACTGTGAATAACTGCTTCGGTCCTTTAAGATCCTGATCAAACATTTAATGTATTACATCAGCACCTGCAACAAATATCTGTACTGTACACAACTAAAGTCCTGATAACACATACACAACCTGATGAGGCTTCTCCACTGTTTACACAATTGCCATAATACTGAAAAAAAATTGTTTAGATATCAAATCCTCCTTTTATACCTAAATAGCCCCAAAACTCCTTAGTAATTGTTGTGTATGAGTCTCTTGATTTATTTTCTAAATATCAGGGGATCCAATCTAACCAGAGACTCATGCACAACTATCACAAAACATAAACCCTTCAATGTTCATGAATGACATTAAAGATTGGAATTGTTTGTGTATTGAACATTTTGTTTTGTGTATAACTGTGACGAAGATCAAATTACATTAAATTAATGCAGAAACTGAAACCTATACTTTCCAAAACTCCAATTCATAGTATAATTTATAATACATTGCTTATCTCTGTTTTTTCCTTTATCTGCTTTGTCCTTTTTAGCATTGTGGTCCACTTCATCTTCATGTCTCGGTAAATGTACCATTTTGAAACTACTTCGATATATATATATGTGAAACTTCTATGTTTAAAAACTACAAAAATATTCCAGAAGTGCTTAAATTATTAACTTTTAGAAAACTCTGATGGTGTGCAGGTGGGAAGCTTAACAATTTGTAACAATCTTCTTAGATACATTTTCTCATTTTAAATTTTCTCACAAACATATCGCACTTATTTATTTTCTTGAGTGACAGAGATACATGGAGATAACTATATTATTATTATTAGTTCAGCGTTAAATGTTGATTTGCTTCAAGATTTACATTAACAAAATTATTACGTTTACCAGTTCCTATCTAAAAACAGAAATGGATATTGCTGTTCTCGTTTGATATGCATTGTTTTTCATTTTTCCTACTCTATCCAGTTCAGTCATTTGATAATGTCTGTCGGGGGATGAGTTTTTCTTACAACCAAACTCTATACCTAAACAACATATTGAAAAACTCCAGCTTCATGACATTGTTACACCCTCAAACTGGTTGTGTTAAAACAACACATTTTGTTGGACTTTTAACACAACTTGTGTTGCCCCTTATATTAATTTCACACAAAATCAACACAAAATGTGATAAAATAACACATAATTTGTTAGACAGACTAACAGAAACTTTTGCACTTTTTAAAGTGTACACGTATAGGAGAGGCCTCAACAGGTCACTATATTATCATTAGTTCTATAAAATATTTGGGATACTAACAGTACTTAAAACCACTTAAAGTGACTTCATCTGGACCACTATCCTGTAAGTAAAGGAAATGCCTCTTTATTTCAATCTGGTATTTTTGGTGACATGATATGTTACACCAAATGAAAAACAAAAAGATTAGCTCAAAGACAATACAATATATATTTTGCATATCTATTTATATATCAAGGCAAGATATGGAAATATAATTATAAAATAAAAGATTCCTTCAACTTTAAAATTTACTTTTTGTACATTTTCCCTATAGTTGTAATGATAAGTGTTAGTGTAGACTGGGGTAAAACACCTTCTTAAACACTTCGGCATGTTTTGTCAGCCATTGTAGTATTTTGACAGGGGGGGAGTCCAGGAGACACTGTGATTGACTTGATTTCTTCACAATTTTTTCTACAGATATTTACAGAAGTGGCTTTAAATGTTTTCTTCTACTAAGAGCAAAATATCAAAGAACAAATAAAAAAATAAAACAAAATAAATTGTTCGCATCTCAACCTGTACAAAATAATCTCATTGCTGCTGCAAAAAAATAAAAGCTGCATATTTTACAAAAATAAAAGACACACTGTGAATTATATTTTTGTCTCTTAAAAAAGGAGAATTTGCCATGTTGTGTGGAAAAAAAACAACACATTGTGTTTTTCCTTACCATGTCTGTTTTCATGTTTTTTTTCTTTGTTATCAAAATAGATTAAAGATAGACAGCACTTTCATAAAGTCTCCCACCTTTGGTTGAATGACTCCTGAAGAGAGTTAAACAGGGATGTCTTTTTATTACTGTTTTTAGAAAAACAAAAATGCTCCTTTCGTGACCTGTGTCCCGTATGGTACTCTTTATCCGTGGTAATTTGTGAATCTCTTTGAGATTTCCTTTCGTCCACAGCACTCGCTGACACCTCCAGAGGACCTACAGTCGATAGAGAATAGACAGAGCTTTACATTTCTATCATATATATATTTATAAATATACAGTTTATAGTGAACTATATAAAGCAACTTAAAACATCTAATTACATCTTCAATCTCACATTTAAATTCTAAATATAATTTAAAGTCGTACCTAAGCTGAAATGGTTTTACAATGCTCATCATATAAAACAGTACAGTACTGTACAGTATACAGTAGTGAACGATATCAGTGATATCAGATACAGTACAAGTCACAATTTTTATGTACTCCCAGAGTCTCTTCAACAAGGCTCTTAGTCATTCATCAACACCAAACCATGTTTTCTAACAAAAATGTTTACCGATTTATGATATAGAGGATATAATCTATAGCATTATTAGTAGTATTATTATCATATAATAATACATTTATAATTCACATAATCTCAGAGTAAAAAATAAATTAGTACATAAAACTACAATAAAAATATGAAAACTACACTCCTATGTTTCACCATGAATATAATTCAGTAATGAGGCAAAGTTTATGCACTACGACTTTTGCAAGTAACTTCTAACGTCCCGTGATCTTACAGAGACTATTAGCTTCATTTGCTGTGTTGATAGGAGTAATTTGTGTGTTCTGTAGACGTCTCCAGGGGCTGCTGTTGTCCACTGGTTTCCTGTAGGGCAAGAAATGAGAGTTAATAGTGGAAAACAAAAAGACTGACATGTGTAATGGTATGGTTTTTTTTTTTTTGCTGTCATACCTCCACTGTTACACTAGAGGGAGGAACATGGGTGTACTGTGGGATGTACGTCCCTTGCATAGCCGTGTTCATATACTGTCGGTAACAAGTAAAACATATTTAAACATATTTATTTGCATTTCTTGTCATGTTTCCATTGAGAGGGGGAGCCCACCGTGCCAGCACTGCCAAGTGACAGGTGACTGATTTGCTGGGTCAGGGGTCCGAGCATAGATGTTGGCTGAATGGACATGGGGTGATCCATTGCAGGTGTCAGAACTGTCCCCTTCAGAGACAGAGACACGTCATAAACTCATAATGCAAACCACATGAATTATTAAACTTCAATCAATAAGAGAATGCTTTTGTTATTAAAAGGTTTGATGCAGTATCATCATAAAATAACAGTTTGACAACGTTACGAGACAGAGATGAAGATATATGTGATCACTTACAGTGGGCTGCATGAGGTATGACTGATGGTGCATCCAGGAGGGGCTGTGCACCTTAATACATAAAGACATAGACAGAAAACCCATTATAAGAATAAGAGAACACACATTAACACAGAATAAGAGGTCCAGACTACACAGACTCTTGATTCACGTTAACACCAAGAACAATAAGAATGACCATAAAATAAGATTATAGAAATCGTTCTCAATTAAAGAGAATAGTGTAGTCCACATTAAAAGAAAAATTAATTCTAATTTAAATGTCTCACCCATTTAAAATGTTAAACGGCAGCATCAAAGAACATGTTTGGATATTAAGAATAAACAATGTGTAAATTATAAATAATAAAAAATATTTTCAGTAAACTGTCCCCAAAGCATATAGCAAACCAAACCTACACTGTAAAACTTTGCTGTAATTTCGCAGCAGGTTTGCCAGTAACTTACTGTAGATTTAATGTACAATTTTGTTTTAAGCATAAACTTAGCTAGTTTATATATTTTTCTTTCATAAAAATGACTAAATATCTTGGGTCACCTTTCTTGTTATGTAAATGTATCGTAATTTAAGAATGTCATTTTTTGCTAATGCCAGATGGTTCTTGCTTATTTTGAATCTCAAAAGTCAGAGTGTTTTATTTTGATTAATGTCATTGAAAACAGTACTAATTGGAAAGTATATTTCTTATTAATTCAATCTACAATAAGTTACTGGCAAACCCTTTGCAAAAACTACAGCAAAGTTTTAGAGTGTACATACACAACGGTAAACTCGGATAGTTGTCTTTAAACCACTGGACAACATGAATGATAATGAAAGGGACAGAATATATCCGTGTTTCGCAACAAACTTTAGTATTGTGATTTATTTTTGGAATATCGGTCATGGCTTTTTTTTCTTCCACTGCAAATTGCATGGCTGTTTAAATGTGGCCATTTCATTCCCAATAGAACTAGCAGCTGACTGACAGTTGAAAAGTCAATACCATGTAAATTATGGGAACCAAGTGAAAGTGACCGTGATAATAGGGATGATTTACTGATATTTTGTACCATGCATATTGTAATACTTATCTCTAGTAACCACCTATAAATGTATGTAAAAGCGTCTTTTGAACAAGTCAAAATTTCGAAAGTGATTTAGACGTCAAGTGAAATTTTATTTAATTGTTGTTGCTTCAAAGCATGTAAAATTAACTGGTTGGGTCTGTTTCTTACTTTTCTGTTGTTCATCTTTTCCTTGCCTCAACCAGTGTCCTACTTGTAAACATGTCATTGCTCAGTCAAACATGTCACTCTGTTGCTCAGTCGTTAGAGCATAGCACTAGAAAAGGCAAGGTCATGGGTTCGATCCCAGGGGATTGCGCTTATTTAGAAACAAATGTATAAAACAATGCAATGTAAGTCACTTTGGATAACAGCGTCTGCCAAATGCATAAATGTAAATGTATTTGTTTGCATGCGTGTATACTGTATATAAGATGTACGAATGAGGTAAACATACTGAAAATCAATAGACTTTGTGTTAACTCTTTTCCAGGCATTGACGAGTTATCTCGTCATTTAAAAAAACTCGGTGTTTGTACTATTGTACAGCAGATGGTGCTTTTACACACCTTTGGAAAAAGTAGAGAATCTCTCAACCTATGTCTGAGTCTAATGTGGGTGGAGTCTTTGACCAAAAATATTTAATTATCTCAGCTGTTTAATCAAAGTGATGCATTTTTTTAGATTTAAAAAGAAAAAATGAAGATAGAAGAATACAGTTTCTTTTGTTTGAAAGCAGAGACTATTGTTTGTTCCAATAATTAATTACAGAAAATGTACTATGAGCCATCAAATTGTAATGAAATGTTAAAAAACGCTGGCGCTGGCATTTAAAGGCTGGCGGGAAAAGAGTTAATATGTTGAGGGCTGATTTGGAGTGTGTGAATTGTATTTAACTGTACAACTTGAGCATTCGCTAGAACCTACAAACTTCTCTGTGAATTTTGCAGCAACGAGTCATTCTACTCTTTTCTCTAATCTTCTCTTTGTGAAATATATGCAAAGTCCTGGTAGCAAACATGCCGATTATATGGAAGTGTTGCCACAACTTATCTAATATTACTGATTTTATAGGAATTCAGATGAATTAGAATTTTCGGTTTTACATTTCCTCAGATCCTCTGATCTTTTATGAACCAAGGAAATTATATCACGCAGTGTTTTCATTGTTTAGACTTATATGATCTCACTGAATGTTATTTATTTTGTCTGCATCTACTAGCGGGCTGTCATAGTTCCCACAGTTCAGCTGAGTCACTGCAGTCCAATATGAATTGCTGAATACATGTTGTGTGTCAATCTGTTTTCGTCTGACTGCTGTTAGCTTTGGCAAAAATTCAACTTGAGCGCAGTATACAGTATAAACAAAAATCAAAGAAAGTCAGATCTTGATTGGCTTATAAGGTGCTAATTTAAATACATTTTTTTCATGAACCTGCTCATACCCCTTTTTCATACACTTTTTATCCAAAGCGACTAACATTGCACTGTATTATACATTTGCTTCTGACTATATGCAATCCCCTGGGATCGGACCCATGACCTTGGCATTGTTAGTGCCATGCTCTAATCACTGAGCCACAGCAAAGCAAATTAAATAAAGAATTGCCAAAAAATCTGTGACAATGTATTTACTTGTATATGTCAAAATATATGTAATTTTATATTCAGTAATACACTTTATAATCTATTGATGTAGATGTGATAATATATGGTACTGGGTGTGTAAAAATATCCATCCATCCATTTTCTTCCGCTTATCATGGGTCGGGTCGCAGCAGTCTAAGCAGGGATGCCCAGACTTCCCTCTCCCTAGACACTTCCTCCAGCTCTTCCGGGGGGACACCGAGGCGTTCCCAGGCCAGCCGGGATACATAGTCCCTCCAGCGTGTCCTAGGTCTTCCGCGGGGTCTCCTCCCGGTGGGACATGCCCGGAACACCTTCCCGGGAAGACGTCCAGGGGGCATCCGGAAAAGATGCCCGAGCCACCTCAGCTGTCCCCTCTCGATGTGGAGGAGCAGCGGATCTACTCTGAGCTCCTCCCGAGTGACCAAGCTTCTCACCCTATCTCTAAGGGATCGCCCAGCCATCCTGCAGAGGAATGCTCATTTCGCCGCCTGTATCCGGGATCTTGTTCTTTCAGTCATGACCCACAGCTCATGACCATAGGTGAGAGTAGGAACGTAGATTGACCAGTAAATTGAGAGTTTCACCTTACGGCTCAGCTCCTTCTTCACCACGACAGACCAGTACAGCGACCGCATTACTGCAGAAGCTGCACCGATCCGTCTGTCAATCTCCCGTTCCATCCTTCCCTCACTCGTGAACAAGACCCCAAGATACTTGAACTCCTCCACTTGAGGCAGGGACTCTCCACCCACCTGAAGTGGGCAAGCCACCCTTTTCTGACTGAGAACCATGGCCATGAGAACCGTACAAAAATATATTGACCATAATATTTTTCATGCCATATATATACACACACATATTTGTAAAATATATTTCTTATGTTCAACAATAATTTACAATATACATGTTTCATATTTTGAGACATATCTAGTTTACAATAGCATAAGCACACCTGCTCATATAAGCACTTAGTGAACAGGCAGAAACTGCACTGAAAAACGCACAGACATCACTTTTTTAATAAAGTAATATATAATCTTAATGATGCTTGGCCAATCGCTATCCTAACCACAGGCTCTACTCTTCAACACCGTTGTAACCCCCAAATTTACACATACTAGAAACCCTTCTAAATGTCAAAGTGAACAACATTAAACACTAACAGATCTCCCTCTCTATTAATATTCAGCGAAAGACATGAAATAAAACCTACATTTAATTTTTTTTACGCTCCCTAAACAGTCAGAAGCAAAGCATGCTGGGAACTGGAAATCAGCTTTAACTCATTCCATGAATGTATCCATATATGTGTTTAATATACAATCACATTTATATGGGAAAATCTTTGTGCAATATATACTTAATAAAAGATCAAATGTTGATGAATATTAGATTGTTTTTTGTCTTTGTTTCCAAATATATTTATATGTTCAATATATAGCCGTGTATTGTCAATGCATATATTGTAAAATATTAGCACCAGTTTCCAATGTATGGAAATGTATAATGTAATATATCGTATTATGTTTTGCAGTATATTCCCATATATTTTTGTTCCGTAAGGGATGGCAATTTAAATATAGTCTTTAAATTATATATTTAAATATAATCTTTTTCAAGAATACTGACCTGATAGGACGGGACTTGTGAGGTCATGTATGGAGACAGAGAGGTCTGGGCGATCATTCTGTTTGGGCCAATGCTGTACGGCTGAGAAAAAAACCTAAAAATGTTTGCGAAAATCATTATATGTTATGATAACAGCAGATCTCTTAACAATCATCTCAGAACACAGATAAAACTTTATTACAAATGTATCGAGTGTGTTACAATGGCACTGTACTCACCCATTTTGTAATGCTGTTGGGTCGTATGTGAGTGTCATTCCTCCCTGAGACAGATAAAAAGAGTAACAATGTAAAACATCTGGGTCTGCACCAATTTAATGGAGATCCTCGAGAGCATCTCGTTTTCGTACCGTATCACCTTCTCTAGGCCAGGGACGACCGTTGTGTAAGTACTTTGCCTGATGCTGCCGCTTTTTCTGCCCACCATCAGCAAACTTACACAGCAGAGGCTCTATGGGAACTTAGAGGACAGTACAAAAACATTACATTAAATTATTGGACATCTATCTAAATTACTGAAGAATGGATAAATATTCATTGCAAACCTGGCACTCCTGGTGGGGTTTTGATGTATTTGCCATTAAAATGCTGAATGATGGCTTCACATTTCTCTGTGGATTCCATCCTGTAATATAAACTACACTTGAATAAATGATGTTAAATGTTATACAGCTTCATTTATTTTTCAGACAAATCACAGCTATCATAGCAGGCGGCACCAGATTTCGTCTGTTGGGAATTGAGGCGATTATTGGAATTTGGAAAGTCTGGCCAATGGTGAATCAATATAGTCCCGTCTTCGGGCTGAGACATACATCATCCAAAGAGGATAATTATACATTAAAAAAACTTTTAATATTAAAAGCATCACAGTTTTGTACAACAAGGCTACAATGCAACTAATCCCAACCCTCAGCAGCAATGGAGTTCAGTAGTCTGAAAACCCAGCTGTGGGTTCCCTCAGAAATGTTCTATAGGTTTTTAAAACATCAGATTTATTACTAAAACTAGGGTCTGTTTGTAACAGGACTTGAATTAAAATAGGATATTTTAAAGTAACGATTTAAAATATAGGCTTTGAGTTGCAAGTAAACATTTGTTTCATGAACATTTATACCAGGACACACATTGCCATTCATTCCAAAAATACTGAGATATGAATTGTGGTCAGTATCGCCCAGCTCTAATATGAATATGATTTTGTGCTCATTTATCCAAAATAGCCACCTTAAACTGCCACAGGATTGTGTTGGCTCTCTTCATTTTCTACGGTCAAACTTGTTACATATAAAAACACTGTTAACGCTTTCCCATGTAAGACTGGAGTTCACCTAGCTAGTGTGATTAATAAAGTACCTTGCAAAGCCCACCCCTCGACTGGTGCCATTAGCATCCCGTAAGATGCGTGTGGATATAACCTGACCGAAGGATTTGAGCATGGCCTCCAGCTCCTCTTCATCCATGGACACTGGCAGGTTGGAGATGTACAGGTTTGTGGGGTCCTGTTCCTGTTGCTAGAAAGAAATACTCAAATCTAAACATCTCTCCCTTAACAACTATGAAGTGTTAACATATTGTGTTTTGACATGAATTAATTCAGTCACTTCAGATTGTACACAAGGTTTATTATTAGGTACCTTGGCCATTTGAGCTTGGACTCCACTGGCTTTAAGTGCTGTCACCGCCTTCTGTGCTGCCGTAGGACTGTCGAAATCCACAAAGCCATAACCTACAATTGTACACAGATGAAAAAGTGAAAAACGTTGGTTGATCTTTGAAAAACCTCAGGTTGATCTTATTCACTCACCTTTGCATTTGTTGGTAGTTTTGTCTAAAATTGCCTTGGTAGACACAATCTTCCCATATCTTAAAAAAAAAAAAGTTAAAATTGGCAAAACCAATAAAATCCTGTGTATTTATGGTTAATCTTTTTTTTTAAAGTACTAATCGTTTCGCAAGACAACACCATTATTCATTGTCTGGTGTCACATAGAGCCTTTCTAAGCAGCGAAGAAACAAACATGTGAACCTTAAACCCACTGGTCCCCGTTGAAATCCATTGTATGGAGAAAAATCCTCATAAACCTTAATTTCATGTCAACTAAAGAAATAAACACATAGTCGTCTTTGGATGACATGGGGGTGAGTAAATTATCAGGACATTTTACCCAAGATGCGTCACACAAACACATGTGCTCTTTGCTCAGAATGGAAGAGATGCGATTAAAGTGTTTACATGCATTATTATTGCGATTAGGTCGCTTATCTTAGATTCCTTAATACAATTATGAGCGTAATCGCATTATTTAGACTGAAGTATTGTGTTCATGAGGTCTGGTTTAATCACAAAAGGGCCAAAATCTCATTGTAATCGCATTATGAGTAGCACATCTTCCTGCATTCGTTTGTAGTTACTTTACACACACTTCTGGTATTACGATCATAAAGAACTCTTCACTGCCTCTGGCAACATACACAGACATTCCTGTCTGTCTCTGACTTATTTCCCAGCACGCTGACATGTGAGCAGTCTGTCATTTGGCAATAGTTAAGTGCTTTTGGCAAAGCTCCTTACGAGTGACTAAATGAAGCCCGTCTTTCTACATGAAATACAACTCCTGGAACAGTGTGAGTGTTATTAAAGGGGTGCTGCAACGATTTGTCATGCATTCTGACTTCTTTACAGTGTTAAACGTGCTGTCTTCTCATGCTTTAATATGGTAAACTTGTCAAAAGAGGAGTTGTTCGTATTACGTAGTATTTCTGTGCTCAATACACTTCCCCAGCGGTTGTACAGGTTTCGGAAAGATTAATCAAACATATAAAACTGTATTGTAACAATTTTTCTTGGGATTTTCTTTTCTCTTATTGGACAATTCAAAGGCTGAGTTCAGACTTGACTTCTTTTTCGAAGCCGCTAGCGTCTGTTTTACATTATAATCCTATGGAGCAGGGGCCTCGACAACCCGATCCCTGGACGCGGAATCTAGCTCTAGGGACATGGAATGTCACCTCTCTGACACGGAAGGAGCCGGAGATTGTGTGTGAGGTTCAGAGATTCCGACTAGAGATAGTCGGGATCACCTCTACGCACAGCTTGGGCTCTGGAACCACACTCCTCGAGGGAGGATGGACTCTTCACTACTCTGGAGTTGCCCAGGGTGAGAGGCGGCGGGCTGGTGTGGGTTTGCTTATAGCCCCCCAGCTCAGCCGCCATGTGTTGGAGTTTACCCCGGTGAACGAGAGGGTCGCTTCCCTGCGCCTTCGGGTCGGGGATAGGTCTCTCAATGTCGTGTGTCGTGGCCAAATGGCAGTGTAGAGTACCCGGCCTTCTTGGAGACTCTGGGAGGGGTGCTGGAAAGTGCCCCGGCTGGGGACTCCGTCGTTCTGCTGGGGGACTTCAACGCCCACGTGGGCAACGACAGTGACACCTGGAGGGGCGTGATTGGGAGGAACGGCCCCCCTGATCTGAACCCGAGTGGTGTTCTGTTATTGGACTTCTGTGCTAGTTACAGTTTGGCCAAAACGAACACCATGTTCAAGCATAAGGGTGTCCATCAGTGCACATGGCACCAGGACACCCTTGGCCGGAGGTCGATGATCGACTTTGTAGTTGTTTCATCTGACCTACGGCCGTATGTCTTGGACACTCAGGTGAAGAGAGGGGCGGAGCTGTCAACCGATCACCACCTGGTGGTGAGTTGGATCCGATGGCGGGGGAGGAAGCTGGATAGACTAGGCAGACCCAAACGTACTGTGAGGGTCTGTTGGGAACGTTTGGCCGAATCGCCTGTCAGAGAGATCTTCAACTTCCACCTCCGGCAGAGCTTCGACCAGATCCCGAGGGAGTCTGGAGATATTGAGTCTGAGTGGACCATGTTTTCCACCTCCATTGTCAACGCAGCCACTCGGAGCTGTGGCCGTAAGGTCTCCGGTGCCTGTCGAGGCGGCAATCCCCGAACCCGGTGGTGGACACCGGAAGTAAAGGATGCCGTTAAGCTGAAGAAGGAGTTCTATCGGGCCTGGTTGGCCTGTGGGACTCCAGAGGCAGCTGACAGGTACCGACAGGCCAAGCGGAGTGCAGCCCGGGTGGTTGGGGAGGCAAAAACTCGGGCCTGGGAGGAGTTCGGTGAGGCCATAGGGAAAGACTATCGGTCGGCCTCGAAGAGATTCTGGCAAACCGTCCGGCGCCTCAGGAGGGGGAAGCAGTGCCCTACCAACGCTGTTTACAGTGGAGGGGGGCAGCTGTTGACCTCGACCGGGGATATCATCGGGCGGTGGAAGGAATACTTTGAGGATCTCCTCAATCCCGCCGTCACGTCTTCCATTGAGGAAGCAGAGGCCGAGGGCTCAGAGGCGGACTCGCCCATCACCCGGGATGAAGTCACCGAGGTAGTCAAGAAACTCCTCGGTGGCAGGGCACCGGGGGTGGATGAGATCCGCCCTGAGTACCTCAAGTCTCTGGATGTTGTGGGGCTGTCTTGGCTGACATGCCTCTGCAGCATCGCGTGGGGGTCGGGGACAGTGCCCTTGGACTGGCAGACCGGGGTGGTGGTCCCTCTTTTTAAGAAGGGGGACCGGAGGGTGTGCTCCAACTATCGGGGATCACACTTCTCAGCCTCCCCGGGAAAGTTTATGCCAGGGTACTGGAGTGGAGAATCCGGCCGATGGTAGAACCCCGGATTCAGGAGGAACAGTGTGGTTTCCGTCCCGGTCCAGGGTGCTGGAGGGTTCATGGGAGTTTGCCCAACCAATCCACATGTATTTTGTGGATTTGGAGGAGGCATTCGACTATGTCCCTTGCGGCATCTTGTGGAGGGTGCTCCGGGAGTATGGGATTTGGGACCCTTTGCTAAGGGCCATCCAGTCCCTGTACGACCGGAGCAGGAGCTTGGTTCACATTGCCGGCAGTAAGTCAGACTTGTTCCCGGTGCATGTTGGAATCCGGCAGGGCTGCCCTTTGTCGCCGGTTCTGTTCATAATTTTTATGGACAGAATTTCTAGGCGCAGCCAGGGGCCAGAGGGTGTGCTCCGGGTTTGGGGACCACACGATTTCATCTCTGCTCCTTGCGGATGATGTCATCGTGCTGGCCCCATCAGACCAGGACCACCAGCATGCACTGGGACGGTTTGCAGCCGAGTGTGAAGCGGCTGGGATGAGAATCAGCACCTCCAAATCTGAGGCCATGGTTCTCAGTCGGAAAAGGGTGGCTTGCTCACTTCAGGTAGGTGGAGAGTTCTTGCCTCAAGTGGAGGAGTTCAAGTATCTGGGGGTCTTGTTCATGAGTGAGGGAAGGATGGAACGGGAGATTGACAGACGGATCGGGGCAGCTTCTGCAGTCATGCAGTAGCTGTACCGGTCTGTCGTGGTGAAGAAGGAGCTGAGCCGCAAGGTGAAGCTCTCGATACGTTCCTACTCTCACCTATGGTCATGAGCTGTGGGTCATGACCGAAAGGACAAGATCCCGGATACAGGCGGCCGAAATGAGCTTTCTCCGCAGGGTGGCCGGGCGATCCCTTAGAGATAGGGTGAGAAGCTCGGTCACTCGGGAGGAGCTCAGAGTAGATCCGCTGCTCCTCCACATCGAGAGGGGCCAGCTGAGGTGGCTCGGGCATCTTTTCTGGATGCCCCCTGGACGCCTTCCCGGGAAGGTGTTTCGGGCATGTCCCACCGGGAGAAGACCCCGGGGAAGACCTAGGACATGCTGGAGGGACTATGTCTCCCGGCTGGCCTGGGAACGCCTCTGTGTCCCCCCGGAAGAGCTGGAGGAAGTGTCTAGGGAGAGGGAAGTCTGGGCATCCCTGCTTAGACTGCTGCCCCCGCAACCCGGCCCCGGATAAGCGGAAGTAGATGGATGGATGGATGGATCCTATGGAGTAAACCATTTTTTCAAAAAACGTACTGAACGCTTTTTTAAACATTAGCGCCTTTTTCTGCAGCTCAGGGTGTCCTTTATGTTGAAAAATTTTCAATTTCAAAAAGTAAAGGGTGGCCGGTTGGAGCATAGTTTTGTCACTTCTGAAATTTACCTTGTCAAAAAAGATGTCAATTGTGTTCAAGTGTTTCTGTCTTGTTTTTTGGTACAAATATCTAAGCATTCTTAAATCCTGATGCACAAGCTTGACAAGAAACTTACATAAGATATTTAGTCTCTTTTTAAGTCTCTTTTAAAACAAGCAAAACAATCTGCCAATGGGTTGAGAAAAATAAAGTTGAAGTAAGTACTTCAAAAAAAGGTCAAACTAAATTCCCGTTTATTTTTCTCACCCCATAGGCAGATTTTTTTTGCTTGTTTTTACTATAAAGTTTTTTTTTTAATTTTAAATATGAAACAAGACTAAATATCTTAGGTCACTTTTCTTGACAAGTAATTGTATATTGATTTAATAAGTTTTAGATATTTTTATTAAAAACAGGACAGAAATGCGTAGTAAGAATGTATATTTGCAGTGTGCTAATAGAGTTCATATACAAACAAACTTAAAAATTTTAATTAGATAATTCACCAATTCCATATATTTTCAGTGAATAAGTCTGTAAAAAAAGCTTAATATTTGCTCTCATAATGTGAGTAGGATTTTTTTTACTAATGTTTAATAAAGCACCTAAACCTCCGTGATTTGGAGTTTCAATAGAACCTACAAGTTCCATGCTGAAATCGAACTACTTACAATTACATAACATATAGTAATGGCGATGTATGCCTCAGGAAACATCACCAATTATAAAAACTTTTTTGAGTTGAAAACAAACTAAGAATTTCTGAACATAAATACATGAAAAATGAGTTTCCATTGATCTATTTGATCATGTCCATTTTAAGATGTTTGGAGTGCAAAAGTTATAACAATAGCTAAAACCTTGAACGTCGTTTGTTAGTGTTTGTTCTAATGAGTTTGTTGCGTCATGCCGCGCCGCATCCAGTGTGGACAGCATTTAGAATTATAATTGGTTCTAGTTCGTTTCTAATGTCTTTCGTCGTGTCTCGTCCGGTGTAAAACAGTACTGTAACCAGAATGGAACATTATCTTCGATGTCATGAAATATCACAGCATGAAATAAACAACATAGCATGAAGTAAGGAATAATCCACGGCTAGCCGGGCTTTAAAGGATTTTAATGCACAACATGGAGGCATCCACAAAGTGGATTAAAATCCTTTAATGCAAGGCTATCTGTGGATTATCCCGTTTATACCATGGTCATTTGCCAAGTTAATGCTGTTTGTCACAGCCGGCTCCAAGCCATGACAAAGAAGGAAGCCACGCGCCAGATAATGATAAAAAAGTAATGAATTTTATTAACAAAGGGATAAACAATATATAACAAAATATTAAACGATTCAGAGCACACAGGAAGCCTGGAGCGATGATTGAAGGTTGCTTAAGACACGCCAGCATCAGCCTCATCGCAGGTGAAACCACTCTCACTAAGAACCTCTACCAACTCAAACCTGTAAAACAATACCAAACCAAACAAAAAAGAACAAAAAACAAAAGGATTCATAACACCCTCCCCCATAAAAAGTGAGGATCCATTTATGGAAACTCCACATGATCATTTAGCATATCCAATCCCCTACTGGAGAAGACCCCCATTCAGTAATACTCTCTATGTCCTCAGCAACTACAGTCCCTGTATGAGCAATTTAAGAGTTAAGGAGGGAAAACAAAACGGAGGAATCAGCAGTGAAGAGTAAGACTAAACTCTAGACAATGCATCAGCCACCACATTATCAATAACCCGAATGTGTCGGATATCCAGTGCATATGATTGCAAAAAGAGGCACCAACGAGTCAAACGCTGGTTCGGGCACCGAAGAGAATGCAAGTAAATGAGCGGATTGTGGTCAATGTACACGACCAACAAGTCCAGAACAGATCCCACATACACTTCAAAAGGTTGCAGGGCCCAAATCAAACATAACGCCTCCTTCTCAATCACAGAATTATTTAACTGGTAAGAAGTAAACTTTTTAGAAAAATAACTAACTGAACGGTAAATTCCCTCATCATCAGCCTGTAACAACACAGCTCCCCCTCCCACATTACTTGCATCAACACAAAGCCTAAAAGGATGATCAAATCAGGGAGCTGCTAACACAGGGGCAGAAGTGAGCAACGATTTAGCTGCCTCAAAGGCTTCTTGACAAACGAGATTCCAGATGAAAGCAACTTTTACTTTTAACAGATCGTTAAGTGGGGCTACCACTGACGAAAAATTCCTACAAAAACCCTGATAGTACCCCACTAACCCCAAAAACCGCATCAACTCCTTCTTCATAGTAGGAGAGGGAAATCGATCAATGGCATGAACAGGCCACAAACAGCCCTACAACCTTGCCCAAATAAGTTACAGTAGCCTGAGCAAACTCACATTTGGACAAATTGACCGTTAGACTAGCTTCTCCAAAACGAGAAAACAGGTCTAATATAGGCTTCAAAGGTTGCTCCTATGAATCCATAAAACTACCAAAACATCCAAATAAACCTTTACTCCCTCCAATCCAGAAACAACTCTCTTCATAAGTCGCTGAAATGTTGCGGGCGCATTTCTGAGGCAGAAACTCATAACATTAAAAGTAAATAAGCCATCTGTTGTTATAAAGGCAGAGATCTCTCTAGCTCTTTGGGTCAACGGAACCTGCCAATAGCCTTTAAGCAGATCGAATTTACTAACAAATTTCGCTGACTCAACTCAATCAACACAATACTCTATACGAAACAGGTTTGGTTGGTTTATTTATTTTTCGATAGTCTTTGCAAAACCGGTAACTCCCATCGGATGTGTTTACAAGAACACAGGGGGATGCCCAGCTAGAAAACGATGGTTGTGCAATGTTGTGATCCAACATATACTGAACTTCAGAATTAAGATGGAAGAGTTTATTTGGGGACACTCGATATTAGCATTGGCTAATGGGCTCAGCATCCCCAACGTCAATATCGTGCTCCAACCAATGCGTATGTGATGATACATCACCAAACAAAGAGACATGACTATCAATAAGATCAACCAGATCAGCACGTTTACTCTCTGGTAAATGGGCCAACATTTTATGCAAATTTGTAAGAGCCTCTGAATTTTTCAGATGTCCCAACAGTACTGTATCTTCTGGAAAAGAAACTCTTTCAATAATTGAGGTACTCACTTCACTTTTGGAATCTAACACCTCATGAGAACGAGAATAATACGGCTTCAACAAATTAATATGACACAACTGTGTTGACTTCCTTCTCTCTGGAGTGGCAATCAAATAGTTTAAATCTGTAACTTGCTTTAACACCAAAAAGGTCCAGTAAACTTGGCCTGAAATGGTGAGTTCTCATCAGGCAACAAAGCAAGCACTTGCTCGCCAGGCATAAATTTCCGTTTCTCGGTTCGCCAATCATACAATGATTTCATACGCCTCTGCGAAGACCTCAATTGTTCTTTTGCCAACCTACCAGCTTCATATAGTCTACGCTTAAAGTCATTTACATATTGTAGCAAGTTCGAGGTGGTTCACATTTAGTCCAGTTATGATGGAGCACAGCCAATGGCTCCAGAACGGTGTGTCCGAACACTAGATCATTGGGGCTAAACCCCATACCTCCTTGACTGACCTCACATGCTGATAACATCAACCAGGGCAATCCCTCCTTCCAAGACCACAACTGGGGTCAGTGGTCTAGTGGTTAGAGAGTTGGATTCATACCCAGAAGGTCGCTGGTTCAATTCTCAGTGCCACCAGGAAATGACTAAAGTCACCTTGAGCAAGGCACCTTACCCCTGTTTGCTCTGCAATAATAGCTGCCCTCTGCACCCTACTTGTAAGTCGCTTTGGATAAAAGCATCTGCCAAATGAATAAATGTAAATGTAATGCAATCAGCCACCATCCCATACAATAAGCACGCAATAAGGACTTAAGGGTATGGTGGAAACGGCTTTTACATAGCCTACATTGAAAAATGTTTACATATACACAAATACGATGATGTCGTAATATATAGGCAAAAGAAGTATACTTGCATATAAAAGCCTACTTGTTAATGCCGTTTACTGTAAAACATTACACTTTACATAAGAATGAAAGTTGCGAGGTGCTTGTTACACAAATAACTTACTCTTGTAGTATAGTCATTGACAAGATAGAATATTCTTAAGGACTTTCTGTAATTTATCTTAAGAAAGTTGATATATTTTCTATTAATTCTTTCCCCTCCAGCCTTTTTAAAAAAAAAGTTGCCAGCCTGCGCCAGCTTTTTTGTACATTTTCACCAAACTGTAATGGCTCACAGTACATTTTCTGTAAAGAATATATGGACAAACAATATGTCCAATGAAAGAACAGAGTCACTGCTTTTAAACAAAAGAAACCGTATTCTTCATTTGTTCTTTTTTTAATCGCTCCTTAAGATGTGGGTTGGTTTCTTCAAAAATGCATTACTTTGATGTTTTTTTTCAAAGATTCCGCCCAGATTACACTCAGAACAATCATTAAAAACCGATAAAAAAAATATACGTTCTAGGTTCTGGGATTCTGTACTTTTTCCCAAAGATGTGTAATAGCGCCCCCTGCTGTACAACAGTACAAACACTGATTGCCGTAATAACTGGTCTTTTTGTGTTAGAAGAATCTGATAGAACTGAATTGATAGAGGTGTAGTAGTGTGTGCTGCTTGCATGCCAGTGAGTTACAGTTACAGTATGCTGGGAAATATGTTAATATTGTTGCTGCTGGACCAGGAAAGCATTGTTGCAATCGTGTGGTGTAAATCCTGTATGATTGAACATGTGCACATGTGTTGATATTGTCAGGTTGTGATCACAGTTTGTAACTTCTCAATGTAATCCTGTATAGTATTACCGTATCCTGTGTTCATACACATAGTGCCCTATAGGCTTATTTAAAACTTTATTGTGTGCATGTGTGTGAATGGGGGGGTACATAATACACTTGTGCCCAGGGGCCTCTGAATTCTTAATCCGGGCCTGTATGTGTGATCAGGGTAGTGTTTTTCAGCATGGCTGTGCGACAGACGCGATTTCTTTAAGACTGCAGGGGAAACTCAACTTCCCCTATAATTGTCAAAAAATGAATGGTCAAATATATGTACTATTATGTTAACATTTTATTGACTAAAAATGCGTTAAACACGTTCATCTCGAACGAAAACAATTTCATTCAGAATCCGCTACTCGGCTGACTCGATTTCCTTCTCATTCATTCCAGTAGCGTACAGTGCATTACTCTGTTGAAGCCCAGCGTCCATTGACTTCAATGGGGCTGCTTTAAACAGTTTTTTTCAGTGCTTAGAAACAAGACGGTCATTGGATAATGCTGCGATTATATCCCGCCCATGGACGCTCAGCGTCTCTGGGATGAATGGAGGAGTGGGCTGGCCCGGACTCCGAGCGTCTGCGTGATGATTGGAGGGTCTGTCATCTCTTTTTAATCCAGTTTTATGTACTAAAACGCTTGTTTTTTTGGGTCGACAGCTTATAAAAACGTATTTCTTGTTTCTTTTTTAGCTTGTTTGCTATACACATTGTCACATATCAACTTATAAACTTTTTTTTTTTGTAGTTATAAATCATAAATGACAAGGAGGCGGCAGCTTCTCGCAATGCAAAGAGACGGTTGGTGTGGGCGTGGGCTTGGTCTTCAGATTATGACGCGTATCACTCTGTGTCTCCATTTCCAACTCAGTCCCATCGCGGATGTCGCGGAGTCGAAAGACAAACTGCTGCAACCTTCATCGTATATTTCACACAATTTCACACCACATTCATTGTTTCAGTTTAACATAATTCCCACATTTCCTCCCGTTCAGTTAAATATATATATATATATATTAGATCGTTTGTTCATTAATTAAAGTCACTGGAAAAAACGCCTAGTTGGTACGACAGGGTTACAGAGCATTTTCTTGAAAAGGAACGTAGGGGAGAATTTACATATAAATAAATTGACAATTTTTATGATTTAGGCCGAAAATGAGCTTCCCCTCTTTAAAAGATCAGCAGCCGTCACTGCTGTGCGACATATAAATTGGTCTGTGTGAAGAAGAACTGGTATAGCTTGTTTGTGTGTTATGTTAATCAATGGCTAATGTACATAGTTTTAGTAGAGTGAATGTGTTGCACAGTTTAACATGCAACAAGCGTGAAGCTCATGGATTTGCATGCGTCTCACTGTATGAGAAAATAAACACATGTGTCCAGAGTTGAGACTTTATTTCAGTTTTATTTCACTGTTTGAGAAAAACTATCATGACTGAACTACACACACTGAAACTCAATTGACTTCACGACAACCAGTCAAAATAAAGCACAGATTAACCTTAATGAAAAAAGACTTTAGTGTTCTATAGTATTTGATATAGCAAATTGTGGTATTCTTGTTGTAAATTGATAAACTGTATTAAAGACTGTAGTTAACTTTAATATTTACTGTAGTAATGTTCAAAAACATTATATTATCTATTTTACTGCAGCTTACTATAGGCCTAGTAAATACTAAAGTAGTGTATTTTTATGTGGACAAATATACCTGTATTACTATTGTATAGTAAAAAATTGATAAAACAGAACACAAAAAAAATGGGTAAACTTAAAATGATATAGCCCTAATTGATCCATTTGTATATAACATAAAAGTCAAAACTAGTGCTATGTGCAAAAAAGTTAATATACAACTAGTGTTGCTTTCGTCAACGAAAAGTATGACGAAATATGGTCGTCAACGAACCTTTATCACGTGACGAAATGAGACGAGACGCAATGTAAATGCTGGTCATGTGACGATGACTATAATTAAATGTATAATGCAATATTGTTGACAAATAAAAACGAGACTAAATGTGGTTTACTAAATAAAAACTATGCTAAAATGTCTCTTTATTTTCGTTCAAAAAGTTCAAAAACCCCATAGTACATAATTTTTTTTCTGCAGTTTAAATATATGGCCATAATTTATTCATCTGTATGTAACATGAATGTCTTTTGTCAGTTACCTGCCTTTTCATGATGAACTGCACTTGCATATTTTTTTTTAATGATGACAACTGACAATTTATACTTGTGCTCCTACTGTTTGGCCTGTGCTACCAAACTTTAAACCACTTTAGCACCAGTGCTATGAGAAAAAAAGTGCATTAATTTACTGCATTATTTATGCTACTAAAGAGCAATGAGGGCAGTCACTCATTAACTGTTGGTTCTTTGTAAAACTGGCAAATGTAACCTTCCAGTTGACTTGCGAAAGCACATCTATTTGTTTTATTAATAAAGGATATTGGAAGTAAAAAAATTCCTCCAGAGGGGCTCGTCGTCGCAAATCTGCTCAATTTTCTTCAAAGCTTTCACACCTGGACCTCATCACTTCCTGTTCGCTGAGAGAGCGTGGTTTGAGACAGAGCTCCGTCAAACTTTTTCTAAATATATCGTTTATTCCTGTTATTTCTTAATATTTATATTGTAAATTGATAACTCACAGAGGGTTAAACCTATCCTTAAGTGTATCCCATACCAAATATCGTCATATAACGCACAGATAGATTTGTTTTATACGATCATTCGCTATTAGCACTCAGGCTGTTAGCATTCCCAGCCTTTAGTTTCTGAATATTGCCTTTACTGCTTAACTCACTGTTCTCATTATGACACCACTAATGGCTAATGATTCAGATATGTGTTTAACGTTACCTTTGAGTGCAGATGATGAATCTTTCTTCGCACTTCAGTCAGAACTGGAAGTATTGGAGAAGCAGATCCACGATCTACTCGAGAGGCAAACACGTCTGCGAGAACGTAAAACGGCGATGGAAACATCCCGGGCTGACGCTCGCAAAGTTGCGGTAAGTGTTCGACGTGATTGTAATACTCCTATCACTTCTACTCCGTGTGTTTCTATGCACAGAGCCCAGGCTTCAAGATCACGACGAGCCGAAATGAACTTCACTCCTGCACCTGCACACACACGGCGGAAGGCGAAATCCAGGACCGGAGCGATGACCTCTCCCCCACCGCCGCGACCGGTCTCCGAGATTTCTACGAGAAATCGCTTTGCCGCCCTCTGCGAGACGAAATCCAACGCTGTGGTCATCGGAGACTCAATCGTCCGGAACGTACGCGCCTCCTTCAATGAAGGTAATGTGCGCACTCACTGTTTTCCTGGCGCCCGTGTTCTAGATGTGTCTGCGCAGGTAACTGCGATTCTGAAGGAGGATGCAAGAGTAGGAGCCGTAGTTCTGCACGCGGGGGTGAATGATGTGAGAATGCGGCAGTCGGAGATCCTGAAGAGGGACTTCAGGAGTCTGGTCGATACTGTTCGCAACGCATCGCCGTCGGCGAGGATCATCGTATCAGGGCCGCTTCCAACTTACCGACGAGGGAACGAAAAGTTCAGTAGACTATTTATGCTTAATAATTGGTTAATGTCATGGTGTATTGAACAGAAGCTGCTCTTTGTAAATAATTTTGATCTGTTCTGGGAGCGACCTAGGCTTTTCCGCCCCGACGGGCTGCACCCCAGCAGCATTGGAGCGGAAATTCTGTCTGACAACATCTCAAAGACGCTACGCACCATTTGACTAGTAAGTACAAATTTTAACTACAGTCTGTGTTCTTCTCACCCAACTGTTAAGAATGTTACTGCTTTCAAATGCATAGAGACTGTGTCTGTCCCCCGAATAATACAACCAAATAATAATTTATTTAAAAGTCAGAGAAAAAATCTTATCATGATTAAACCAAAAGACAATATATTTAATGAGCAAAACCAACGCCTAAAGTTTGGGCTACTTAATATTAGATCACTAAATCCAAAAGCAGTTATTGTAAATGAAATGATCACAGACAACAGTTTTGATATACTTTGCCTCACTGAAACCTGGCTTAAGCCAGATGATTACTTCGGTCTAAATGAGTCTACTCCTCCAAGCTACGGTTATATTCATGAGCCACGTCCGGTTGGTCGAGGTGGTGGTGTCGCAACAATCTTTAGAGACTTTCTTACCGTTACTCGGAGAACAATGCATACATTTAAATCATTTGAAATGCTTGCGTTGAACATAACAGTTCCAAACAAAAGTAAAAAATCATTGGTCTCTCTTACATTGGTTACTGTGTATAGACCCCCTGGGCCTTACACTAATTTTCTGATAGAGTTCGCAGACTTCTTATCGGATCTATTGGTTAACGTCTATAAAGTACTGATTGTTGGAGATTTTAATATCCACGTAGACAGTGCTAACGATCCATTAGCTGTGGCGTTTAAAGAACTACTAGACTCTTGTGGTGTAACACAATACATCAATAGACCTACTCATCGCCTTAATCATACCCTAGACTTGATTATATCTCACGGAGCCGATCTAACCAATATCGATATTATACCTCAAAGCGACGATGTTTCCGATCACCATCTTATAATATGTACACTGCGCACTGCAGAAATCAGTTGTATATCTCGTTATCGACAAGGTAGAACAATCACCTCAACTACTAAAGATAGTTTCGTAAAGAACTTGCCAGATCTGACTTCTCTAATAACCTTTCCAACGAATATAAAATTGCTCGATGACATGACCAGCAACAGTGGCAATACATTAGAAGCGGTCGCACCTATGAAGTCAAAAAGGATAAATGAAAAGAACATAGCACCATGGTATGATAACACCACTCGCGCCCTAAAAAGAGAAACGCGTAAACTGGAGCGAAAATGGAAACAAACCCAATTAGAGGTCTTTAAAATTGCATGGAAAGAGAGCGCAAGCTGTTACAAAAAGGCACTAAAAGCAGCAAAAGCCGAGCACTTCCGTAACCTCATAGAAAATAACAAAAACAATCCAAGGTTTTTATTTAGTACAATTGCTAAATTAACAAACAAACAGACTCCACCTGACCTGGGTATTCCGCCGCACCTTGGTAGCAATGAATTCATGAAATTTTTTACCGAGAAAATCGAAATAATACGAGACAACATAGCTAAAACCAAACCTCCAAGTTTGTCGGAAGAATTAGTTTCAACCGTCACCCAAAAAGAAAAGCTAGAGTGTTTTTCTCCTATAAATCAGGAAGATTTAATTAAAATTATTGCAACATCCAAACCGACGACATGCTTATTAGACCCCATTCCGACTACTTTATTAAAAGAGTTACTACCTGCTGTAATTGAGCCCATTTGTAACATAATCAACTCGTCTATTTATCTAGGACATGTCCCAGGACCCTTTAAACTGGCTGTAATTAAGCCTCTTAACAAAAAACCAAATTTAGACCCAAATGAACTTGGAAGCTATAGACCGATTTCAAATCTCCCGTACTTGTCTAAAATACTAGAAAAAGTAGTGTCAACTCAACTGTGTACCTTCCTACAAAATAATGACATGCACGAAAAGTTTCAATCTGGCTTTAGACCGCATCACAGCACTGAAACTGCGCTCGTTAGAATTACAAATGACCTTCTTATTGCTTCAGATAAAGGAAACATCTCACTCTTAGTCCTGCTTGACCTTAGTGCTGCTTTCGATACTGTAGACCATAAAATACTACTAGATCGTTTACACCATTATATCGGTATTCAGGGACAGGCACTGCAATGGTTCAGATCTTACTTAACAGACCGATATCAATACGTCCATTTAAATGGGAAATCGTCAAATCTTACGCAAGTCAATTATGGATTACCTCAGGGATCGGTTTTAGGACCCTTGCTTTTCTCCATATACATGCTGCCCCTCGGCAACATTATTAGAAAACATGGAATTAGCTTCCACTGTTATGCAGATGATACTCAGCTATATATCTCATCAAGACCAGATGATTCCTTTAAGCTATCCAAACTGGCAGAGTGCATCGAGGACATAAAACATTGGATGACTAGTAATTTCCTCCTTTTAAACTCTAGCAAAACAGAAATATTACTTATAGCACCAAAATTAAGTAAACCGAATATCTCCGATTACAGCCTGCAAATTGAAAGCTGCACTGTTACTCCAACAAATACAGTTAAAGACCTAGGCGTTATATTAGACGGCAACCTGTCATTTAAAAATCACATCTCAAATATCACAAAAACAGCCTTCTTCCACCTTAGAAATGTTGCCAAATTACGAAATAGTTTATGTGTTGCAGACGCAGAAAAGCTTATTCATGCATTTGTGACCTCACGGCTTGACTATTGTAATGCTCTACTTAGTGGTTGTCCTGTATCATCGATAAACAAACTACAGTTAGTTCAGAATGCAGCTGCCAGAGTTCTTACTAGGTCAAGAAAATACGATCACATAACCCCAGTTTTATCATCGCTTCACTGGCTACCCATTAAGTATCGCATTGATTTTAAAATTATTTTAATTACTTACAAAGCCCTGAACGGTTTAGCACCTACTTACTTAACCGAGCTTTTATCACGTTACAACCCATCACGCTCGCTGAGATCTCAAAACTTAGGACTTTTGACAATACCTAGAATAACAAAATCCACCAAAGCTGGACGAGCTTTCTCATACGTAGCACCTAAACTCTGGAATAGCCTTCCTGATACTATTCAAGGGTCAGACACACTCTCCCAATTTAAATCTAGATTAAAGACACATCTTTTCAGCCAAGCTTTCACTTAATGCATAGTTAATGAACAGCAGCTACGCTAATTATTCTCTTTATTCTCTTTCCGCCTCTGCCTCGGGATGCCCATCCCGAGGTAGGAAGAAGTTCCACCATGTCCAGACGACCGACAGATGCCCATCCCCATGCCCATCCCGAGGTAGGAAGAAGTTCCACCATGTCCAGACGACCGACAGAAGCCCTCCCCAATTTGAGATTACACCAGATACAGCTGCAGACTGACTGACCATCCCAGCTCCATCTAAGGCAATTCCACCAGCTGCCAAGAGAAATATGACCATCGGACCATCCCAGCTCAGACCACTACATCCCCAACCAAGAGCAAAGACGGACTATTTGTCTTATTAATGCTGAAGTTACAATATTTGGTATTAAATGCTAAACTAAAATCACATGTCACCAGTCTGAGTGCAGCTATGACACGTCAGAGGGGATCTGGCCCTCCCGGTTGAGCCTGGTTTCTCCCGAGGTTTTTTTCTCCATTAATCAATCATTGGAGTTTGGGTTCCTCGCCACAGCAGGGCAGTGTTGGCCTGCTCACCGGGAGACTGCATTCATTCATTCATTTATTTATTTATTTAGAAATTAGATGTTATTTATTAGAATGAACTTACTCGTTGTATAAATACCATGCACTGTGCTGTGTTTTAACTTTTCTGTTTTTCCTGTTTGCCCCTGTAAAGCTGCTTTGAAACAATACACATTGTAAAAAGCGCTATATAAATAAACTTGAATTGAATTGAATTGAAGTAAAATCATGACAAATACTTCGATTATAATAGTCGCACAGCAAGAAAAAAAAATTGTATAGGGAAAGGATGCCTCAAGAATCGTTTTATCATCACATCGCAGCCCTCTAATCATAATTGAATCGTATTGATTCCCAATCAGGGCGTCTTCCGTTTCTGGAATGAATGTATTCTATAAGGTAACAATAATATAGTTGGCATTCAGTATAACTTAATAATAAGATAACCTTGTTTGAAATAGGTTTGGCTAAGAATTTTTTTATTTAGTTTATGCTACTAGGTACTGTAGTAGAGTAGGCGAGGCGAGACCGTGGTTCGAGTCCGGTGAGTAATTGTGAATTAGCGCCAGCTGTGCGCACACCAGGCTCGAATCACGTAGGAGATAGGGAGCATATAAAAGGAACGAGCGACCGGACCGTCGAAGAGAGAGGACCGGGCCCGAACTTGTGTTATGTTTGTGTTTATAGTTATGTTTATGTTTTGTTCGCCGGCGGTCGTCCGTGAGGGGCCGCCGGCTGTTATATTACTTTATTAAATGTTTTGAATGTTTGCCGGTTCCCGCCTCCTTCCTTCCTTTTAATGAATTGTATTACAGGTACTTATACTTATACTATATACTAGCTGGGTTAAATAAAATTACATCCCTAATAAGAGACTACAATACAATTTTCATTGACTAAAAATAGACTAAAATGTCATCAGTTTTCGTCGACTAAAACTAGAATAAAATAGTCCAATTCAGTGGATCAAGATTCTTTCTTTTGAAGATCGTGATATGCTTTTTGGGGAATATTGCCCAGCCGTATCAACAGATATACTTTTTTTTCTCACGCTAAATGATCTGAGTTGTGTGAGGGACCTCTGAGCAGCTAGCGTTCAACCATGATCCAGTTATCACTGAAGTCTGTTCTTATCCTCACATGCTCTGGTATTTGTTTCCCTGTTAAAGAATTTCCACTGCTGACCTCCTCAACTCTCACTTGCTGATCGACTCAATGTAATCTAGTAGCTGCTGTTCTCCCACTACCTATTTATTTATTTAAAATATTTTTCCATTTCCATTTTTCAATTTAATTGTATTATCTTTATAATAATCGATGAAATTCATTAAATAAAAAATTATTTTAAAATTTTGAGAACAAGGCTGCTCATTATTTATTCTTTGAGGCTAAATAAATTGTACAACATATTGATCTTTATCGTCTGACTCAAACAGTCTTACGTTTATTCACATACCAGGGTTTCTGCAGTTATCACAAATTATCTAACTTAATTTAATGCTTTTTAATTCCTTTTTAATGCCATTTTAAAAACTGGTTAATCCCATAATGGGCCCACGACTAACCTGAATTAGAAATCACTCCGATGACAGCTTAAACATTTATAAACATAAAATCAGGCCACTAACAAACTCTGTAAATTGTACTGCCAAAGTACAAACATTAGCTTCATCAGCTAACAATTTCTGAACAGTAAAGCAAAAACTCTGAACCTCTTAACTCTTATAGGCTGCAAATTAAAGTATGCAAAAAAGTGAATTTAGTGTTAAGACACCAGAACACCTCTGCCTGCAGCGTCGCATTCGAACCAAACATTGCTCGAAGGTCGCTTGATCTTCCTTTGGAAGAGGCAGCAGCAGTAGCTGTAGCATTTATAGTGGTGGTGGCAGTACTAGTAGCAGCAGAGGGTACTTTGTCGGTCACATTAAAGTAACTAGACATAGTAAATTGCTGAAACTGTGTGACCTTAATAGACGATTTGTGACTGCATATGTAATTTAATGGCCTTTACAGCCATCGTACCTATCTTAAATTTCTTTTTGCAAACACTGCAAAAACCTGGTTGACCCCGAACGGGCTGCAACCATGTCTTAAAATCATCGTCTTCCAGACACTTCTCCTGGAATTTGCACTTCTCATCCCACCACTATCCAAACACCCAGCGTTACCCCAAATCTGCACAAGCCTGCAGCAGTTACCAAACTGGTTCCGTATTTTTAGCGCATAAATGTACAATTTGGCGACAGCAAATCACTTGTAAAGTTCATTCAAAATGAATTGTTAATATAATTGTATAGTTTAAATGCCTTCAGAATTTAAATGTAATGCTTTATAATGCCATTTAAGGCCTTAAATTGATCAAAATCCATTTAATGACTATGCATGTTATCAAAACCAGCATGCAATAATGCCAAATATTACAAATAAATGATGTTAATGGATGACTGTAGATTAACAAAGTTCGGGAGAAGCCAGAGCATATAATTAAGACCGGCTGGTTCGCAGTCAGCAATCATAGACCCTAGCCTATCAGCTTAAGCGAACCAGCACATAAGTAGAGAAAGATTCTTACCTGAAGCCGTCTCTAAAGGATTACACATCTACACATCACAGGAAGGACGTAAGGTATTCAAGGGATCATATGGGTTTGCAAACGATGCAGTCACGCTGCAGGGTCGATCCGTGAGGCAACATTTCCAATTACATCTTCCCGCAGATTAGGGAAGCGAATCCGCATCCCCGCTTGTTTACGTCGCGCAAGTCACCACGTTCGTTCCCACATGCAATTGCTGCCGGCACGCTAGCTCGCTGCTAAACGCCTGCTCATTGCAACCGCTAGCTCGCTCCTAAACGCCTGCTCATTGCAAACGCGAGCTCTCTGCTAAACACCGGCTAATTGCAAACGCTAGCTCCCTGCTAACGTTTGCTCACTGCTAACGGGGAACAAGCGTGAAGAGGCCGGCACCAGTAAACATATGCTAGTACGCCTCACAAGATCGCCGTGATTCGACCCAATCCAATAAAGATACGCTCAATGTCAACACGTCAACGTTTCAATGGCTGTGCAATAATTTTGGGGGAAACGATTCACTCTCTCGAGCCATGCAGCACCGTTGACTCTAATCAACCCCAAATTCTATGACTCAATTCCGATAATTCACAATACATAAGAATGTACATAATTACAAACTGATTTACTAGTGTTTGAACAGCCGAACTCGCTGTCATGCAAGAAGCTGGGTGAGTACAGTCTTTTAATACATTTAGATTTATCCACTGTCATTCCGCGGCGCCACTGCACTCAAGATTTGCATATCGCTGGCTAGCACGGAACCGTGCCGTTCAGCGAACGTCAGTCATACTATTGTAAAATTTTCGGAGATAAGTAACATAATCGGCACTTCCGAAAGGGATTGCTGATTAACAAATGTGTCCGTATCCAACGGGATGCGTTTCTACACAGGTTGTCATTCCCATTTACATCTTGCCCAAATAACGCACGCACCCGTAACCGTTAAAGGTGCAGTTTGTAACAATTTCGCAGTAAACTATCCCTAAACCACAAGCAAGTGTTTTATATAGAAAATACTCTGTTGAACAAAATATATATCTCAAATTATTCTTTCTACTTGTAAATCGTGTTTGTCACCGCCTTTCTGACGTAGAAACCGCATGACCACAGTGTCTTGGACAAAGGTGGAAGTGGTGTCCAGGGTCTAGTTAGCCACAAGCTTGTTAAAAGCAGTAACTTATACATGGACCACAAATATATGCAATAAAACCATAAACTTTATTGCTCTACTTAATACGCTAACATGATTTTGCGTTCCCGTCTGATCGATGGCAGTCAGCGGTGAAGACAACAGATCCCATCATTCCACGCGCCTTCACAGCGTCAAGCTATGGCCTGTTGTTTAGATTGTGCGCCATGTAGTGGAGGTTGTTACAAACTGTAGGGTTATACTGCCAGTATATTTACCAGTTGCTTAACCGCAAGATCTCTATGGTATCCCGTCTGCCAACCTGAACAGAACCGCATCTTGGAATCGCAACGCATTCACAATGTTAACTCTGAAATAATTAATTGTTTTTGAACCCACAGTGCGCACATCAACTTAAAGATACATGAGCATCCCACAAGTCGGCTAGGCTAGGCAGCGCTCCAGGTGAGCCATTGTCCATGCCAGTTGCCCTCGCACGGCAACCGCCAGCACAGCTCGAGGTGGCCTGCAACAGCACTGTCCGGTCCGTTTACCCGCTAAACATCACTCCTCCACCTAGCCAAGCAGTCGCCTCATGGCTAGCGTATCCGCTACTAACAGTCGTCGCTTGCCAGGATGCCGTCACCGGCCTGAGGAAGCTCCAGAAGCCACAACTACCCTCATCTCTGCGACTCAGGCAACGTCTTAGCATTCTTTTGGAACTGCTGTCCCCTCTCCGATGCCTTTAAACGCTCCGGTTCTGGAACCTCCTCCGGTCTCTAACAGCATCAGGGTGCAGATTTTAGCAGAAATTCAGGCTGCTTGCACCAGAGGCAGACCAATCATCCATGCCGGTCCCTCCCCATTCGGCCTTAATATTCAATGAAATCATCCTCTAAATACCTCGCTAACAGCTTCCAGAAACTCAATCATCCATGCCGTTTCTCACAGGACCCAACGGACATACCTCACGGCTTGGAGGAACTTCAAAATGTTTCACCTCTCATACAACATCCCCTTCCCGGATTCTTCCCTCCTCTCCATCACTTCATTCATATCCTTCCTCAATAACACGAAGCATCTCCAAGCCAGCTCCATCAAAGGTTACTTGAGTGGGATCCAATTTTTCACAATTGATGTTCAACGCACCTTCCACAGACATAGGAAGTTCTCAGACATCCATGTTCCTCAAGGCCATCCAGAGAACCCAACCCACTCCCCAAGATGCTAGACAACCCGTCACCTTAGAGGTCCTAACCAAATTAATCTCTAATCTTCGCAAGGTTGGAATTCACTACTACATCTCACTTCGACCCTTTAGTTCATCTTACCATTTCTGAATTATCCATACTCCATTCTGACACAATCACGTTCTTGATCAAGCATAGCAAGCAAGCAAGCGAGACAGACCAGGCCAGACGAGGTCATCTGCTCACCTATCCAGCCGTTCCAAACCCTGGCAGCATACATCCCCTTCAGGACGTCACAGGTTACATATCCATCTGACCCTCTCTTCATGGACGATTCTGATCGCCCCGCTTCTTGTTTTTGGTTCATCTAAAACATTTAAAATCGGTGCTGTTTAGGGATGGGCATTTAAAGCAAAAATAATATTCGAAGATCGATGAGAACTATTCGAAAATTATTCGAAATTCGCACCCCTCCCCCACATGGACGCATTTACAGTATTATACACACACAGACGGAGAGAGAGAGAGAACATTTACGCTTTAAAGCCGTATGACGGCACACTGCTCTATGTATTATGGAATAGGCAATCTTACATAAAGCAATACATTAAAATAACCTGCTGAAACATTAATATATTAACAACCGAATGACTGCACTTTTTATCAGTACGTCGATCAGAATCAACCTCTTATAATGCTAGAACATTACCTTGTAAAATATGAGCATGCACATTTATACCAACTAAAAAACAGTGCGATTGATCAAAGAAAATATATTAAAGCCATAAAGATTTTAGACCAGACTTAATACGCGTTAAAACATATTAACCGAATGACGTCATTTATTAACAGTTCGGAGCGATTTCATGAATTAATAGCTCAAAAGGCTTCAGTTTCTATTGTCATGAAAAAGTTTCTCCAGTCTGGCAGTGATGGTTTTTCTAGACGGAACAGTAAATTCAGGCTGTACAAACTCCATAAGATTTTTAAAACACTCTCCTCCGACAAAGCCGATCGGAATCATATCTTTAGCGATCATCTTGCTAGTTAGTGCCGTTATTTGTTCCGCCCGTCTGGCATTCAAATTGGTTGTTCTGACCATAAACTAGCAACTGATTGCTGACCTGTGGATGGACCTGCTGGGTGCTTCACCCTCATATGATTCTGCATCGTAGTTGTGTATCCATGATAAGTCAGCTTTGCATTCCAGAGTTTGCACTGCATGCTGCACTGCTTTATTGTCATTCATTTTATTAAAGGACCCCCACACACAGAACACATTTTTGACATCGTCTCAATTTATCGTTTCCGTTATGTCACGCGGGTCTACAGTGTGCGTAACTTGGTTACCAATTCTTGTGGGAAAATGTTTTGCTCTACTGTCTCTTGATTGACAGCCTTTAGGTTTTAGGTGCGTCGTTATTGGCAGCGCCACCCTTTGGTTACATGAACGCGTTACACGTAAAAACACTGCAAATTTTTTAAGATCGCACACACTATTCGAAATTCTAGAGTTAAATATACTATTCGAATATTCGAAATTCGTGACTCAACCCTAGTGCTGTTACAACTAGGCATCCCAGCGGATCCATTCTCCACCCATTCATTCCGCATTTGCGCGGCAACCACACAGATCCAAGTGCTCGGCCGTTGGTCTTCTGAAGCATTCAACCGACCTTGCCCTCATCAGAAAAGCACACCGGACTCTCCTCACCCACCTCGTTCAACATCAGCCTCCACCCACCAAGCAGTTCTTCCCAGATGAAGCATCGTCACTGCGCCTCCCCTCACCAGAGGCACCTTCACTCCATGCCACTTGCTCCTGCATGTTCTGCCGCAGCAGAGCTTACCCTTCCCCCCCAGTAATTTGTTCCCTCGCATGCTCCCCTTCCCCCATCCCATTCCCCAGAAGCAGACCGCTTCATCCCTCACTCTGCCGCAGCAGAATGTCTTTCTTCCCCCTAGCTGTATCCCTGTTTGTCTCCCTTACCTCTTCCCAGAAGTATTGTGCTTCCTCCCTCATTCTGCCGCAGCAGAATGTCTTCCCTTCCCCTAAATTCCCTTGCATGCTTCCCTTACCCCTTCCTCTTCCCCAGAAACCAGCATCGCACCACGCGACAGCCCCCGCAGGGGCCCGTGCTTCATCCCTCACTCTGCCGCTGCAGAACGTCTTTCCTACCCCCAGCTGACCCCTCCCTGCATGTTTCCTTCCCCTTGTCCCCTTCCCCGAAGCCAGTATCGTATTGTGCGACCGCCCCCGCAGGGGCCCGTGCTTCATCCCTCACTCTGCCGCCGCAGAACGTCTTTCCTCCCCCCTGACAGAATCCCTCGCATGTTTTCCTTACCCTGTCTCGGAAGTATTGTGCTTCCTCCCTCACTCTGCCGCAGCAGAATGTCTTCCCTTCCCCAAAATTCCCTCGCATGCTTCCCTTACCCCTTCCTCTTCCCCAGAAGCCAGTATCGCACCACGCTACAGCCCCCGCAGGGGCCCGTGCTTCATCCCTCACTCTGCCGCAGCAGAACGTCTTTCCTACCCCCAGCTGACCCCTCCCTGCATGTTTCCTTCCCCTTGTCCCTTCCCCCGAAGCCAGTATCGTATTGTGCGACCGCCCCCGCAGGGGCCCGTGCTTCATCCCTCACTCTGCCTCCGCAGAATGTCTTTCCTCTGATAAAATCCCTCGCCTGCTTCCCTTCCCCCTTCCTCCGAAGTATTGTGCTTCTCCCCTCCCTCATCATACCCGAAGCCAGTATCGCCGCAGCGACCGCTCCACCAGGGGCCCGAGCTTCATACTTCTCTCTGCCGCAGCAGAACGTGTTTTCCCCCAACCCCCCCTCCCCCATACTAGAAGGGTACCATGGCTTCAAAACTTCTCTCTGCCGCAGCAGAACGTGTTCCACACCCCCACCCAAGCCACGAGCCAGTGTCACCGCAGTGATCACCTCTGGGTTTCCAACCTTTGCTCTACAGCAGTTAATGTCAGCAGCAAGTAGACATCATCGCAGCACCGGGCCTCCAACAGGGGAACATTGATGCATACTTCTCTCTGCCGCAGCAGAACGTGTACAAACCCCCACCCATGCTAGAAGCCGGAGTCAGCGCAGTGACCGCAGACGCCTTTCATCAGGAAGCTTGCTTCACCGCAGAGTTCACTTACACAGAGGCCACGTCTCCATTCACGCGCTGATGCAGCTGAGACCATGCACGCTCATGCCAGCAACACCACAGCGACCAACCCTGCAGGGGCCCGTGGTTCAAACTCGTGCTCTACTGCAGTAGAAGCCAATCAATTCGCAGGCATCGTTGCTGCAGCAAATGCCCAAACAAGGGCCCACTGCTTCATACTTCTCTCTGCCGCAGCAGAACGTGTTCCACCCCATCCGTGCTAGAAGCCGGAGTCACCGCAGTGACCACCCCAGGGCTCCCAATCTTACTCTGCCGCAGCAGATGTCACGCATCTTGAAGCCATCATTGCTACAGCAATGCCAAGCAGGGGACCACTGCTTCCTACCCATGCTCTGCCTCAGCAAAACGCCTTTCATACTCAAAGCCAACGTCGCCACAGCGACCGCCCAGTCATGGCGACCGCAAGCCACCATCCAGGAAGCCTTTCTCTCAGCAGTTGTTTTTGGGGTGTATGCGCTACCTGGCTGCTGTCCAACTCATATCCTTGCACTTTTTGGGGGGTGAGTTCTGGGTTCGGCCGTTTCCGAGCTCGGCGCACTTGCCCCTATTGGGGGGCGGGAGCGTACCGGGATCGGATGGAATCAGCGAGCTCGGAACCTGCAGCCCTACCATAAAGTATATTAATATTGCAATAAAACTTATTCGTTTAAGATAATAAAGAAAACACTGAAAGGGAACGCATATGTGTGTTTTCCCCATGTTCAAAATTGATGAGACCGATTTATTTCATTATTTGTCCCAAGATGAAGCAAATTTCATGCATTATTATAGTTCCATTCCATTCCATTTTCTACCGCTTATGCGAACTACCTCGGGTCACGGGGAGCCTGTGCCTATCTCAGGAGTCATCGGGCATCAAGGCAGGATACACCCTGGATGGAGTGTCAACCCATCGCAGGGCAGACACATTATTAAAGTTACAATTATTTAAATTATGCAGCATCACCACAATCCCCCCAGAGTGTGGTTTTTAGTAGGTTTCGAAGCAAAATTATTTGAGTAGGCTAACGTTTACTATGTGTGGAAAGCATTCACTTAACATAATAATCAATTGTTTGATGGCGTTTGCTTTTAGAGGGTTTCGCATCTGAACTTGAAGTTCAACCATGTCCAGACGACCGACAGATGCCCATCCCCAATTTGAGATTACGCCAGCTACAGCTGCAGATTTACTGACCATCCCAGCTCCATCTAAGGCAATTCCACCACCAGCCAAGAGTAAATACGGACTATTTGTCTTATTAATGCTGAAGTTACAATATTTGGTATTAAATGCTAAACTAAAATCACATGTCACCAGTTTGAGTGCAGCTATTACACGTCAGAGGGGTTCTGGCCCTCCCAGTTGAGCCTGGTTTCTCCCGAGGTTTTTTTCTCCTTTAATCAATCATTGGAGTTTGGGTTCCTCGCCACAGCAGGGCAGTGTTGGCCTGCTCACCGGGAGACTAACATTTATTTATTCATTCATTTATTTATTTAATTAGAAATTAGATATTATTTATTAGAATGATCTTACTCGTTGTATAAATACCATGCCCTGTGCTGTGTTTTAATTTTTCTGTTTTTCCTGTTTGTCCCTGTAAAGCTGCTTTGAAACAATACACATTGTGAAAAGCGCTATATAAATAAACTTGAATTGAATTGAATTTAACTCCTTGTAGCCTATGCATCCGCACGCCACGTGCGCAAAATCATAGCATCAAGCTCTAGCAGAATGTTTTTAATGCGAACTGCAAACGCAATAAGAACTTGTCTCTTAGTGCGCTACGAAGACTCTAAAGGTACACAATAACTTAATTTATACCTTTTCTAGGCGTACCGTATACCTTTTGAAGTTACTTAAGGTAAACCTTTTTAAGTGCGACATTAGAAGGTGCTGTCCAGGGTGGTGGTGTTGAATAGGTTGAAATTGATACCTCTAGAACCAATTGTTCACTCTACCTTGTGTTGAAGAGTGGGTAAAGTATTGAGAAAACATGTTATTATAAAGAAACGATTTAGAAATAGTAGAAATTGCATTTATCAGGTCTCACTGAAATAGTATAAATAAGAAAGAAATATGTGTGTTTGTGTATATTTATGTATTTATAATTTTGCAAGTCTCTGATCCCGCACCCTCACTGCCATACATTTTCTGTGTTAACCAGCTACATTAACTTGCTTTTGGCTTTCTTGAAAGGATCAGTTCCCCTTCAGTCGGTCTCTCGACGTTGTGTTGAGAGACAGACTGGGGTTTGATTCTGAGAACCTATCATCTCCGACATAAAACTAAAACGCCAAAGGGCTTTGGCGAATGGCCTGCCCACTTCGTTCCCTCCATCAGGGAACGAAGGTTACAGACGTAACCGAGACGTTCCCCTTCCGTCGGTCTCTCGACGTTGTGATGAGAGACAGACTTTGGCCCTATCTCTACACGCCACAGCGCTGAGCCTTATTACGACCTCAAGCTGAGTGACACTGACTAGCCTAGCGAGTCACAAGTGAGCGTTGCAGCTAGACGTAACCTTCCAGTGGAATAGTAGTGGACATACTGTTAAGCCTGTACTGACAGTCATCACGGACATGGCGTTCGCAAGGGACTGGCTTTTGCAGGTTAGTTATGGTGTTTACCATATTTATCGTTACGTAAACGCTAACAACCATCAGTGTATTATAATATTATTTATGAAAACACTTCAATAGCCTAAACTGAGTGTATTAAACTCCAGTATTTTATTAATAAAATTAAAATTAAAACTAAGTTTTTATATTATAATATTACATTTTATATGTGAAATCAAACTGCAATGTAGAAAATCTTTTTGTATAGCGGTATGAACCATCAAAGGCGATAATGTATAGCTAAGAGCGGTCCAGACCAACCTTATGAAAGTATACTTACAGAAGGTATACTTAACTAAGAAGGTTTCGGGACCTTAACAGTAAGGTACAGCTTAAGGTATAACTAAGGAACGATGTAGCGTTAAGAAGGTCTTTGGGAAACGTAGCCCTGATTGGTAAAGCTGACCCAGTCTGTTGTGATTGGTTCCCCGCTTAGAGTGTGTGTGTGAAGATGTCCCAACCATACCATATCAGCGAGCTTGATTGGTCGGTGCCCCTCTCAGTGCACGTGTATTCATAAGCTTTGGCTTTAAGCAATAAACAGTAACAATGGTGTCAACTTCACTTCATCGCTTAAAAACATGTGGATCGATTGAAGTGTAACGGTGGTCTGCTAGTGCATGTGCAAACGTCATTCTTTGTTAGAGATTGCAAATTTTTCCTACTATTGCAAGGGAAATCACACCAGACCGATTGGGTAAGTATAGATTAGGTTATAATAATAAACACTAATAACAGAAGCGCTAGTTTTGCCTTTTTATATTGGACCTAAATTGGATAATAAAACAAGCAGATTGACCAGGAGACATTTGCAAGCATGACTTCTAAAGACGTTTCATAGAATTGTTTTAGAGGTATGCACACACACAATATCAGTGTGTTACACAGAACAGCTTTCACAGCCGATGTTAAAGTCATGAAGCTGTTATTTGACTGTTGGTTATCTTAGAATTTGTGTATCTGAATTCTTCTTACCAGCTGTAGAACTGTTATGAAAGTGAAAGTTGTTAAGTGTGTAGCTCAGTCAAATGTTTACAATCTCTGATAAGCAAACACTACTCCAGCGGCTCTTCTCTAAGGAAGGCCTCGCCCCTATTTTGGTTTATTCCTTTGGGTGGAGGTTTTTCAAAAACCAGGAATAGTGACATCATGTACCAGGGTAGAATAGGGCTGTAGTCTGATTCCAGCCGTCAGCTGTAGTCCTTAGACAATATCTTGCTTGGCATTGAACTTTGAGCTTTATCATTTTGCAGATATTTTTTATGCACTAACCGCAACATTACACACAAACTAAAGTTTGAAAATTGACATGACAGGGAATGGCCACCTTAAGGCTAAGAGTAGATCCTAACTTGCTGATAGGATAGATTACCCCAAAAATAGGTAAAAACTAATATAAAATTATCAAACCATCCTCATTCATTATATATATTTATATAATAATACTAATATAAGAAATGGTTTGGTCCTGCCTTAGCACTCTCAGTGACGGTGTTTAGTAAGTAAATGGGCCAGAACTACAGTGACCACAATGTTGCCCAGAAACGTTAAATCCAAATCTGGTTTTCAAAAAAGGGAAGCGTTTAAAGAGAGATTGGAAGGATAAAGGAAAGTGTGTCAAACTGTAACCCAGTTTTTCACCAAGAAAGGTGGGTAGCCTATAGCAGTGGATCTCAACTCTGGCGCGCGAGATCCACTTACCTGCCGAGTTTAGCACCGTGCCGAGTGCGGCCACCGCCTGGCAGAAGCCGAAGCCTGTGTCCGTCTGCCCAAGGGGGAGGAGCAGGGGACGGGGAACACGCCCGACTCCCTGCTAAAGGAGGAGCCACCGCCGGCCGCCAGGGGGCGGACAATCGAGCCGTCCACCGAGGGCCCAGGGCCACCGCAAGGCACTGCGAAGGAGAGTTCCCCGGCTGGTTGAGGACCGAGCAGCAGCATGTCGGCTAACCTTGAGTTTCTCATGGTTAAATTTAGACCGTTTTATCTGCCACGGGAATTCACTTCCACAGTTATAACGGCAGCTTATATTCCACCGGATGCTGATGCCAAGCTTGCTATGAAAGAACTTCATGCAGCCATCAGTAAACAACAGACTGCTCACCCGGAGGCTGCATTAAATGTTGCGGGAGATTTTAATCACTCTAACTTAAAGACAGTGCTCCCTAAATTTCACCAGCATGTTTCCTGTCACACAAGAGGAAACAAAACTTTGGATCATGTCTATACAAACATGGCTAAAGCTTACACCGCGACCCCCCTCCCCCACCTGGGTCAATCTGATCACCTTTATTTGTTCCTCACCCATCAATACCACCATTGATAGTGTCACAGCTCAAAAGCAGATCACCATATACCCGAATCAGAAGCCATGGATGAACAAGGAAGTGCGCCTCCTGTTGAAAGCATGCAACACCGCCTTCAGATCAGGTGATGCACAGGCCTATAGTACTTCCAGGGCAAATCTGAAGAGGGGCATCAAAAAGGCCAAGCACTGCTACAAGATGAAGCTAGAGGAGCATTTTACCAATTCTGACCCTCGACGCATGTGGCAGGGCAACCAGGCTATTAGTGACTACAAACCCAACCACTCCATCCCCATAGCCACAGATGCTGCCTTTCTGAACGAGCTTAATGACTTTTATGCACACTTTGAGAAAGACAATAAGGAACCCGCCACCAGGCTCAAACCTTCTACTGACCACCCAATCATCACACTAAACTCCACAGATGTTTACACTGCACTAAGCCGGATAAATGCACGCAAGGCTGCTGGTCCTGATGGCATCCCTGGTCACGTACTCAGGGCATGTGCGGAGCAGCTCGCTGGGGTCTTCACGGATATCTTCAACCTGTCCCTCGCCAAAGCAGTGGTTCCAGCATGTTTCAAATCCACCTCCATTGTGCCCATTCCAAAACATTCCAGCCCGACATGCCTGAATGACTACAGTCCCTGTAGCACTCACACCCATTGTTATGAAGTGCTTTGAGCGCCTGGTCCTGTCACAACTAAAAGACTCTTTACCATCCACACTGGACCCATACCAATTTGCCTACCGTAGCAACAGGAGCACAGATGATGCGGTGTTCATGGCGCTGCACTCCGTGCTCACACATCTGGATAATAAGGACACTTATGCACGCATGCTGTTTGTAGACTTCAGCTCTGCATTCAATACCGTCATCCCTTCCAAGCTAATCATCAAACTTGGAAACCTAGGCATTAACAATTCAACCTGCAACTGGATTATGGACTTCCTGACGAACAGGCCTCAGCTTGTTAGGGTAGGCCACAACTGCTCCACCACCATCACCCTCAACACTGGTGTACCACAGGGCTGCGTACTGAGCCCCTTTCTCTACTCCCTTTTCACACTCGACTGCAAGCCTGTGAATGGAACTAACTCATTCATCAAGTTCGCAGACAATACAACAGTGATTGGTCTCATCAGCAACAACGATGAGACTGCTTACAGGGAGGAGGTACGGCACCTGGCCAGATGGTGCTCAAACAACAACCTGCTCCTTAACACCTCCAAAACAAAGGAGATCATCGTGGACTTCAGGAAGGTGAAAGGAGGCACACACGACCCCATCCACATTAACGGGACGGCTGTTGAACGTGTTTCTAGTTTTAAGTTTCTGGGGATCTATATTTGGGAGGACCTGTCCTGGACAACCAACACCTCATGCCTGGTCAAGAAGGCGCACCAGCGTCTCTTCTTTCTGAGGACACTGAAGAAGAACAAACTGTCTTCAACTATCCTTGTGAACTTCTATCGCTGCACGATAGAGAGAATCCTGACCAACTGTGTCACAGTCTGGTACGGGAGCTGTTCTGTTGCTGAGCGCAAGGCACTGCAGCGGGTGGTGAAAACAGCCCAGCGCATCACAGGAACTACACTCCCTTCCATTGAGGACATCCAAAAGAAACGCTGTCTGCGTCGAGCTCGCAGCATTCTCAAGGACTCCTCTCACCCTGCTCATAGACTGTTTACTCTCCTGCCTTCCGGTAGGCGTTTAAGGTGCCTCCGGGCAAGAAACAGCAGACTAGGAAACAGCTTTTTTCCCAGAACTGTTTCATTATTGAACTCTGCTCCCCACTGATTCCACTACCCCTCATAACTTTAACTGTAATGCTGCTATTACATTGTTCACATTGCACTACAGGGCTGCCATGCATGACTGAACTGTACACACCAGTACTTCATGTTATCTGCTCTACCGGACTGTTTACACACACATAGCATCATTTGCACTCTATACTGCTCACTTGCACACCAGGAATATTACACTGAATGCTCATTTGCACTAATGTACTACTCTCATACCTGCATTACCTCATCTACTGCACTCTAACTTTCATAACTGCATTACCACATATACTGCACTGTAACTTCAATAACTGCACCAACTTCTCTGCTGCACTGTAACTCATCTATTGCATTTGTCATGGTTCCACTATCATGTCATGTTTTTTTCCTGTCTTGAGTGTAGCCATGGCATTGCCTGATGGTTTTATGTGAGAAAGACATAGTTCTTTCTCGTGTCTCGTCTTTGGCCCCGCCCTTCTCGTTCCTCGTCAGCCTCTCCTTAGTGCTAACCCCCAGCACCTGTTGCTCGTTATGATCCTGTGTTTGTTCCCCTATAAAACACCCTTGTGTTCTTTGTCTTGTGCTCGTGCATTGTACCTGTACCTGTATGTGATACCTGGTCCCTCGTCTAAGCTGTATAATATACCGTGTCTGATGTTGCTGTCTCCTCTTTGTTTAGTAAGTTTTGTTTATGTGGTGTTTAAATCAAGTGTTTGTTTTCTTAGTTGAGTTAGTCAGTGTCCTAGTTTATTGTTAAAGTTAAATATATCCCTGTCCTGTTTTACCCCATCGTGGGTTTTTGTTTTGTGTTTATTGTTTAATAAATATCTTTGTTAACCCCTTCATCCACCTTGTCTGTGCCTGCACATGGGTTCTCCTCCTCTGTCCCTCACCACCCACGTTCACGACAGCATTACTGCATTTATTGCATAACTAACTGCATCTACTCATCTATTGCACTATAACTTCAATAACTGCATTATCTCATCTACTGCACTGTAACCTTAATAACCGCATTAACGCATATACTGCACTGTAACTTCAATAACTGCACTAACTCATCTACTGCACTGTAACCTTAATAACCGCATTAACGCATCTACTGCACTGTAACTTCAATAACTGCACTAACTCATCTACTGCACTGTAACCTTAATAACCGCATTAACGCATCTACTGCACTGTAACTTCAATAACTGCACTAACTCATCTACTGCAATGTAGATGCCTCAGGCCCTGGACGGATTACTGTCATCGATGGAAAAATGAATTCCAAAGTTTATCAAGACATTTTGCAGGAAAACTTAAGACCATCTGTCCGCCAACTGAAGCTTAACAGAGGTTGGACGATGCAACAGGACAACGACCCAAAGCATAGAAGTAAATCAACAACAGAATGGCTTCAACAGAAGAAAATACGCCTTCTGGAGTGGCCCAGTCAGAGTCCTGACCTCAACCCGATTGAGATGCTGTGGCATGACCTCAAGAGAGCGATTCACACTAGACATCCCAAGAATATTGCTGAACTGAAACACTTTTGTAAAGAGGAATGGTCCAAAATTTCTCCTGACCGTTGTGCAGGTCTGATCTGCTACTATAGGAAACGTTTGGTTGAGGTTATTGCTGCCAAAGGAGGGTCAACCAGTTATTAAACCCAAAGGTTCACATACTTTTTCCACCCTGCACTATGAATGTTTACATGTTGTGTTCAATAAAAACATGAAAACGTATAATGTTTGTGCGGTATTAGTTTAAGCAGACTGTGTTTCTCGATTGTTGTGACTTAGATGAAGATAAGAACACATTTTATGACCAATTTATGAAGAAATCCAAGTAAGCCCAAAGGGTTCACATACTTTTTCTTTCAACTGTACATTTCGTTACACTGTATTTGTATATGTGTAATGACAATAAAGTTGAATCTAATCTAATCTAATCTAAAAATTCACAATTATTCAGCGGTCTCAAACCACGGTCTCGCCCCGCCTACTCCACTACAGTTACTTAGCTAGTAAACATTAGCTTGTTAACATAAGCTTGTTACATAGGACGTCACACACTGCAACTAACACGCCAAAGCCGTTTCCCATGCATTGTTTTATTTTTGGCGACCTGGTATGAGGTGAACATTAACGGCCACAATTATACACCCATCCTGCCATTCAGGTCCCGTGTCACACACAGCCGCGAACATACCGGTTACAATTTTGTGACGTTGCAAACATATCTAGCGTCAACAAAAGGTGCACAGCTTTCATTCAGTTGGAGGAGGTCATTTTCTCAGCATCTATTTTGTGCAGTATGTACGCTGCGGATAAGCTCAACATTCAGTATAATAATAATAATAATGAATAATAATTTTGTTAAGAGAATTTTACATTTTGTCAAATTTTACAATTGAAAATACATAACCTTCAGCACATTTCTTATGGTTGTTTTTAATCTTGGATCAAATAGTGAACTGCATACTAGACTTGCATTGCATGTACAAATCACCAGCAGTAAATGTTGTGCTAGTACTAGTGTTGAACTACAAGAAGCAAGACAGCAGCAAGCCCTTAATTAGAGTTATGTAAAGCTTTTGATGTGACAGTTAGGTTCTACAGATGTGGTAACAACAGCTGCGCAGAGGGGGCCCAATTAGATTTTTTGTCATGGGGCCCAAAATTCCTGGCGGCGCCCATGGTCATAGTAAGCAAGCTTGCTGACATCATCCATGGGAACAAGGTCAACCCAGCCCTTTTTCTTAGCTTAACATTTCTTTCTGTTCTTCAGTAAGACTTGTTTTCAGCATCGTTGTGAATAGGTTGAAACTCTTAACTGAAAACTTTTACTGGATTTTAGGAGAGCTGTTAAAATAGTGTTAAAATAAAATGATTAGTGAATACAGGCCCTGTTTGTTTCCATAACAGCACAATACTAAAGTTTTTCTCGATTGCTAAAACACAATTGCTGAAACAATTCACCATTTTCTGACAACTATAAACAGATTCTCAGTACAATACACTGACTTGTACAAAGCCCACACAAACAGCCTCATTTTGCAAAGGTTTAAACATGTTCTGATTCAGAAACACTAAATTAAAGTGTGAAGTGTCAAGATGTAAACTCAAATAGCACACTCTAATGAGGTTCAATTAAAAGGAAGGAAGGAGACAGGAACCGGTAGACATTTAAACATTTAATTAAATAATAACAAAGCAAAAAGGCAGCCCCTCATGGTCGACTGCCGGCCAAAAGAACATACATAAAGACTTAAACATGTTCGGGCCCGGTCCTCTCTCATCAGCAATCCCGTCGCTCGTCCTCTTATGCTCCCAATCTACTCTGTGAGATATGCGGGACCGGTGTGCGGAAAGCTGATTCAAACTATCAATCACGCCACCGGCCCCGCCTCACAGCTCTCGTCAGGTCTTCCTAACCACACAGACATTTAACCATCAGTGAACATTCACTGGCAAACTGATGACACGCCAATCAGAATCTCAGGAACATATCAATAGGAGCACAGGTTATTGTGCATCCTAGAATCATCTACTGGGCGTAATACTACTTACTGTAAGCATATGGGTCAATGACGTGACATGTATTTTTTGTGTCCAAATTCATTATTTTCCTAAAAAGAATTTGAATAAATACATGTCATATATCAAATGGATCTACAATATGTCCTTTATAAGAAACCCTTTTCATTTTATTGAAATTCAATAGATTTTTTGAGTTTTGTTGTTTGAAAGACCAAAAATGTCAGGTGGTGCGACCGTCCGAACATACAAACAGAGAACAAAACTGAGAAATAAATGTTAATTTTCTCAATAAAATTCTTAATAAAATATTTTGGCATGATTTTATGTTAAATTTCTTATATATGAGGGGAAACATACTCAGTGCTAAATACATTAAATGTATATTATTTTAAATTAATATATGGTCGCACCACCTGACATTTTCTGGGTGGTAAAATCATAAATCTTGTTTAATAATGAATTAATGCTCCCTAAAATGCTGTAAAACCAATATAAATCAACACAATACATTTTTTTGGACATAAAAATACATTTTCAAACTGTTTTGCTTAAAATATTTTTTTTTCCTTCTTGAAAATCTTATTTGTCATTGACCCATATATTATAATCACAGTTCACACTTTATATCTAAGAAATGCAGAAAAATTGCAAAAAATACTGAATACTTTTTACTAATATTGCCATATTTTTTTACATTGCCTCCTATCGACAATTTTTTTTTTTGTTCTTTCACAGAAACCTCTCTGTAAGTGGTTCTGGATAAAAGCATCTGCTAACTGCCTGAATGTAAATGTAATTTGTGCAGTTGTGTACTGCATTGGGTTTAATGACCAGTTTATATTGTTCTTTGGTTTCTGAACTGTTCTTGTCTTCAAGATCATTGTCTGTGAGATCATCTACATCAACTTTACAGTGGTGTAATGTTTTATTTAATTTTTTTGCTGAAGCTCATTCTGTTATTTTTCTCTATCTGCACTCTTTTATGTTGTATATTCTTATAAACACTATAGCTTTCAGATTAGGGCTTGGCCGATAAACAATATCATGTCGCGATAGAATTTAGTTTGATAACGATGATAAGCTATTGAAATTTTGATTCGATATGGATTAATCTCACAGTCTACGGCCTGATAAACATTTCGCGTCTAAAACCGCGCGGAAAACGCTTGCTGCACTGTGGTTTTTTTCACTCCTTTTCTTTCAAAGCGCCTGGACTTTGCGCTCTCCTGGCCTCTGTGGTCGCAAAGCAACCATGGGCCATGATAGCCGTTGAGATGAGGAGGTATAAACCAAAAGACAATATATTTAATGAGCAAAACCAACGCCTAAAGTTTGGGCTACTTAATATTAGATCACTAAATCCAAAGGCAGTTATTGTAAATAAAATGATCACAGTCAACAGTTTTGATATACTTTGCCTTACTGAAACCTGGCTTAAGCCAGATGATTACTTCGGTCTAAATGAGTCTACTCCACCAAGCTACGGTTATATTCATGAGCCAAGTCCGGTTGGTCGAGGTGGTGGTGTCGCAACAATCTTTAGAGACTTTCTTACCGTTACTCGGAGAACAATGCATACATTTAAATCATTTGAAGTGCTTGCGTTGAACATAACTGTTCCAAATAAAAGTAAAAAACCATTGGTCTCTCTTACATTGGTTACTGTGTATAGACCCCCTGGGCCTTACACTAATTTTCTGATAGAGTTCGCAGACTTCTTATCGGATCTATTGGTTAACGTTGATAAAGTACTGATTGTTGGAGATTTTAATATCCACGTAGATATTGCTAACGATCCATTAGCTGTGGCGTTTAAAGAACTGCTAGACTCTTGTGGTGTAACACAATACATCAATAGGCCTACTCATCGCCTTAATCATACCATAGACTTGATTATATCTCACGGAGCCGATCTAACCAATATAGATGTTATACCTCAAAGCAACAATGTTTCCGATCACCATCTTATAACATGTAAAACTGCGCACTGCAGAAATCAGTTGTATATCTCGTTATCGACAGGGTAGAACAATCACCTCAACTACTAAAGATAGTTTCGTCAAGAACTTGCCAGATCTGACTCCTCTAATAACATTTCCAACTAATATACAGTTGTGTTCAAAATTATTCAACCCCCACTGAAATTGATTGTTTTGGTCGGTTTGACATTTATTATGATCATTCAGTCATCCTGCTTACAATTAAATCAAAGAGGCACGTGTAGGTCAGACAAATATAACATAACATTTATAATGAAATAACCACAAATGTCTTTTCTGAGCTCACATCATTATCAGTTTTATTCAACCCCCAAGTGACATTCAATCTTAGTACTTAGTACAACATCCTTTTACAGTTATAACCGCTTTTAAACGTGAAGCATAGCTTGACACAAGTGTCTTGCAGCGATCTACAGGTATCTTCGCCCATTCATCATGAGCAAAAGCCTCCAGTTCAGTCACATTCTTAGGCTTGCGCATTGCAACTGCTTTCTTTAAGTCGCACCAGAGGTTCTCAATCGGATTGAAGTCTGGTGACTGCGATGGCCACTTCAAAATGTTCCAGCCTTTAATCTGCAACCATGCTCTAGTGGACTTAGAGGTATGCTTGGGATCATTGTCCTGTTGAAAGGTCCAACGTCTTCCAAGCCTCAGGTTTGTGACGGACTGCATCACACTGTCATCCAATATCTCCTGGTACTGAAGAGAATTCATTGTACCTTGCACACGCTGAAGCTTCCCAGTACCTGCAGAAGCAAAACAGCCCCAAAGCATGATTGACCCCCCGCCATGCTTCACAGTAGGAAAGGTGTTCTTTTCTTCATAGGCCTTGTTCTTCCTCCTCCAAACATAGCGTTGATCCATGGGCCCAAACAGTTCTAATTTTGTTTCATCAGTCCACAGAACACTATCCCAAAACTTCTGTGGTTTGTCCACATGACTTTTGGCATACTGCAGTCGACTCTTCTTATTCTTTGGGGACAGCAAGGGGCTGCGCCTGGGAGTTCTGGCATGGAGGCCTTCATTACGCAGGGTGCGCCGTATTGTCTGAGCAGAAACTTCAGTACCCACATCTGACAAATCTTTTCTCAGTTCCTCAGCAGTCACACAGGGACTTTTCTCCACTCTACGCTTCAGGTAGCGCACAGGATTCGAAGTCAGCATCTTCTTTCTGCCACGACTGATGATGCTTCCTATGGTGTCTCTTGGTATGTTTAACATCTTTGCAATCTTCTTATAGCCATTGCCCTTCCTGTGAAGAGTAATCACCTGTTCTCTTGTCTTCCTGGACCATTCTCTTGACCTCACCATGTTTGTAACCACACCAGTAAATGTCTAGAAGGAGCTGAGTATCACAGTCATTTTAAAGCTGCCTAATTGGTGCTTATTAGGCTTTATTGCTGCTCCCTGATATCCACAGGTGTTTTCAATACCTGATTGAAAACACTTCATTGAACCTCTGTTCTTCAGAGTGGTAGTCTTTAAGGGGTTGAATAATTATGTCAATGAAGAATTCACAAAAGAAACATTTACTACTGTATTACAAAAATAATTGATGTCATTTTTGTTGCATATAGTTCTTTAAGAAGTCCTTGTAGAATTTCATTCTGAATACAATTACAAATGTACACTAAATTCCCTAAAACCATTTACAGCATTGGGGGTTGAATAATTTTGAACACAACTGTAGAATCGCTCGATGACATGACCAGCAACATGGGCACTATTTTCTCTAATACATTAGAAGCGGACGCACCTATGAAGTCGAAAAAGATTAATGAAAAGATCATAGCACCATGGTATAATAACACCACTCGCGCCCTAAAAAGAGAAACGCGTAAACTGGAGCGAAAATGGAAACAAACCCAATTAGAGGTCTTTAAAATTGCATGGAAAGAGAGTGCAAGCTGTTACAAAAAGGCACTAAAAGCAGCAAAAGCCAAGCACTTCCGTTACCTCATAGAAAATAACAAAAACAATCCAAGGTTTTTATTTAGTACAATTGCTAAACTAACAAACAAACAGACTCCACCTGACCTGGGTATTCCGCCGCACCTTGGTAGCAATGAATTCATGAAGTTTTTTACTGAGAAAATCGAAATAATACGAGACAAGATAGCTAAAACCAAACCTCCAAGTGTGTCGGAAGAATTAGTTTCAACCGTCACCCAAAAAGAAAAGCTAGAGTGTTTTTCTCCTATAAATCAAGAAGATTTAATGAAAATTATTGCAACATCCAAACTGACGACATGCTTATTAGACCCCATTCTGACTACTTTATTAAAAGAGTTACTACCTGCTGTAATTGAGCCCATTTGTAACATAATCAACTCGTCAATTAATCTAGGACATGTCCCAGGGCCCTTTAAGATGGCTGTAATTAAGCCTCTTATCAAAAAAAAAAAAACTTAGACCCCAATGAACTTGGAAGCTATAGACCGATTTCAAATCTCCCTTACTTGTCTAAAATACTAGAAAAAGTAGTGTCAACTCAACTGTGTACCTTCCTACAAAATAATGACATGAACGAAAAGTTTCAGTCTGGCTTTAGACCGCATCACAGCACTGAAACTGTGCTTGTTAGAATTACAAATTACCTCCTTATTGCATCAGATAAAGGTAACATCTCACTCTTAGTCCTGCTTGACCTTAGTGCTGCTTTCGATACTGTAGACCATAAAATACTACTAGATCGTTTACACAATTATATCTGTATTCAGGGACAGGCACTGCAATGGTTCAGATCTTACTTAACAGACAGATATCAATACGTCCATTTAAATGGGAAATCGTCAAATCTTACGCAAGTAAATTATGGATTACCTCAGGGATCGGTTTTAGGACCCTTGCTTTTCTCCATATACATGCTGCCCCTCGGCAACATTATTAGAAAACATGGAATTAGCTTCCACTGTTATGCAGATGATACTCAGCTATATATCTCATCAAGACCAGATGATTCCTTTAAGCTATCCAAACTGGCAGAGTGCATCGTGGACATAAAACATTGGATGACTAGTAATTTCCTCCTTTTAAACTCTAGCAAAACAGAAATATTACTTATAGCACCAAAATCAAGTAAAGAGAATATCTCTGATTACAGCCTGCAAATTGAAAGCTGCACTGTTACTCCAACAAACACAGTTAAAGACCTAGGCGTTATATTAGACGGCAACCTGTCATTTAAAAATCACATCTCAAATATCACAAAAACAGCCTTCTTCCACCTTAGAAATGTTTCCAAATTACGAAATAGTTTATGTGTTGCAGACGCAGAAAAGCTTATTCATGCATTTGTGACCTCACGGCTTGACTATTGTAATGCTCTACTTAGTGGTTGTCCTGTATCATCGATAAACAAACTAAAGTTAGTTCAGAATGCAGCTGCCAGAGTTCCTACTAGGTCAAGAAAACACGATCACATAACCCCAGTTTTATCATCGCTTCACTGGCTACCCATTAAGTATCGTATTGATTTTAAAATTCTTTTAATTACTTACAAAGCCCTGAATGGTTTAGCGCCTACTTACTTAACCGAGCTTTTATCACGTTACAACCCATCACGCTCTCTAAGATCTCAAAACTTAGGACTTTTGACAACACCTAGAATAACAAAGTCCACCAAAGGGGGACGAGCTTTCTCATACGTAGCACCTAAACTCTGGAATAGCCTTCCTGATACTATTCGAGGGTCAGACACACTCTCCCAATTTAAATCTAGATTAAAGACACATCTTTTCAGCCAAGCTTTCACTTAATGCATAGTTAATGAACAGCAGCTACGCTAATTATTCTCTTTATTCTCTTTCCGCCTCTGCCTCGGGATGCCCATCCCGAGGTAGGAAGAAGTTGAACCATGTCCAGACGACCGACAGATGCCCATCCCCAATTTGAGATTACGCCAGCTACAGCTGCAGACTGACTGACCATCCCAGCTCCATCTAAGGCAATTCCACCACCAGCCAAGAGCAAAGACTGACTATTTGTCTTATTAATGCTGAAGTTACAATATTTGGTATTAAATGCTAAACTAAAATCACATGTCACCAGTTTGAGTGCAGCTATGACACGTCAGAGGGGATCTGGCCCTCCCGGTTGAGCCTGGTTTCTCCCGAGGTTTTTTTCTCCATTAATCAATCATTGGAGTTTGGGTTCCTCGCCACAGCAGGGCAGTGTTGGCCTGCTCACTGGGAGACTGCATTTATTTATTTAATTAGAAATTAGATATTATTTATTATAATAAAGCTGCTTTGAAACAATACACATTGTGAAAAGCGCTATATAAATAAACTTGAATTGAATTGAATTAAAGTAACAAAAAACAAGGATTAAGACACAGGTTGCACACGTTCATCAAGTTGAAACGCCTCATCAGGAGACATGCCGCATGGTTCAAACACATGAAATGTCCTATTGCATAACATTACAGCACACTAAAAGTGTTTTTTTTGAGACTTACGGTTGGCAGAGTTTGACCAGGTCTTGGTCAGTGGTTCCTGGATGCAAGGCACGGATGTAAAGGTTTGTTTTGCTCAGCTGTTCACCAACTACTGCACTACCTGTGCTGCTGTTGGTGTTGGGCGGTGCCATTTGGTGTGTGGAGGACACATAGGCCTGCTGTAGAACAAACAAACAACACTTTCACTATAAGACAAACTTTATGGTATATCAATTCAAATCTATTATTTGAAACTATTTTAAAAAATCAGCTTTGGTTGTGCTTCTGAAGGAATATCTCCACAAACACAAGCTAGTATTTATTTATACAATAAACCAATGACTTAGTAATCAAATGTCTGAAGAGAGTTTCTGTTTTAAAAAGCTATTTGTCCACACCAGCATTTTCAATAGTTTTACAAAAGTTGTTAATGCACAGTGAAACATCAGCACTTATTCAAAGCATACCACAAAGTGACGTACATGCGTGGGGGTGTGGTTACACAAGGCGTTTCAGGCAGGTCTGGGTTCACATTTGCTTTTAGATGGAATGCATCTTTTGTTCAGACACATAATTTTTTTGCAATTTTACGTGTCTTATACATGCATGGGCAACTTATAACACAGCAGAGACACAGAAAAACACGTATTTCCGCCATATGACCTCTTTAACTAGGGATGTGGCAGTGATGGAATCTCCTGTGCGGAGATTTTTTGTGGATACAGTATAGCTATATTTTCGCCTTCATTCTCCTTTGGGTTGCAAATATACATAAAGTATGTTATTGGGCTATTGTCACATAGCATATGTTGTTTTAAAATGACAAAGACCTTTTAAAAAAAAATTAAACACTTCTTTATTTTTACAGTTGTTCTCGATTGCTTTACAAATTTCTTGAAATTATGCCTTGTATATTCAAAACAGTAAATACAAATCCAATACATCTCACCCAATTCCCCAAACATCCTATTTTCAGGTCAAAATGAAGCTCTCTTCTAAAAGCCGTTAAACTTGCTGAAAAACCAAACTTTTGCCGCATATATGACACACAGGCCCTCAAAAACACCCTCAGTACAATGTAGTCCTAGACACTGGTGAGATCAATTCAAAACACTGTTACTAAGACCTCTTATTGGGATTCAAGAATAATTTGACAGCTTATTGTTTATTAGAATATAAACTATAAAAGAGTGCAGATAGAGCAAAATGCAACAATGAGCTTTAGGAAAAAATAAAACATAACAATACTGTAAAGTAGATGAAGATGGTCTTACAAGAAAAGTTAAAAAACCAAAGAACAATATGAACTGGTCATGCAACCCAATACAGTACACAACTGCACAAATAACATTTACATTCAGGCATTTTGCAGATGCGACTTGCAGAGAAGATAAAGGAAACAATACAGTGCAGCGTTTTGTCAATTTGAGGCGATGTAAAAAAAAATGTCATCCTCTGCACCTGTAACGTCCCCATCGTTGTCTGCCACGCCTCCTTGTCATATGCACCTTCCCCGAGAACATCTATGTTCAGTTAAATCAGACTTTTACCCCAGGACTACCTTTCCCATAATGGTATCATGTACACGCACCCCTGACATAACCGATTACCCCGCACCTGATGTGTATTACACTCCACCTGTATTCAATCCCATGGACACTATTTAAGCCTTCAGTTTTGTCTTGTTCTCTGTCCAGTATTAAAGGAACGTAACGCATTATACGTCTTGTCGTATTCCTTGGACTCCTATTTCCCATTGACCCGTTGTTGCATGTTTTCACATGGATGTTTCTGTTGGACAAAACTCATCTTTACCTTACTGATAAAGCTTATAACTGGAGACAACTCAAACAAAATAACCATTCAATTTGTTGTTCTGTCTTCATGTCTGTCTGTATATCATGAGCTCAGTTTTCCAGTTAAAACCATTTATGAACTTCCAACACTGTTCAATAATGTGTATTAGGCCCCACAATGCAGAAATTTATATATAAGAGCCCCAAATACGGCATGCAAAATATGCAATACATTTGTAACCTAAATTGCATTTGATTAGCATTAACATTCATATCTGTGGAGGAGCTGACTGATCAATTACTCAACCTGCAATATCTGCATTTTTCTGTTCTCTTTTTGTAGCGCCAATCATATACAGATTCAGTATATGTTGCTGTGAGAAGAGAAGGATCACACAGTTCAAGAGAGAGTGATTGACACCCTGATGCGATCGGCTATATACAGTTTAGGTATGACATGCTGTGTTTATTGAGTTTTAGTTAATACAATTTTTTAATACAACCTTTTCAAGTCGAATCGGAGTATTATATTTTATATTTAAAAAAATACTGTAGGTATATTTTAGGAGCCTGTTTGATTTGGGGTAAGTTTTACTTTTTGATTGTTGTTTGTGTTTATGAGACTCTAGACTACATGTATCACTTTTGCGTATATACACGGTAGGAGACATTTCGGAGAGTGAACAGCGACCGGTGGTAAAAATGCATCCGCCATTTTAAAAGCTGACATTTGGACACATTTCGGATTTTACGAAGACGACAAAGGGCTACTTGATAAAAGGTATGAGAAATTGGTATATTGGTATGATCTCGTTCTCGCGAGAACACAATTATTCTTAAGCAATTGGCATTATGGAGTGATTGGCTCGAAATTACGACCATTTTATTTGCATGGGTATCCTAAATTTTGGGAAATTTTCGTCTGTGCGACTTCAATATACATTTGGGAGCATATTGTGAGTGCACTGTTTTCATTACTGTACAGAACATGCTAATACCTGCACAAAGTATATGCGTGCTGTGAGTTACAGTGACCGGCTACTTTCCAACCGTTTTTCTATGTAAACACTTGTAGACGGACGGGTTTCAACCTTGGCGCGCGTCTCCCACGTCTGTAGCGCCATCCGCATAAAAGCACTAGTGTTTGCGGTTTGGGAGCACGCAGCGCCTGGCTGAACAGCAGCTGAGCTGACTTTACCACAAGTACAGTGTAGCAACTGGCAGTTAACATTATATCCTTTTAAATACCTTCACAGTCAAACCTCTTCAAAAAACGACTATCTGTCTCTTACGTATTTGCAATATAGGCATAAAATAGATGGGTTTATGTGGTTTTAACGGTTTCTTTTATAATGCCTAGATTTTTAGCATTTAGTGTTCAGGTAAATAAAAGACATTGAGGATTATTTAAAAAAAAGTGCAAAAATCTCAGTCTCTTGTCTCTTCTTGTGAGATAAGTATCTGATCACACCCCTAGTAGTAAGATATATATGTACAGTGTTTCCCTGGGATATGATGGCATTGTTAATTAGCTTGTAACTCAAAAACCTTGTGAAGTGTTTAAAGCAGCCGTAACACACGCACGCGGTTTCTGCCAATCTCATCAAAATCTTGAGTACCTTTAGAGTAGTCTTGCATACTTTGATCACAGTATTTAGTTTGATCACATTTATAAAAGATAGATACAGCTGCACGATTATTTCCGAAAGCATACGGTGCATGCGGGGGGAGGGGTAGGCTGAACTAAAGCACCCATTGCCAACAAAACACAGACATCAGGTTCACTCACCGCATGCAGTCCCTGTCCTGCATCTTTTAGCGTTGGGATGGCACCATAAAGAAGTTTCAAACAATCTCCAAATCCAGTGTTATAGTCACTGTTTATATAACATTCATCACCCAAATGCAGTAAACAAAAAATACCTGAACATTAATGCATTTGGCAGACACTTTGATCCACAGCGACTTTAATTGCATTAACCTATACATTTATACTTAGGTATGTGCAATCCCCTGGGATGAACCCACAACCTTGCGTTGTGAACGTAATGCTCTTACCACTGAGCTACAGGAAAGGCAAAGAATGTACTGCTGTCTGCGAGACAGACAGTGAGCGTAAAATAGACATAGATAGTAGAAGCGAGACAGAGAGAGCGAGACATACAGTGGGACGGACAAACGAGTGAGACTCTTGGCATGGAGCATGTCTGGACTGGATTCTGATGTCTCTTTTCAGTTGGCAGGAATGTGACACAGCATGTGAGACTGAGTCTGTGTGTGTGTGTGTGTGTGTGTGTGTGTGTGTGTGTGATGATATGAGAGGAGTGACAGTGAGGATGTCCTGTTCTGTTTCCTTTCCTCACAGCACCGTCATTCTCTGTTTCAATACAGATTCAATTCAATTTCTGCAAACTCAGGTGAATATTTTTTTTAAATCAGCAACGTGACATAAATTGTCAGGATTCAATTAATTGTTGTTCATAAATTGAAATATATGACTTATAATGAGTAAAGAGCAGTCAATAAGATATACACAGTATTATAATTTGGCATGGTCTGTTAAAAGGTAATTCCGCCGAAAAAAATTAATTCTGTCATGAATTACTCGCCCTCAAGTCGTTCGTCAGACCTTTATCCTCAGATACATCCTCAGAACACAAAATACGATTTTTTTTTAGTGGAGCTCCGGTAGCTTTCCGACTGCAATGCAAACAACTTTCAAAATGTGTACATTTGCTGCTGTTTATGATTATTATGTATATTACGTGTCATTTGTTGTATTCTGGTGTAAAACTTGTACAGAAATGTTTACTGTGAAAATGTGTACAAGAAATGTCTGTCATCCTCCATGTCGGTTGGAACTGCACTCAAGTTTTTCACCTACTGTTCCACCTGTGTGAGTGACAATAAAGGGATTTGATTTGATTTTATGTTCACCGCGCTTACTGTAATGTGTAGCTCCACCTATTGCCTGTAGTGCAAAAATATGGATATACAATGTCGGTTGAATGATCTAAGGCTCCATGTTATAATATATTATAATTTAAGTGCTCTGGCACTGTAGTTTTAACTCCACTTCTTTGTAATGCTGTTTGCGAGATCCCTTTAATCTCGAATTTCTTTGATCAATTCTATCACTTTTATTATTTTGCCCTCCATAAAACTATTCAAATGATGTTACTTTTGAAATGACTTACTTTTGTGGTTGTGTTGCTTCTTATCATAGACTAAGACAGAAAATTATTATTTAAAAAAATTATATTCTGCTGTACAGGCAGTGTTAATAATAAATACACATCATTCTTAGGAAATACCAGAGATGGCTTGAAGAACACAGATATATGTGTTTATGGTCTTCAAATTGCATCAGTCAACATCACAAGTTTACTGACTCTGTAAATCTCACTTGTGGTTTTTATGTAAGTGCCCTCCAGTGAATGAATTATAACATGAGCATGTTTACATCTCCATAATGCTCAAAAATATAATAAAAATAGTCAAGTACTTTGTGACGATGTACTTTGAGTAGTTTTTCAGCACACTACTTATCTACTCCTACTTGAGTTAAATTATTTTTCAGTCCTTCTTCTTGTACTTAAGTCAAATATTTCTTAAGTAACAATACTTTTACTTAAGTACAATTTTTCAGTACTCTTTCACCACTGGCTGTAATAAAGAAACTTAAAATGTTAGACATGTATTCACATCATGTTTTTTGCATCAAATCATAGTGCGTAGTATCGATAACAGTATTGATAGGTACCGGTATCGATAAGCAATATCGATATCAATAAAATCTTACGATACCCATCCCTAGCTTTGAGTACCCAGAAAAGCAAATGTACAGTTACATGTAAATGTAACAAATAATTATTATTAATAATCAAATGTCGTGACCCCTCAGACTTCCAACACAATTATGCCGGGTGTCTTCATAAGAAATGCTGCGTGCATTCAACACTGTAATTTGTAACTGCAGTTGCTGCATTACGCCACAGTTAAGCGCTGTTTCGTTATCAGCACACTGAGGTGCTCAAAAGAGTTGCTAAACAAGAGCTAACTGTTTTTCAAGGCTGTTTGTTTTTGCATCCAATTAAGTTTAATTTCTTGAAATGTCTTAATTTAACATGACGTCCATCATTGTAATGTCTTAACTGTGCAGTGCGATAGTTGAATCGGCATATACTGTACACACCAAGTAAGCAAGTATGAACGCACATTGCATTCAGAATGACCCGCACACGAATAGGGATGGGTATCATTAAGGTTTTAACGGTAATACTACTTTTATCGATACCATTTATCGATCCGGTACTTTAACAGTATTCTTATCGGTACTTTTTGGTGTGTTTTTTTAAGAAAGACAAAACTAAAGCTGGAGTTGTTTTCATTATTTAAAACATTCTTTACTGACCTAACATATCTTAATTCAGGTAAAAGGTGACTGATACCCGCCTATTATTCATAGAGAATTAAAATAAAATGCATGCGGGCCTAAGTTTGTTTGTGTTTTTTGTTGTTGTTGTTGTTGTTGTTTAATAATAAAGAAATGGTATTCCAATTATAAATTGTGGCTGGAGATCTTCTCTTTTGTGATGATGTGTGTAGTGTAGCACATGCATCAGCAACAGGCCCTGTCAGGTTCATGCCTTAGACTTTTTATAAGTCATAAAATTAAAAGTTTTACAGGTTTGGAACCGCTTGCAATGTACACACACAAAAAAAGTTTATGTATTTCATCACTACAAATTAATTTTTGGGTGAGCTCTGCTGCATTTTTGAAATGTGAAAGCATTTTTAATGTTTAAGATTTATTTAGACTACTGCAGAAAAAAATACTATAAAGATTTATATGTAGGCTATTTTTAATGTGATGTGTGTTTATTAAATTATTACATACTAATTTAAAGAAACCTTATGCAATGTTTATGTCCGTGTTATTAAGGAAGACTGCTAGGCTAGCATACGTACCTGAGGACGTGGATGATGAACTAGTAGCCAGGCAGTAGAAAACTTTGCATTTCTCTGTCTGCACATAATGCACTTTTAAAAGATGTTTTGCCAAATTGCTTGTGTTTCCGCTCTTACAAGCAAAAATGTTGTTGCACTTGTTGCAACGAGCATTGTCTGCATCCACTCGAGTGCAATGTAACCATACTTTAGACTGCTTGATTCTCTCCGCCATCGTCACTCTATGAAGCGCGAGCTTTCATGTTGTGTGCTTGCAAGCTCTCGTGTTGTGTGCGCGCGAGCTCTTTGTAGTGTGGGGGGACCTGTTAGCTCCACCGAATCACAACCTGTAAGTGTGACTTTTTATTTTTTGTCTGACTTCAAGAAAAATTTGTGAACCTTATGTCTGTGTTTAGCTAATTCATTTAACGCTAACGTTAACATGTACCATTATTTCTGGGGTAGTACAGTTTGTTTATCTAGCTATGAACTCAGCTAATTTAAGTGTTCAATCTATTATCGTCTATCTATTATCTACTATCGTCTTTGGGTGTTTCTTCGTCAGACTAGGACTCAAACTGGTAAGGTAAAATCCCAGCCATCTCTATCTATACACTGTACATAATATATAACCTGTAAACCGTAATCCAACAATGATGGTAGGCGTTCCATTTGCGACACAGGATGAACGCTGTAACAAGTTCAAGGAATGGGAAGGAGGCGGTCAACGGCGAACGTTCAACAACTTTTAATAAAAAATAAACAAACCACAAAACAAACGTAAAATGCCGGCAGCTCCCACATGGTCGACTGCCGGCCACACAAACATAATAAAACATAACATAAAATCTAGGCCTGGTCCTCTCTCGTTGTACACTCCGGTCGCTCGTCCTTTTATGCTTTCGATCTCCTCATTATAATCACTCGCGTCATTCCCTCAGGGCTCTAGTCCCGCATTGCTCGTTACAAATGCGTTTGACCAATCACAGCAGACTACCATCTGACCAATCACATGACTTAGGCTAGCGGACAGGATGAATCAGGTAACGTATCATTTGAGAGTCAGTCAAGAAGTAAGGTAAAAATAATTACCTATTATTATGACATAA